>NC_036847.1:22004627-22207227 GCF_002910315.2 Salvelinus sp. IW2-2015 | reverse complement strand
ATCAAAATTAATTGTCAAATCGAACAGCAGATCTCTTTGTTTCTTGGGATCTAGAACTAGCATCTATGTTTTGTCCGAGTTTAAAAGTAAAACATGTGCCGCCATCCTCTTCCTTATGTCTGAAACACAGGCTTCCAGGGTAGGCCATTTTGGGGCTTCACCATGTTTAATCGAAATGTACAGCTGTGTGTCGTCCACATAGCAGTGAAAGTTGACATTGTGAAAGACATCACTAAGAGATAGAATATATAGTGAAAACTATAATGGTCCTAAAACAGAACCTTGAGGAACACCGAAACTTGTCAGAGGACAACCCATCCACAGAGACAAACTGATATCTTTCCAACAGATAAGATCTAAACCAGGCTATACTGGGGCAGGAGCCTAGGGGGTACCCTGTAGTCTTCCCTCAGGTCCGTGTAAGCTAGGACAGGACAAAGAAGGAGCAGATAAGACAGAGGCTGACAGATACACTGAGGAGTATGGAGAGGGGAAACCGGAGAAAAGCCATGGGGGTTTTATGAAGAGCTACAGGATGCATTTTTTTACGATGTGTCCTGTGCGCCATGTAGCTAGAGCAGGCAGGCTGGCAGGCAGAGCTGTGAGGGGACAGTTCCAAGGACATAGCTGGCTATCTCGGGCTGGTCACTTCACACCTCGATAGTGCTGCTGGGTGTCATTGTTGGGCTCTGCTCCAGGACAGTACACTGATGTAGTTCTGCACCAGAACAAAGGATATTGATGATTTCATACAGCTTTCTCGAATGAAAATAAAAAGCGCCTTTGAATCAGGATACATGTTTTTACCGGTAGCTTTATATCTCATTGAGATGAGAGCCATAAATGTACATTTTTATTGTATGGAATTTAAATAAAGCGACAAGTGTAAGCATTTCCGCCATTCCATCGGAAGTAGAAGTGAAGTGTCTTAGATTAGTCTTTGCCCCTCACCAGACTCTGTGTCCTGAAGTGACTTCCTAAAATGCAAACCAACCAACTACGTTGATCCTGTCCCTGGAGACATTGGCCATGTTCAAGAAGATGAAAACTGTAATGTATCATAGATACATTGTGACTGACTGATCAACAAATAATAATGAGTAGTTATTTATGATGCAAGGTTCTTTGCAGATCAGTCAGTAGGCAGTCACCTGCACTGTTGACTGCAATGTTGTTCAAGCACAGAGTCTCTGTCTCTGCTTTTGAACCACTCACTCCCAGCCAATACATTTCAGGAGTGGGGGTGGAGTGGTCACATGACTATCACAGTCTTGTACTCAGATGAAAACAAATGAGCATGTCTGTGTTTGGGGGGAAAAGAACCCTCATGGACTGAAACCAATCATTGACTGAAATGTTTCCCATCAGTAAAAAACACCCACCACATTCTTATTGTGATTAACAACTGCTTTAAAATGACCTACTTTGCTGACTGTTGGATGTTAGAAGATAACTCTCAAAACTGTGTCATTTTTCAGCCTCCAAAACATTCAGGCAGGCTCATTCGGGCCTTTTTACTCCCATAGCTCAGCCTGCCAAATCCCTTAATGACTACATTCAGATAGTTTGTCTCAGTCTCTGCTTCTCAGGTCCAGCAGCTGGTGAATTGACAGCTGGTGTCCCACTAAAAGAAATGTAGAAAAGAGCCTCATTTGAACTATTCTGTGTCCTGTCCCCCTATCTCACAGTAGACACACAGTGTCCACTGCGCTCCTGCCATTTCTACTTGCTGATGTTTTGCCATATTCATGTTTGTAAAGAGTCCAATACTGTGAAATCCTGGACCTCGTTTTGTGCACGGTGGCATTGTCATGCTGAAACAGGAAAGGGCCTTCCCCAAACTGTTGCCACAATGTCGGACGCACAGAATTGTCTAGAATGTAATTGTATGCTTCAGAGTTAAGATTTCCCTTCACTGGGAAATCCTAAGGGGCCTAGCCCGAACCATGAAAAACAATCCCAGAACATTATTCCTCCTCCACCAAACTTTACAGTTGGCACTATGCATTTGGGCAGGTATCACTCTCCAGGCATACCTCAAACCCAGATTCATCCGTCGGACTGGCAGATGGTGAAGAGTGATTCATCACTCCAGAGAACGTTTCCACTGCTCTAGAGTCCAATGGTAGCGAGCTTTACACCACTCCAGCCGACGCTTGGCATTGCGCATTGTGATCTTAGGTTTGTATCCGGCTGCTCGGTCATGGAAATCAATTTCATGAAGCTCCCGACGAACAGTTATTGTGCTGATGTTGCTTTCAGAGGCAGTTTGCATCTTGGGAGTGAGTGTTGCAACCAGACGATTTTTATGCACTACGCCCTTCAGCACACGGCGGTCCCGTTCTGTGAGCCTGTGTGGCCTACCACTTGTTGCTCCAATACGTTTCCACTTCACAATAAAATCACTTACAGTTGACCGGGGCAGCTCCAGCTGGGCAGACATTTGACGAACTGACTGTTGGAAAGATGGCATCCTATGACGGTGCCACGTTGAAAGTCACTGAGCTAGAATCCACTAATTTGAAGGGGTGTCCACATACTTTTGTATATATATAAATTGAGTGCATTCGGAAAGTATTCAAACCTCTTTCCCTTTTCCACATTTTATGTTACAGCTTTATTCTAAAATTGATTAAATAAAACATGTTCCTCATCAATCTACACACAATACCCCATAATGACAAAGAAAAAATAGGTTTTTAGAAATGTTAGCAAATGTATGAAAATGTATGAAAATATATGAACATAAATACCTTATTTACATAAGCATTCAGACCCTTTGCTATGAGACTCGAAATTGAGCTCTGGTCCGTCCTGTTTCCATGGAACATCCTTGAGATGTTTCTACAACTTGATTGGAGTCCACCTGTGGTACATTCAATTGATTGGACATGATTTAGAAAGGCACACACCTCTCTATATAATTCCCCACAGTTCGCAGTGCACGTCAGAGCAAAAACCAAGCCATGAGGTCAAAGGAATTGTCCGTAGAGCTCCGAGACAGGATTGTGTCGAGGCACAGATCTGGGGAAGGGCACCAAAAAATGTCTGCAGCAATGAAGGTCCCCAAGAACACAGTGGCCTCCATCATTCTTAAATGAAAGAAGTTTGGAACCACCAAGACTCTTCCTAGAGCTGGCCGCAATCAGGGGAGAAGGGCCTTGGTCAGGGAGGTGACCAAGAACCTGATGTTCCCTCTGACAGAGCTCCAGAGCTCCTCTGTGGAGATGGGAGAACCTTCCAGAAGGGCAACCATCTCTGCAGCACTCCACCAATCAGGCCTTTATGGTAGAGTGGCCAGACGGAAGCCACTCCTCAGTAAAAGGCACATGACAGCCCGCTTGGAGTATGCCAAAAGGCACCTAAAAGACTCTCAGACCATGAGAAACAAGATTCTCTGGTCTGATGAAACCGAGATTGAACACTTTGGCCTGAATGCCAAGCATCACACGTTTGTAGGAAACCTAGCACCATCTTTACGGTGAAGCATGGTGTGGCAGCATCATGCTGTGGGGATGTTTTTCAGCTTCAGGGACTGGGAGACTAGTCAGGTTCCAGGAAAAGAGGAAAAGAGCAAAGTACAGAGAGATCCTAGACGATAACCTGCTCCAGAGTGCTCAGGACCTTGGACTGGGGCGAAGGTTCACCTTCCAAAAGGACAATGACCCTAAGAACACAGCCAAGACAACGCAGGAGTGGCTTTGGGACAAGTCTCTGAATGTCCTTGAGTGGCCCAGCCAGAGCCCGGACATGAACGCGATTGAACAACTCTGGAGAGACCTGAAAATAGCTGTGCAGCAATGCTCCCCATCCAGCCTGACAGAGCTTGAGAGGATCTGCAGAGAAGAATTTGAGAAACTCCCCAAATACAGGTGTGCCAAGCTTATAGCGTCATACCCAAGAAGACTCGAGGCTGTAATCGCGCCCAAAGGTGCTTCAACAAAGTACTGAGTATAGGGTCTGAATACTTATGTAAATGTGATATTTCAGTTTTTGAATTAGCAATCATTTCTAAAAAACAGTTTTTGGTTTGTCATTATGGGGTATTGTGTGTAGATTAATGAGGGGAAAAAACTATTTAATCCATTTTAGAATACGGCTGTAATGTAACAAAATGTGGAAAAAGTCAAGGGGTCTGAATACTTTCAGAATTCACTGTAGAGGACTTGCCGCTTCCTTAATAGTTTCCTGGGTGGAATTAATCATTATTTTCATGTTTTGGTGAGTGATTGCCTATTTTGTATGTTGGTTAATGTGTGTAATTGAGTTTTAATGCATACTTCCTTATTCTTCATGTTTCCAGTGCATTGTTTCCGTCTTCAGGCCAATGTGCAGCCGGTTCATTAGGTATAGACCTGTTTGTTGTGAGAAACAAGGGATAATACCATTCTCCCGTCACCACGGCTCTAATACTGCACGAATGACTAGCTACAGTAAGCAGATCATGGGAACAAAAATCAAAGCCACAAAGCAGGCTGAATTACAACCCTTCCGATTTAGTTTTCTCTTTGAACTTGGAATATTTTAGTTGATTCGAGACTAAATCATGTTTTTCAAAGGCTGAACCCAGAGCATGCATTTTAAATTTGTTCTCAACTATGCTGATTACAAAGCAACTATGGGCCTATGATTAGCTGTTATGTTATGATTACTTTCACTCTTTCCTCTTATACATCAACCCAACAACAGTAACAAATATGATTTCTCAGCTGTCAACTGTGTCACGCAGGCCAGGTGAGAGAGAGAGAGAGAGAGACGGTGAGGGAGAGAGAGAGACGGTGAGGGAGAGAGAGAGACGGTGAGGGAGAGAGAGAGGGGCTGGATGGCTGGCTGGCTGGCTGGCCTTGTGGTGTTGCGCTGAATGCCAGGCAGACGTTTGGAGAGAGTGGCAGGTCCAGGCCCTGCCATTAGTCCCAGCCTTCCACAACCGCCCTGCTGCTGATAAGGCATTTTCAACAGTTTTTTATCTGCAAAGGTGAAAGATAAGCCCCATGCCACTTTTAGATGCTGTTTTTCCCACCGCTTGTAGCAGATAGCTCTGGGTTGTCCTCCAGAAGTAACTTGGGGTTGAAAGTAAGTCGTAGAAGTACTGAAGGGGACTGAGTATATGTTAATAAGATTGTTAGAGTTTTCCAAATATCGTTTCAAATCATAATATCTCATCATAGCAAGCAATATGTTCACATAAAATGGCTTTCATGTCAGGGCCTCATCAGATATCCTTTAGTAAATGTGAGACTACATCTGACACAGAAACCTTTAGTTATCATTGCAGGAGCATCCATTGTATTTGTCCTCCATTTTGAAACGAGAGGGATGGGATCCCAATAGATGTCGTCCTATCTGCATTGCTGCAGAAACCCGGCTCTTTCTCTGTTTTCACTACAGCTTCACATGCAGATTGGCTCACTATCTCTGTGGCAGTATGATTAATCGGCCTATCTAGGGACAGGCTGGGGTATGGGGTTGGGTAGGGTGGAGAGAGAGGGAGCCTAGCTGTAAATGATCTCAGGCCTCATTGGACATTCAAACAGCAACCCTGTCGCCAAGCCTTCTGAACGATCCCTCAGATAACAGCTGAGTCACAATCAGCTGCAGGTAGGAGTTAGCTACCATTGTTTTATCCATGCCACCCGGTTTGTAAATCTTCCCTTTAGTACTGTCAGGGCACAATGTTACACGTTAGAGAAATACTTTTCTTTGGTTCAGTTCAACCAGATCATCCACAAAGCTTTTCCTTTTCTTTGACATCCTTATCCTGAGCTCTTAGGACAGAATCCATTAATTTATTGGGTTTTCCGATATTCTTGGGTTGGACCTCTGAAATGATTTTGTGACAATTAAAATTGAAGTGACAAGAAGGAATTAATTTCTACAAGCTATCCACTGTGACAAGACTTGACATGAAGTGGATTGCACTGTATTGCAAGTTTATTGATCTCTAGTTGGACTGTCAGGTGTCCACAATACATTTCACAGCAGAGGTTTGCATAAGTGTGTGTGGGTGTGTGTGCAATTAACTGTACATGTCTGTGTAGTGTGTGTGTGTATCTGTTTGTATGTGTATGCTGTGCAGGTGTGACTCACTCCATGTCACTGTAAATGTCCTCTCCTGGGGAACTGCTCAAGCAGTACTGATGACAAAGTAGTGGCAATCAATGCCTGTGTGAATGTGCAACTGTCACCCTCCCTTGCTATATGTCATTAAGAAGGAAAGACCCCTGTCTGTACAGGAATGGGAGAGTTGGGGATGGGAAAGAATGTTCTTACCTACTGTCGGCATTGGTGTGGACACCTGATAAGCTGAAACCTTTCCAGACCACTCCTGGTGTATTACTGTACGTCTTCTTGCTATCAAATGTTTGGCTAATGTCCAGCGATTAGATTCCTCATTTCATATCTTTCAGAGTTAAGATCACAACCCAATGACATGTTGTATTCCTGATTCTTAAACCACTCTTGAATCCTTGGAATCTGAGGTGGTCTTGGGTTTGATGACACAGGGCTTGGACCCCGATGAGTCAGCTGGATACTGCCGCTCAATGACTATTCATATAATTACTTCAATTAATTAAAGGATATTACAGTTCCCTGACTGCAGAATTAGACACTACTAGACTATTGGGGGCATTCAGTGTGGCACAAGCCCAGAAGGCTCCAGGTCAGAGTCAAACTGCAGTACACCAGTTTTATCTTATCTTGATTATTACCCAGTCATATGGTCAGGTGCTGCAAAGAAGGACCTAGAAAAACTGCAGCTGGCCCAGAAGAGAGCAGCACGTCTTGCACTTTACTGTAATCAGAGGGCTAATATCAATACAATGCATGCCAGTCTCTCTTGGCTAAAAGTCGAGGAAAGACTGACTGCATCACTTAATGTGTTGAAAATTCCAAATTGTTTGCAAAGTCAACTTACACACAGCTCTGACACACATACTTACCCCACCATACAAGCCAGTCTTTTCACAGTCCCCAAATCCAGAACAAATTCAAGAAAAACGGTACAGTGTTATATACAACCGTTACTGCATGGAACTCCCTTCCATCTCAGATTGCTCAAGTGAAGAGCAACCTAGTTTAAAAAAACAAATAAAGCAACAATTCACGGCACAACGCCTCTCCCCTATTTGACCTAAATAGTTGGTGTATATGTACTGATATGTAGGCAATGTGTGACGTTTTAAATGTATACAGTTCTGTCCTTGAGCTGTTCTTATCTATTAATGTTCTGTATTATGTCATGCTTCATGTTTTTTTTGTGGACACCGGGAAGAGTAGCTGCTGTTTTCGCAACAGCTAATGGGGATCCTAATAAAATACCACCTAAAGTATAGACTGAGCTAAGAGCTCTAAAACCTGCTGTGACAGTGACTGTTGTTTTCTGCATGATGGTTGTTGGCTGTGTTAGTAAAACATCTACTGTCTGAAGTTCTCAGCTTTATTTAGATCACATTCACTTAAAATATTGATTATTGGAGACTGAGAAATTGATGCTGCAAATGAACTGACTACAGATACTGTGTAGGAGGTTGCAGCTAAAAATACTGTCAAAGAAAATAGGGCATGTGATATGTGAGATGATTGCCTGTGAGGATGTCTCTCTCTGGCAGATAACACTTCAAATACAACCTTTAGACATCATCCACCAAACATAGCGGACATTCATTAAATTGTGCTTTGTGACATACAGTATTCAGCAGCCAGCAGTCTTTGAAAGATACTCCAACCCAGATTAAGTACCACAGTGTAGTTTTCCACAGTCTATTTTACTGATATCAGGAATGACTACACTCAACAACAACCAAATAACGTAATTTTGGAAGCCAGTCAGTCAGTCCAGATCAGCCTCTCCATCTCGTACCACCCTCAGATGGTAAATAAGCAGAAAGGCGGCAGCCATTCTTCTAGTTTCATAGTAATCCTATTAAAACGTGTACAATAACGAGGCCATTAAGGCTCTGGGAGTCCCCAGTCCATTTCAGGAGGGGTAGATTGCCATGTCAAGGGAAGTAAAGAGTTTAGGAAACACATCTGCACATTATCGCTAATTGAAACGGCATCCCAAGCCTTGTTTTCAACTCAACAGTTGAATGTGTGGAAACTCAAGTTGGCCCATTCAGCTAGCATTCTAATGCAACAAAACATTGTCACGAAAACAAATCAGGTCTATAAAGCTAGTAAGTATAAGAGTTGTTCTAAAGGAGGAGGGACTTAATATGTTTAAAGTGAAGGCTTGCATACTCAATCGACTAAAGAACAACCACAATAGGCTATATCCAATAAGGGTGTTCTGTTCAACCTAACAATGTCTGTCTGGCTCCTAATATGTTTTATTTGACCCTTATTTTACTCATTTACAGCAATGACCTGGGGAATCGTTACAGGGGAAGAATGAGCCAATTGGTAGCTGGGGAGGATTAGGTGGCCAGATTTGGAATTTATCCAGGACACCGGGGTTAACACCCCTACTCTTATGATAAGTGCCATGGGATCTTTAGTGACCACAGAGAGTCAGGACACCTGTTAAAGTCCCATCCAAAAGACAGCACCTTAAACAGGGCAATATCCCCAGGAAACAACACTTCCAACAGCATCTGGTCTCCCATTCAGGGACTGACCCAGACCAACCCTGCTTATTCTCAGAGGCAAGCCAGCAGTGGGATGCAGGGTGTTGTTATACGGCTGGGATGATCAGCTCAAATAGACTAGGGGGAGGGCATCGGTCAGGAGTGACTCACCGTTATTACAGACAATATTTTTTTCTATTTCCATTAGCGTAACTAAGACATTCATGTTCGTTTATGATAAGTGTCACCGTGCTTGGTCGTGTCATGTCTTGGAGCAATTATTTAAAAATGCATTTCTTTGACAACTTATTGCAATTAATTTGTGCCTAGAGTCGCTCTGTGCAATTTGGATGGATATAATTGCTTGGTGTTAAAATGGAAAGGGCAAATTTGTACAACATTTACATATTAAGAAAATACCTCAAACTAAGGACTATCTAAGTAAAGGTTGCCTTGAAAAACAGACAGACTGCTTTTGGTTTACTTTTTCACTGCTCAGTACAATTTCACTGCTCAGTCAAACCTAACAACTGACAAACAACGAACCAACCAACCATGACTGTCCTTGGCTAAGCTAACGTTCCTTGTGAATATAACAACATTTACAAAGAGGAGTATAATCAGAATGTTAGCTCACGTCCGGACACAGACTGGGCACTGGCTAACAGCTGTGCAGAAGTGGGATGGAGGTGAGGTTGTCAGGGACCAGCGTAAAACAGAGGACGTGTCTGTCTGTCTGGCTGTAGGAGTGTGTTAATTAATTATAGTCAGGGAACTTGATGTTGTGAAGCTAATGAAACAGCTGCACTGCTACTGCACAGTGCTCACTCTCCTCATGTTATTTGCTACTAGGACTGACCGGCGTGCTAATCAGCCCTCTGAGAAACAACAGAGCGCTATGATGCATGGAGATGGAGCTACATGGATAATGTTGTTGTCACACTGCCAGTACTGTAGTATGTAAATCACGTCCACTTCCCCCATACCTCATCAGCATACTGTACATGTAGGTCGCGGCAGGTTGCCTAGTGGTTAAAAGCATTGGGCCAGCAACCGAATGGTCGCTGGTTTGAATCCCTGAGCCGACTAGGTGAAAAATCTGTGTGTGCCCTTTGAGCAAGGCACGTATGTCATGCCCTGATCTGTTTCACCTGTCTTTGTGCTTGTCTCCACCCCCCTCCAGGTGTCACCCATCTTCCCGATTATCCCCTGTGTATTTATACCTGTGTTTTCTGTCTGTCTGTTGCCAGTTCATCTTGTTTGTTCAAGCCTACCAGTGGTTTGTCTCAGCTCCTGGTTTTCCCTAGTCTCTCTTTTTCCTCGCCCTCCTAGTTTTTGACCTTTGCCTCTCCTGACCCTGTACCCGCCCACCTGACCACTGCCTGCCTCTGAGCCTGCCTCTGAGCCTGCCTCTGAGCCTGCCTCTGAGCCTGCCTCTGAGCCTGCCTCTGAGCCTGCCTCTGAGCCTGCCTCTGAGCCTGCCTCTGAGCCTGCCTCTGAGCCTGCCTGCCGTTCTGTACCTTTGCTCCACCTCTGGATTACCGACCTCTGCTTGCCGTCCTGTACCTTGGCCTCTGCTCTGGATTATCGACACCTGCCTGCCTTGATCTATCGTTTGCCTGCCGCTGTGGTTACAATAAACATTGTTACTTCACACAGTCTGCACTTGGGTCTTACCTTGATTCCTGATAACGTAACTTTAATTGGTCCTGTAAGTTTATCTGGATAAGAGTGTCTGCTTAAATGTAATATCTGAAGTACACATCATCCACAGATGGCAAAGAATGATCTCTGTACCTATGTGAATACAGTATGTTTCGGTTTGTCTATGTAATGCTTGACTGTGGTAGGGTAAAACGTTAAGCACGTTGCCTGTGGGCACCTTTTAAAGGGATCAGTTTGGATTTCTTTGCCATTGACCAGTCTGGCCCATAATTAGAAGGAAGTACAAATTTCACTTTTGTTTAAGCTGGGTAATATGTTAGTCAAGACAACACCAGAACACACAGGAGAAGCACGCTTTCTAGAGTCCACATTGAGGTGTGACTAGAATCTGCTTTATCATGACTCATTTAGCATGACTCAAGGGCTTAAAACCCGAAAAGAAAATCTATGCTAAAACAAAAGTAATGCGATTAGTATAGTTTAGTATTTATTAGGATCCAAAATTAGCTCCTGCTGAGGCTACTCTTCCTGGGGTCCAAACAGGAAACAACAGAAATATATACTTAACATACAGTACCAGTCAAAAGTTTGGAGACGCCTACTCATTCCAGGGTTTTTCTTTATTTAGACTTTTTTTCTACGTTGTAGAATAATAGTGAAAACATCAACACTATGAAATAACACACATGCAATCATGTAGTAACCAAAGAAGTGTAAAACAAATAGATTTTAGATTCTTAAAAGTAGCCAGCTCTGCACGCTCATGGCATTCTCTCAACCAGCTTGACGAGGTAGTCATCTGGAATGCATTTCAATTAACAGATGTGCCTTGTTAATTTGTGTAATTTCTTTTTTATTTTGTATTTTTCTATTTAAACGTTAACTAGGCAAGTCGGTTAAGAAAAAAAAATTGTATTTACAATGACGGCCTACCTTTGCCACTCTTAAAGCATTTGAGTTATCAGTTGTGTTGTGACAAGGTAGGGGTGGAATACAGAAGGTAGCCCTATTTGGTAAAAGACCAAGTCCATATTATGGCAAGAACAGCTCAAATAAGCAAAGAGAAACGACAGACCATCATTACTTTAAGACATGAAGGTCAGTCAATATGGAACATTTCAAGAACTTTGAACTTTTCTTCAAGTGCGGTCCCAAAAACCATTAAGCGCTATGATGAAACTGGCTCTCATGAGAACCGCCACAGGAAAGGAAGACCAAGAGTTACCTCTGCTGCAGAGGATAAGTTCATTAGAGTTACCAGCCTCATAAATTGCAACCCAAATAAATGCTTCATGGAGTTCAAGTAACAGACACATCTCAACAGCAACTGTTCAGAGGAGACTAAATGAATCAGGCCTTCATGGTCGAATTACTGCAAAGAAAGGACAGAAATAAGAACAGACTTGCTTGGGCCAAGAAACACGAGCAAATGGACCGGTGGAAATCTGTCCTTTGGTCTGATAAGTCAAAATGTGAGATTTTTGGTTCCAACTGCCGTGTCTTTGTGAGATGAGGAGCAGGTGAACGGTTGATCTCCGCATGTGTGATTCCCACCATGAAGCATGGAGGAGGAGGTGTGATGGTGTGGGGGCGCTTTGCTGGTGACACTGTCTGTGATTTATTTAGAATTCAAGGCACACTTAACCAGCGTGGCTACCAAAGCATTCTGCAGCAGTACGCCATCCCATCTGGTTTGCACTTAGTGGGACTATCATTTGTTTTTCAACAGGACAATGACCCAACACACCTACAGGCTGTGTAAGGGCTATTTAACCAAGAAGGACAGTGATGGAGTGCTGCATCAGATGACCTGGCCTCCATAATCACCCGACCTCAACCCAATTGAGATGGTTTGGGATGAGTTGGACTGCAGAGTGAAGGAAAAGTAGCCAACAAGTGCTCAGCACATGTGGGAACTCCTTCAAGACTGTTGGAAAAGCATTCGTCAGGAAGCTGGTTGAGAGAATGCCAAGAGTGTACAAAGCTGTCATCAAGGCAAAGGCTGGCTACTTTGAAGAATCTAAAATATATTTTGATTTGTTAAAAAAATGGTTACTACATGATTCCATGTGTTATTTCATAGTTTCGATGTCTTTGCTATTATTCTACAATGTAGAAAATAGTAATATAAAGAAAAATCCTTGAATGAGTAGGTGTGTCCAAACTTTTGAATGGTATTGTACATATATACATTGCGTTCGGAAAGTATTGACTTTTTCCACATTTTGTTAGGTTACCGCATTATTCTAAAATTGATTAAATAGTTTTTTCGCCCATCATCAATCTACACACAATACTCCATAATGACAAAGCAAAAACAGTTTTTTATAAATGTTTGCTAATTTATAAAAAAAAAAAAATTATAATATGACATTTACATAAGTATTCAGACCCTTTACTCAGTACTTTGTTGAAGCACCTTTGGCAGCAATTACAGCCTTGAGTCTTCTAGGGTATGCCGCTATAAGCTTGGCACACCTGTATTTAGGGAATTTCTCTCATTCTTCTCTGCAGATCTCTCAAGCTCTGTCAGGTTGGATGGGGAGCAATGCTGCAAGGCTATTTTCATGTCTCTTCAGAGATAAATTTATCGTGTTCAAGTCCGGGCTCTGGCTGGGCCACTCAAGGACATTCAGAAACTTGTCCCGAAGCCCTCCTGCGTTGTCTTGGCTGTGTGCCTAGGGTTGTTGTCCTGTTGGAAGGTGAACCTTCGCCCCAGTCTGAGGTCATAAGTGCTCTTGAGCAGGATCTCTCTGTACTTAGGTCCGTTCATCTTTCGCTTGATCCTGACTAATCTCCCAGTCCCTGCCGCTGAAAAACATCCCCCCCCAGCATGATGCTGCCACCACCATGCTTCACCGTAGGGATGGTGCCAGGTTTCCTTCAGATGAAACACTTGGCATTCAGGCCAAAGTGTTCAATCTTGGTATCATCAGACCAGAGAATCTTGTTTCTCATGGTCTGAGAATCTTTAGGTATCGTTTGGCAAACTCCAAGCGGGCTGTCATGTGCCTTTACTGAGGAGTGGCTTCCGTTTGGCCACTCTACCATAAAGGCCTGATTGGTGGAGTGCTGCAGAGATGGTTGTCCTTCTGGATGGTTCTCCCATCTCCACAGAGGAGCTCTAGAGCTCTGTCAGAGTGACCATCGAGTTCTTGGTCACCTCCCTGACCAAGGCCCTTCTCCCCCGATTGCTCAGTTTGGCCGGGCGGCCAGCTCTAGGAAGAGTCTTGGTGGTTCCAAACTTCTTCCATTTAAGAATGATGGAGGCCACTGTGTTCTTGGGGACCTTCAATGCTGCAGAAATGTTTTGGTACCATTCCCCAGATCTGTGCCTCGACACAATCCTGTCTCGGAGCTCTACGGACAATTCCTTTGACCTCATGGCTTGGTTTTTGATCTGACATGCACTGTCAACTGTGGGATCTTGCATAGACAGGTGCGTGCCTTTCCAAATCATGTCCAATCAATTGAATTTACCAAAGGTGGACTCCATTCAAGTTGTAGAAACATCTCAAGGATGATCAATGGATATAGGATGCACCTGAGCTCAATTTCGAGTCTCATAGCAAAGGGTCTGAATACTTATGTAAATAAGGTATTTCAGTTGCTTTTTTATACATTTGCTAAATTTCTAAAAACCTGTTTTCACTTTGCCATTATGGGATATTGTGTGTAGATTGATGAGGAATTTGATTTATTTAATCCATTTTAGAATAAGGCTGTAAGGTACCAAAATGTGGAAAAAGTCAAGGTCTGAATACTTTCCCAATAAACTGTATATATACACTACATGACCAAAAGTATGTGGACACCTGCTCGTCAAACATCTCATTCCAAAATCTTGGACATTGATACAGAGTTGGTCCCCCCTTTTCTGCTGTAACAGCCTCCACTCTTCTGGGAAGTTTTCCCCCTAGATGTTGGAACATTGCTGCGGGGGCTTCTATTCAGCCACAAGAGCATTAGTGAGGTCGGGTGCTGATGTTGGGCGATTAGGCCTGGCTCGTAGTCGGCATTCCAATTCATCCCAAAGGTGTTAGATGGGGTTGAAGTCAGGGCTCTGTGCAGGCCATTTGTTCTTCCACACCAATCTCTACAAAACAGTTCTGTAGGGACCACGCTTTGGGCATGGGGGCATTGTCATGCTGAAACAATATAAGGGCCTTCCCCAAACTGTTGCCACAAAGTTGGTTGTACCGAATCTTCTAGAATGTCATTGTATGCTTTATAGATAAGATTTTCCTTCACTGGGAAATCCTAAGGGTCCTAGCCCGAACCATGAAAAACAGCCCTAGACTTTTATTCCTCCTCTACCAAACTTTACAGTTGGCACTACACATTGGGGCAGGTAGCATCCTCCTGGCATCTGCCAAACCCATATTCGTCCGTCGGACAGGCAGATGGTGACTCCAGAGAATGCGTTACCACTCCTCCAGAGTCCAATGGCGGCGAACTTTACACCACTCCAGCAGCACTTGTCATTACGCATGGTGATCTTAGGCTTGTGTGTTGCTGCTCGGCCATGGAAACCCATTTCATGAAACTCCCGACGAACAGTTCCTGTGCTGACATTGCTTCCAGAGGCAGTTTGGAACTCGGTAGTGAGTGTTGCAACGAAGGACAAATGATCTTTACACGCTATGCGCTTCAGCACTCAGTGGTCCTGTTCTATGAGTTTGTGTGGCCTTCCACTTCGCGGCTGAGCCATTGTTGCTCCTAGACATTTCCACTTCACAATAACAGCACTTACAGTTGACCTGGGCAGTTCTAGCAGGGCAGGAATTTGACGAATGGACTTGTTTGAAAGGTGGGATCCTATGACGGAGCCACGTTGAAAGTCACTGAGTTATTCAGAAAGGCCTATCTATGGCCAATGTTTGTCTATGGAGATTGCATGGCTGTGTGCTCGCTTTTATACACCTGTCAGCAACGGATGTGGCTGAAATAGTCTACATACTTTTATATATATATAGCAATACATTTGCTTTACAATTTAGCCATTCAGCAGACTCTCCCAACCAGTGACCCACAGCTAGTGCATTCATCTTAAGACAGCCAGGCGAGACAACCACATATCACAGTCGTATCTTAACCACATATCATATACATAATCCAATACATAATACAATGCAAAATACAAAACAAAATGCATATAAATGTCTGTCTCCTCATAGTCCCTGATTTGCCATAAGGTGTTATTTTTTCTGTTTTTGTTATAATCTGCTTAAATTATTAATTATTTTATTTTATTTTATTTTATGTTTTATCAACAGTAGAAAACATACAACATACAAACAACGACATCATACAAACATCAAATTGTTTGTATGCACAGACCACTAGCCGTCACCACTATCTCCAGCGCCCGCATCACTTTCCGCCACATGGCCTCATTTTGTTTGAATCTGGTTTTATTGCTAGCTTGAGTTACCCGGGGTGGCAAAGAATTCCATTTAGTCATGGCTCTATTTAATACTGAGTGTTTCCCAGGATCTGTTCTGGACTTGGGTTCTAATTACTGTAATGTCTTCTCTCTACCATAGCAAGATATACACCTCCATTACTAATGTACACGGTAATGACAATTGAACAGAGTGCTTGTATAACACATTTATTGGAGTTTTCTGCCTAAAATAGCTTTGCCATGATTCATTAGGCAAACAGAGCAAATATTGAACTTTAGATAGATAATACAACTCTCCAACATTATGAGACTACCAAAGCATTGTTGATTTCTAACAGTAATCCCCTAGCATTCCCATCTCAGCTGGTAGTTAGAAAAAATCCTGCAAACCAGAAATAAGACGTATTATCTCTTACCTTTTGTGATGAGATTATTTGAAGTCAACAAAACAGTGTGTGAGCTGCGTTTTATTCCAGTGTGTTTATATGCAGATGAAGAATACAGACTAAAAGCCCTTGATACCCGTTCAAGTCTGAGTCAATGTGCTTAGTGATAAGCGCCAGATCATACCAGGAGCCATGTTGCTCAGGGATGTGGAGCACAGCCATTTTGTTTGAAGTTATGAGGAGAAGTAGAGGAGTCCCTAACTAACGAAGTGAGAAGCACACTGAGAGCTGGGGCTCTAAAGCGGATACTGTTTCTTGTCACGGATTTGTAGCTTGTTGTTAAGTTGGTAAATTTGTCATTTAAGCAGGTAAAGTCAGTATTTGCTAATGTTTTGCTTATCTGTCATGCTGCCTCTAAGGACATGTCTAGACAGAGTCAGTTTTACTTTAGGATTGTAAGGGTTAGAAAAGCGCAGACCAGTTGTGTAGGAAAACAAGGTTATTCATGGCAGATTGCATTTCATTTAGGGATATGATATCGACCAGACTATTTCGCAAATAGTTAGGGCATTAAGGCAGAAGAAAGACTTCAGACATTCTAAATATTGATATGTTTCTTTGGCTGTTTACTGGCTTGTGTTGAAGAGGTGGTATTTCGTGTTCAATTTAAGGCTTCCTTCAAAGGGAAAACACCATGTATAATTAATTTCCCAGGAGTGAGTGGTGAGAACTGATCATAAAGCAGGGGTAATGGCTGCCATAAAGCAGTAGACTAACCCTGGTCCTCTGAGCCCCTCCAGGGCCCACTACCCCGCTGCCCTTCGAGAGGAGAGGAGATAAAACGCTCCTCCACGCCATCTCTGCCAATGTTAATTCAATTCTGCCTGGCTTAGTCTGCCGTGAGGGTCAAACAGAGGGATAAATCTACCTGCATTAGAGCCTGGCTGGCTGGTGATTATCACTGGGTTGTTGATAATACAACCCAAACACCCAAGACTAAGGCTGCTCAGCCAAGAAATGGACAATGATGACTGTTGCTATACACATACCTCATGTTTAACGATGTCTCCCCCCTGATATAGTCCATCACACTTTTGGCATGTTTTGTAACAGACATGTTTTGTAACAGACATGCCCCACACCCAATCAGTGGCAGCAGGCCATTATTTGTAAGAATTTGAATGGTTTGCCTACACAGATGAATAATCCACACTGTGTTATTCACCCAGTGTCTGGATGTCGTTAATTACTATACATTTTGGGAAGAGCAAGTACAGACAGTTCATCCCCCTAGCATTCCTGGTTTACAGGCCGGCGGAACATTCAAGGTCCTTCTGGTTATCTTGTCTAAAGATTGAATATGTTTACATGCAAAAGCAATGAAATCCAGACAGTTTCTGCCTCAACACTCTTGAGACAGAGCATTAAGGATGAGCAAGATCGGGGGGAATCGATTAGGCGAGATCGATTAGGAAACACTGTGACATGGATGGCATGATGGTACAGCATAGCGCCTGTCAGTAGACTGAACATCTTCCCCAGAGAGAAAATGTACATGTAATGTGATCTCTCCCCAAACCAATACAAGTTATTTATCCAAACTTATTAAAAAAACTAACACACTAGAGTGTTTAAATATTACTATAGAGCAGTGGCGTGCCGTGGGCCTGGGGCCTGGGCCTTCAGTGAGGTCCTACACAGTCCCACCCGAATTAATCCACCTCTTATTACCATCATTATGATGCCATGGCTCTAGACACTATACATTTAGACAGAAACGCAGTATAACCAGGCGTTGCGTCACCTTGAAATTGACAAAAATGGACATTTTTGGGTAAACAGTGTTTACCCAAAAACATTACACAATCAGTGTAATCTGAGTCTTTTCAATATTTCCCTATTTTTCTTCACCTTTTCATTGTGCAGCTCCGTTGTCCTGCGCGCTTGTTCGTTGAGCTGTAGATCCACTCCGGTGTCCCCAAAAGTTTTCAAAAGCACCATTGCTTGTAAGTGCCCAGCCGTACTTTGGTGTCTCGTTGCTGCCTTGGTTAGACAACTCAAGTTTGCAAAGCCAGTGTGGCTCCAAACACCAAATCGATCACTTGCAAATAATAGGCATTCCCAGTTTGCAGTGCTTCTCGGAGCCTGTGAGCCATTGATAGCGCTCGTAGTTGGAACTTTGAAAGTGGCGAGCGAACGAACCCCTTTCCCGCCTGTGACAGGCTTTGTAGCGTCGGCGTCGGGCGACCTCTCCTTACAATGTCTAACTTTTCTTGAAAAGTTCGTCTTGAGAATGGCGTTATAATTATATCCTCGACCAAATCGATATCTTCTCCTCCTTCCGCCATTGTGGGTTGAAAAAAAACAGCTTAGTAGTACGTGAATTAATTCGTTTATCAAATTCAGTTTCCTAGATCTGCATAGACCTGCCCATAGGACCTGCCTCTCAATATTGGTAATCCAATCAAAAGACCTGCACGCACTACGCCTGCTAGCAGGCTCCTGTGTAACACTGGAGCCAGCCAGCAGGCGTACAATAGCCAACTCTAAAGCTGATTGGTTGACACTAAATTTTCATTTCCATTCACTTTAAGCTACAAACGCCCGCACTGTTGATTCTGAAGGCCTGAGGGCAGATTTTAGACCCCTGGCAACACATGATGGCTGAATATGATTGGATAAAAGATCTAACATAAAGACCAGCCCTCCAAATCTCAACCTGGGGCTGGAAGCAGTGCAACCAATAGGAAAGCTAGGAAATGAAGAGTATAACTCTTACTCTGGGGAATAATTTAATACATATTTGTGGGAAAATATATTTAAAAAAAAATTTTATTCTGATGATGTTTAGGCCAGCAGAAAAGACCCTGCTGGCCCTGACGGCCCACCACTGCTATAGAGTATGTGAAAAATGTCCCTCTTCACTAACCTTTATTTTTTAACTGAAATGTTCCCGATTTTTATTTTTTTTTTAAATACACATTTAGCTATGTCTGATGACTCACTGCAAAGAGAACACATTATTTCAGCGTTCATCATTTGTTATCCCCTTATGGTGTTCTTTCTCTTTAGTAGTTGCGGTCTTTCCACAAGCCATTTGTCTTACGCAACATTAACTTGCATAACGTCGCCATACTACATTTATAACTAGTCTTAGACCATTTGAATAATATAAAGCTTATCCTTTCTGTTGTCAGCTTCATTCAATTATTCACATGCAGCAATAGAGACAGACAGGATCTCTGTCAGTGGAGAAGAGAATTGGCATTTGAGAAATGAAAAATCCTTTTTGTTTGCCCATATCCTCATGGCTTTAATGAAATCAGAAATAATTTTTATGAACTCATTATGTTTTTCTACCTTCAAAACCCCTCTTCGAAGCCCCTTCATCACTAAGCTAAGGACACCTGGGACTAAACATCTCCCTCAGCAACTGGATCCTGGACTTCCTGACGGTACACCCCCAGGTGGTAAGTGTAGGCAACAACACATCTGCCACGCTGATCCTCAACACTAGGGCCCCTAAGGGGTGTGTGCTTAGTCCCCTCCTGCACTCCCTGTTCACCCATGACTGCGTGGCCAGGCACGACTCCAACACCTTCATTAAGTTTGCTGACAACACAACAGTGGTAGGCCTGATCAATGACAAGACAGCCTATAGGCAGGAGGTCAGAGACCTGGCAGTGTGGTGCCAGGACAACAACCTCTCCCTCAATGTGAGCAAAACAAAGGAGCCGATCGTGGACTACAGGAAAAGGCGGGCCGAAAGGCCCCCAATAACATCGAAGCTGTAGTGGAGCGGGTCAAGAGTTTTGAGTTCCTTGGTGTCCACATCACCAACAAACTATCGCGGTCCAAACACACCAAGACAGTCATGAAGAGGGCACGACAACACATTTCCGCCCTCAGGAGACTGAAAAGATTCGGCATAGGTCCCCAGATCCTCAAAAAGTTCTACAGCTGTACCATTGAGAGCATCCTGCCCGGTTGCATCACTGCCTGGTACAGCAACTGCTCGGCATCTGACCATAAAGCGCCACAGATGGTAATGCGTACGGCCCAGTACATCATTGGAGCCAAGCTTCCTGCCATCCAGGACCTATATACTAGGCGGTGTCAGAGAAAGGCCCCAAAAATTGTCAAAGACTCTAGTCAACCAATTCGTAAACTATTTTCTCTGCTACCGCAAGGCAAGCGATACCCGGAGTGCCAAGTCTAGGACCAAAAGGCTCCTTAATAGCTTCTACCCCGAAGCCATAAGACTGCTGAACAAGTAATAAAATGGCCACCCGGACTATTTACATTGACACCCCCCCCCCCCCCSCTACTCGCTGTTTATTATCTATGCATAGTCACTTTACCCCTACCTACATGTACAAATGACCTCAAATAACCTGTAACCCCGCACATTGACTCGGTACCGGTACCCCCTGTAAATAGCCTCGTTATTGTTATTTTATTGTGTTACTCTTTTTATAATTTTATATTTTTTTACTTGTTTATTTACTAAATATTTTCTTAACTCTATTTCTTGAACTGCATAACTAAGCATTTCACGATAAGGTCTACTACACCTGTTACACCTGTATCCGGCGCATGTGACATACAGTTTGATTTGAATCCGGCTCTAGCTCAGTCTAACATTATTTTGACACATGGAGGATCACACTCAGCTGCTGTTTGTCGCAGTTTGATTCCTTGCCCTGGTGACAGCTTTGTTATTGAAATGTGGGTGGACATATGTGCATGGGATGCGTGAACACAGAGTAAGTTGTTGTTGTTTAGCTTGGCTTTGTATATCACTACGTATCTCATACAATGTTATATGCTGAAGTTGATATTGGTATTGGCTATTATTACCTTTAGTGTAATTTCCATGTGTAATATTTGCTATTTATGTTGCCCATTTGTATAGTTTCATTTTATGGTATTTCATTGTATGGTAAGATGTTTGCGTTAACTCTGCTGTTGTTATTATTGTACTATTATGTAATACCTGGTTATTAGATACAGTCCTTACCTATTGTGCTATTGCAGTTCTGTTCCATTTTTATTCTCTGTTGTAGTCCATTTAAAATGCCTACATTCATCCTGCTCTATTCATTGCATTCCATGTGTATATTCATTATCTGTCTGGTTCTGTAACTTTACAGAACCATCTCCATTTACATCTCCATGTTCATCCCCATGTTCACCCCCATGTTCATCTCCATGTTCATCCCCATGTTCACCCCCATGTTCATCTCCATGTTCATCCCCATGTTCACCCCCATGTTAATCTCCATGTTCACCCCATGTTCACCCCCATGTTCATCCCCATGTTCATCCCCATGTTCATCCCCATTTACATCTCCATGTTTATCTCCATGTTCATCCCCATGTTCATCCCCATGTTCATGCCCATTTACATCTCCATGTTCATCTCCATGTTCATCCCTATGTTCATCCCCATGTTCATCTCTATGTTCATCCCCATTTACATCTCCATGTTCATCTTCATGTTCATCCCCATTTACATCTCCATGTTAATCTCCATGTTCATCCCCATGTTCATCCCCATGTTCATCTCCATGTTCATCTCCATGTTCATCTCCATGTTCATCTCCATTTACATCTCCAGGTTCATCCCCATGTTCATCTCCATGTCCATCCCCATTTACATCTCCATGTTCATCTCCATGTTCATCCCCATGTTCATCTCCATGTTCATCTCCATGTTCATCTCCATTTACATCTCCAGGTTCATCTCCATGTTCATCCCCATGTTCATCTCCATGTTCATCTCCATGTTCATCTCCATTTACATCTCCAGGTTCATCTCCATGTTCATCTCCGTGTTAACTTTTGGGATGCTTTATTCCCCTCTAACCGGGGCAGTGTCAGTGAGTCACAAACCAGTCAAATACTTAGATCTGGGTCACTCTCTTTCACTAGATATGACCTAACTATGCTTATAATCAAGACTTTTGGAGTCCAGAATGTTATGTACCTGTAGGACTCATTTACAACTCTGTGTTAACAGCCCTCTCTCTCTATTCACAAGGACTGTGTGTGGCCTAGCCGTCTAGGATGAAGTGGAACCTGTTCAAGAAGAAGCCTGAAGCCATGGTCGGACCGGAGCCCACTGGGGCCGCTGTCTTAACTGTTGCCCCTGGCCCCGTGGCCTCCACCGCAGCTGACAACTCCACAGAGGCCGTCAAAAACGGCGATTTTGACGACATCAAGAATAAGTTCCTCAACGAGATTGACAAGATCCCATGTGAGTGCCTGTCTGGTGAGAGCCTGGTCTGGACGTTGCACAGTACCTAACACCCAGACCTGTCCAGATGAGATTGCATGACTTTTATTGAAAATTACCACTGAACAAAATATAAACGCAACATGTAAAGTGTTAGGCCCATGTTTCTTGAGCCGATATATAAGATCAGAGAAATTTTCATGCGCACAAAAAGCGTATTTCTCTGAGATGTTGTTTACAAATTTGTTTACGTCCCTGTTAGTGAACATTTATCCTTTGTCAAGATAATCCATCCACCTGACAGATGTGGCATATCAAGAAGTTGATTCAACACATGATCATTGCACTGGTGCACCTTATGCTGGGGACAATAAAAGGCCACTCTAAAATATGCAGTTTTATCACACAACACAATGTTGCAATTGGTATACTGACTGCGGGAATGTCCACCGGAGCTGTGCCAGAGAATGTAATGTTCATTTCTCTACCATAAGCCGCCTGCAACGTTGTTTTAAAGAATTTGGCAGTACATCCAACCAGCCTCACAACCGCAGACCATCGTAGGGGCGAGCGGTTTGGGATGCTCTGGATTGACGTGTACGACAGCGTGTTCCAGTTCCCTCCAATATCTGGTAACTTCGCACAGCCATTGAAGAGGAGTGGGACAACATTCCACAGGCCACAATCAACAGCCTGATTAACTCTATGCGAAGGAGATGTGTCGCACTGCATGAGGCAAATGGTGGTCACACCAGATACTGACTGGTTTTCTTATCCACACCCCTACCTTTTTTTAAGGTATCTGTGACCAACAGATGCATATCTGTTTTCCCAGTCATGTGAAATCTATAGATTTGAGCCTAATGAATTATTTTCAACTGACTGCTTTCCTTATTTGAACTGTAACGCATGTTGCGTTTATATTTTTGTTCACTATAGATCTGTTCTCCCCCTGAAGGCATTGACATCTACTTTAGGCGCTTATTATGTATCGATCAGGCGGTATCATTGCGAATGGCATTCTCTGAAAATCTAATTTGCACCAAATCTAATTGTTAGCTAATTGTTTTTTGTTTGTGTGTGTTTGTGTATGTGTCTGTATGTGCGTATGTGTTTGTGTTTGTGTGTGTGTGTGTATCTTAGTGCCATCATGGGCCATCATCGCCATTGCAGTGGTAGCTGCTATCCTGATTCTCACCTGCTGCTTCTGCATCGTTAAGAAGTGCTGTTGCAAGAAGAAGAAGAACAAGAAGGGCAAGAAAGGGAAGGGGGAAATGGGCATGACGAACATGAAAGGAGGAGAGGTATGTTCAACCCAGGGGGGGGTAATTGTATAGTTATACATCAGAATAAATACATTGTGAACTAACACCCAACTTAAAGCTGTTCTTTATGTAGAATATTTGCCAATAACAGCATAGAGAACCTATTGTTCCATAACTGACAACCACATCACTCAGTGGATGGCATAGTGAAAATAGAGCCATGTCTAGCCATTTAGAATTCATAACATTGTATATATTTAGTAAGTCATTTAGCCCATCATTGAACTGTCAACATCTCTAGAAAATACCCCCCCTTCCTTCTTCATTTCTTGTTGTTATATATTGTATTTGTCAGACATATTAGTGGTGCTTTCTGTTGTGCTTTGGGACCTGGGTGAAAAATGACACAGCTGAGCTCTTTTGCATGGGGGAATTATACTTTTGTTGATGGAATATATAATGCTTACCAATTAGCACAGAATAGCCATGCCAAAATTCTAATTCTAAACAGCCCGTAGCGACATTGTGGGGCTAAATGTTCTACTCTAGTGCATAACCGAGCATTTTACAGATTACATTTTGGTTCAATTGAACATTCTTCAACAACAACAACAGCAAGATCCCCAAACTGATGGTTAATTAAAACACAAGGCCCCTAGTTTAGAGCTTGCCTTAGTGGGTTTCTAGCACTGTGTCATTTTTCCTGTCCTATAGTGTAGTCGTTGACTGTGCCTCTGCTCTAATTTCCCTCTATGGTGTCTGCTGTGAGTTCAATCTCTTCCTTTCTCCCTGCTCTCCTCCTTCCTGCTTTGTGTCTTATGTGTGCTCCGTGTATCTTGACTGTGGTGGACTTCTCTGTCTACGGTAGGTCTGACGGCACGAGGCGCCCCTCTCTGGCCGCTCTGTTTAAGCGTAGGGCAGGGGAGAGATGGGGGTGGGCTGGGCTTGTGGAAGGGGATTGGCGATTATTACAATGGGTGCTATGGCTTTCTTAGTCTTGCAAGCTTAGGTGCTGTGGGTGCTTGAGGGTGTAGCTATGGGAGCGATTAAGCTGCTTTGCAAGTCTACTGATTTGATATGCTACCGCACCGACTGCCATGATGATGTCTTGAATGGAGAGGTTGCAATTTTGGGCAAAAGATAAAACAAACAAACTATAAGACCTCTGAAAGTGGAAATGTTTTAAATGTTTTTGAAATGAACGTGCAACTCATCCTACGGTTGAGCCTCTGAATGATGACGAGTGCACTGAGGCATCCCACCAGAGATCACTAACATGCATGTGCAAAGGGTGAGGTTGGCTATTGTCAAATAATGGGGGAAACTTTACCCGCTGAGATTTTTGAACATGTTTCCACTATCGAATTACCTAATGAAGCACATTATTGTTCATAGTCTCTTACAGTAACTATACTACTAGTCTTTTCCATGCTTTCAGTGTGAAATTCATACATAATTTCTACGTCATAAAATCAGTTGTGCAAACATGCTCAGAGATCAAGGTGAGACAAAGTGGTTTGTATCTCTTGACAAAGACCAACACAAGCCTTTTCAGAAGGTATCATTGAATGGCCACAACTTGACTTGAGAGTAACTATCCTGGATGACCCATGATGATGCTGACCCATTAGGTTATAATCAACATTTCCCTTTCTCCCTGGAGCAGTGGTGAAAAGAATGGGGGTCAGAAAGTTTGCCTACTGGTAATAATGTGAGCCACGTTTGAATTCTCTTTAGACAGCATGATTCAAATTTAAACTCTGGTACTTCAATTGYCTGCCTACAGTTTGATTTCAGAATTCCTTGCAGAATGTGAGCTCACAAATGAAAAGTTATCGTAGTTATGATGATGGGGACATACTTTTGGACATGCCTTTCTGTAATCTTTGAATCCCACTGCATGTATGGTATGATTTAGACTGGTAGAACCTACATGGAATCCCAAAAAGTTCTTCAAAGGGTCCTCCTTTGGGGACAGCCGAAGAACCCTTTAAGGTTCTAGATAGCACTTTGTTTTGTGTACACAGAGTTTTTCAGGATTGCAAATGCAATCTTGACTGACAAAAATATTACTGACATTGATACATTACTTTAATGCACATCAGGAGTCATTATTGAGACTATAGGAGACGGAAAACAACTGAGTAATTTCATTCACATTATTTAAAGACTACTGTATTCTCCTGCATTGATTGACCTGGCATGCTCGAATGTAAAGCATTTACCGCAACAAATGTACAGAATGCCACTATAAGGAGATGGTGAGTGTGTGTGTGTGTTTGTGTTTGCACGTGTGTTTGAAGAGTGGGTGAGTTTTTCTGCAAGCCTGCATGCGAGAGCTTTTGCGTGTGAGTGTGTGCGGGCGTGCATGTGTGCTTACGTGTGCTTGTTGTTGTTTAAATGTTTGCTCAGTAGATGTGAGGGATATTAAGTATGTAAGTCTGTGTATGCAAGGGTGATTATAATATGTAGAATACAGTGTGTCTGTGTGAATGTGTTAGTAATTGGGTGGGTGTTTGTGTGTGAATGGTGTCTTGGTGTCTTGGTTTTAGAATACAACATAGAATGAGCTGCAGTCTGCCCCGGTTCCTCTTCCAGGGTAAGCTCTGTGATAAATAGCATGGCCCTACTAATTTACATTATTGACTAATGTACAGTATGTGTCGTGGACAATATAAAATTAGAAGGTAGGCAAAAAATTGTTTAAAAGGGTCAGTAATTCTACAATGATGTCATGGTTAGCTATTTGGCTAATTATATTATCATATGAGCTGACACTGGGATTTGTAAATGTTCCTTATAACTAGAGATACTGTACAATACATCTGTAAAACGCAATGTGTATTAGCAGGAGTTATTAGCTCATATCTGCTGTAGATTAGTGTCGATTTTTCAGTAATTAAAGTAATTAGCGATGATTATGTCAGTGGAGGTGTAATCTTAGACAGTAATAGTGCAAACATATTTTTTGGGAGGTTGGAGTGCAGTTACGGCAACAAGGAGAAAACAGAATACAAGCATTATATTGTTTCTGTAGACTTTGACACAAACCTTTATCAATGTCAAAATGGCAGGATTTGCAGCAGGAACAAAAACGTTTGTCCTGTCTGGGGCTACCCCTGTAGCAAACCTCGACTACATCTTTACTGTTTTACTGTCCTTTTTTTCCTTTTTACATTCAGTATATCTATCTCTTTCTATGTTATGTAAATGGATATACAGTAAATAATTAATTATGAATATAGTGCAAAAGCAAAATGGTGTCACTCAAGGAATGGTGAAATCAAGTCATGTTGCAACCAAGGTCATCAATGAAAAGATGTGCACTAGTAACATCTGGGTAAGCAAGCAGGGGGTAAGTGGCAGGTAGATGGCTGCCGTGACTAACCAGACTGCTGAAGAAGAATCTATAGGTGTTTTTGACTCTTTGTTCAAATGTCTGACGCCCACTCTGCCCCCTCCCCCTCCTCCCCCTTGTCATTCCAGAAACAGGACGACGATGATTATGATGAAGATGATGCTGAGACTGGTATGACTGGAGATGAGAAAGAGGAAGAGGTGAAGGAGAAAGAAAAGCTTGGGAAGCTTCAGTATTCCATAGATTACGACTTCCAGGACAACAAGGTGGGTGTTTTGACTTGAGCAGATGGCTTTTTGACGACCCCGGAGCTTAATAAATAGACAATTTTACTTTGCTGGAAAAAAGACAAAACAAAGCTAACTGCCTAAGCCTTTAGTCCAAGGTAGTTTTCCACATGACGGCTTTCAAAGGCAATGGACTTTTGCCATTTGCTGAGAGTTTTTTATCCTTCAGAAATGCAGCTTTGAGTTGGTTCAAAAGCCAAGGACAGCTGTAAATGTGAATTTGCTGACACTAAAGGATTGATTCAATCCATCGTTCTACAGTTATGCTTTCAAGATCAAATCAGTCAAACTTTTACAAAGATTCCATTCCTTGTTTGTGTTATATATGCAGCGTATGAATGGATTTCCTTGACCTGTTATGCAGCATTTGCTCCGTCATCATACTCTTCTGTGGAGAATGTCTTTGTTCACTGATACTTTGAGGAGCAAAGGCAGACAGACAGACAGACCTCACCACACCAAAGCATATTTATCATGTTCATCATAATGTGTTACACAAGCATAAAGTAAGGGCTTTCTTTGATCTGTTCAAAGAAATGTCTGTTCAAAGAACTGTGGGTTGTCTCTGTGGAACTGTGAGAGGACACTGTCTGGGTACATTGAGGCTGATTAATCATGTATAGAGCAAATTGACTGACCCCTTTTACACTTGACCTCTGACCCCTAGCTCACAGTGGGCCTCCTCCAAGCAGCTGATCTCCTCTCCATGGACAGCGGTGGCACCTCTGACCCATATGTCAAGGTCTATGTCCTCCCAGACAAGAAGAAGCATTTTACCACCAAGGTGCACAAGAAGACGCTGAACCCTACCTTCAATGAGACCTTTGTTTTCAAGGTAGGCTACTGTATTTTGATTGCTCTCTCTCTCTGTCTCTCTCTCTATCTCTCTCTTTCTCTCTCTTCTTTAACGTGTATCAGAATTATAAAGATACATCTAATAGACCTAAGCTGTGATGGATGGCCAGACCATAACTCCTGCCAGACAGCCAGTTACCCAAAGCCTGATACATCAGCTATGCTCTCTCTTTCTTCTGATCCATCCGCTGGGCTGGTATTTCAGATAACACCTCATAACAGAGATTCCCCAGTCCACTGCAGACTCCCTGCATCTGATACCCTCCCTTCATCTGATACCAACTAGCCTCCACCACTGAATCTCCTCGGCCGATAATAGTCAGAGCCTAGACTTGCATTTGTAGATGCTCAGATGCATTTCCTTAAAACAATCTCTATTTTGTTTAATACAATTTTGGACATGTACTGTACATCATAAATCCCTATCATATAAAGCCATCTTATGAATTAAATTTATCTGGTCATATCTGAAGTTCAAGGAAATGATTCAATATTGCATTTCAAAGAATGAATTACAAACTATTCTTCAGATATTGTGTATCTACTGTCTAATGTATACGGTGTATATTAGACTCTAATTCCATCAAGTATAAATAGCCTCAAGCTTCCTATTGTCAGAATCTAATTAAAGCTACAATCTGTTCCCATGTGCTTTAATTTATGTTATTTTTTATTTTTTGTTCATGTCTCTCTCTCTCTCTCTGTGTGTGTGTGTGTGGTGTGTGTGTGTGGTGTGTGTGTGTGTGGTGTGTGTGTGTGTGTGTGTGTGTGTGTGTGTGTGTGTGTGTGTGTGTGTGTGTGTGTGTGTGTGTGTGTGTGTGTGTGTGTGTGTGTGTGTGTGTGTGTGTGTGTGTGTGTGTGTGTGGTTGTGTGTTGTGTGTGTGTGTGTGTGTGTGTGTGTGTGTGTGTGTGTGCGTGCATTCGAAAGAGAGCAGCAGTATAGACTAGTCTAGCTGGAGAATGCGATTGGAAATCAGAGCTTGGCCAGTGATAAAGCATAGCCATAGAAACCTCAGAGCTGACCTGAGCAGAGCAGAGGAGGGGATAAGAGGGATGGCAATCCAGTTAAAGGAGAACGCCACCTCCCTCCCTCCTGTCTGAGTGCTGACACAGCTCTATGAGAAAGGGATCAAACCTGCTATATCTTCCCAAGGATAGGACAGGACTGTACTGTTCAGTTCTGCTGAGGGAGCAGCGCACTATGCAGGCTGGCTCTGGCCCTCTGTTCCTCGTCTCCCACGAATCATCCCACACGCCCATCACTCCTCTGGGGACAGATAGAGCATCAGCTCCCAGTGCAGGGAAATACAGCCCAGACCCATTCTAGCGATGTGCTAAGAGGTCCAAGATACTCTGTTCTCATTTAATGGCTATTCATATTCAGGTTTCTGTATACACCTCCAAATTGTGAGATTCTTTGGATACTGCATACAGCTATTTGTACATATCTGGCTCTGATCATTCATGGTCAATGTATGTATATCAGGTCAAAATAATGCTATGGTAGTTCCACCAATTCGGTGCCTTTTGAGAAGTGTAACTTGTCACGCACGCTCCCCCTCTCTGGCGCTCGAGGGCGCCAGGCTGCCCATTACGCACACCTGTCACCATCATTACGCGCATCAGTGCTTCATTGGACTCACCTGGACTCCATCACTTTATTGATTTCCTCCTCTATATCTGTCTGTTCCTCAGCTTGATCCCTGTGTCAGTACTAATGTCGATATGTTTCCCTTGTCCAGACGCTGTCCGTGTTTTGTTTCATGTCTGTTATTTACTACCTATTCACTCCCTGTACTTGCTTCTCGTCTCCCTGCGTCTGTCTTCACATAACTTTGTCAGACCATTTTTTGGGATTTCACCTAATCTTAGCATTTTGTCATAAATATCACATGGTCAACTTCATTATAAAAAGAAATCCCATCTGGAGGTTAAATAAAAAATGTACTTTAGAAAGTGCCTATTAAGTGCAAATGAAAGAAACAGGGTTGACGATTTCACCTTAAGTCAGCCATAAATCCCTTGTGATGACGGGAATGGAAGCTTGTTGTGTGCAACAGGGAGTGGCAATTCAATTAAACCTTAAAAAAGTTTAATTGTTAAAAAATGTCTAACCTGTCTATCTATGGGTAACAAGGTTGACGTGTTATACTCGACCCGCTCAGTTTTCCACCACAAAACCCCAGAAAATTGCCAAAAAATAGTAGAACCAGCTCATCTGCTTTTACACTATGGTTTGACTATTATATGTTTAATGTTTCTTTTGGAAACAATATTTAAAAAGGAATAGTTTCACCATATTACAATTGAGAGCTCAGTTCACGTAACATGGTTGACCTTAAAATGAGGGACAGACTAAATTCATCACTAATCACATTAGAGAGGCTTCAGAGGCTAACATTTATAAAAGAAAGTAATATTAATGTTGATGGGGTTTTTGATGTTTTTCAGATTCCATTCCAAGAGATGGGTGGCAAGACTTTGGTCATGCAGGTCTTTGACTTTGACCGCTTCTCTAAGCATGACGTCATTGGAGAGGTGAAACTACCCTTGCACAAACTGGACCTAGCCCAGCCACTGGAGGAGTGGAGGGACCTGGACAGTGCAGAGAAAGAAGATGGTAAAATTTGAAGACCATCTCCCCACTTTATTCAGTCCTTTGAAATACGTATCACATTGTACAGTTCAGAACGATGTTCATCCTCGTAGTGTGAATGGTTCCCTATATTTAGTGTTGCATAGTGTGAATGGTTCCCTATATTTAGTGTTGCATAGTGTAATGGTTCCTATATTTAGTGTTGCATAGTGTGAATGGTTCCCTATATTTAGTGTTGCATAGTGTGAATGGTTCCCTATATTTAGTGTTGGATAGTGTGAATGGTTCCTATATTAGTGTTGCTAGTGTGAATGGTTCCCATATTTAGTGTTGCATAGTGTGAATGGTTCCCTATATTTAGTGTTGCATAGTGTGAATGGTTCCCTATATTTAGTGTTGCATAGTGTGATGGTTCCCTATATTTAGTGTTGCATAGTGTGAATGGTTCCCTATATTTAGTGTTGCATAGTGTGAATGGTTCCCTATATTTAGTGTTGCATAGTGTGAATGGTTCCCTATATTAGGTGTTGATTAGTGTGAATGGTTCCCTATATTTAGTGTTGCATAGTGTGAATGGTTCCCTATATTTAGTGTTGCATAGCTGTGAATGGTTCCCTATATTTAGTGTTGCATAGTGTGAATGGTTCCCTATATTTAGTGTTGCATAGTGTGAATGGTTCCCTATATTTAGTGTGCTTAGTGTGAATGGTTCCCTATATTTAGTGTTGCATAGTGTGAATGGTTCCTATATTAGTGTTGCATGTGTGGATGGTTCCCTATATTTTAGTGTTGCATGTGTGAATGGTTCCCTATATTAGTGTTGCTTAGTGTGATGGTTCCCTATATTTAGTGTTGCATAGTGTGAATGGTTCCCTATATTTAGTGTTGCTTAGTGTGAATGGTTCCCTATATTTAGTGTTGCTTAGTGTGAATGGTTCCCTATATTTAGGTGTTGCTTAGTGTGAATGGTTCCCTATATTTAGTGTTGCATAGTGTGAATGGTTCCCTATATTTAGGTGTTGCTTGGTATGAATGGAAGACATGCACCCAATGAGGATGAACATTGAGGAGGAATATTATTAGATCCTCTTTACCTTCTTCTCCCATCCCACACGCAGCAAGAGAAGCTGGGAGATATCTGCATCTCTCTGCGCTACGTGCCCACTGCTGGGAAACTTACCATCTGCATCCTGGAGGCCAAGAACCTCAAGAAGATGGACGTGGGAGGACTGTCAGGTAAAATATGGAAACATAATGATCACTGTGAATAAAACAATGGAACAGATGAACAGTGGAGTTTAAGCCGCCCATACAGTATCTCCCATATCCTGGTTCAATATGCTCCCCTTGGTCAAGGTCAACGAGGCAATACCTCTATTCACACAGTACGACACCCAAATCTATATTCCCAAATCTATATTAATACAGCTATTTCAGAGTGTTTCTTTGTGCATTATTCTGTGGTAAAGGCTAGGCTATATAACATGAAATAGGATCCAGTAAAACCTTGTGAACCGATCGTATGATTTTGATCTGTATGGTGAGCTGCTGTAGGATACATTGCAAGCAGCCAATCTCCGGGGCCATTCAGTTTGCACTCACGTGCTGACTCTGATGTACCCACGACTCTTCACTCCCTTCAGCTAAACTGCACTGCAACCATCTGCTGGCAGTTTACTGCATTACAACCACTGCTGGGTTCCTTTTGTTACTGGAGCCCTGATGGTAATGAAGTATTGTGTTTTAATGATTGAACTCTGCTGAAACAATGTGACAGGGGCAATAAGATACATCTATTAAACGACATAAAGCCATGTTTGTTAATAATCCCAATAGTGAGTCTGATACCTGGCCTGTTTTAATACCTGGCTGTGTGTATCAATCCCTTTGTGTAGATCCCTATGTGAAGATCAACTTGATGCAGAACGGCAAGCGTCTGAAGAAGAAGAAGACCACGGTGAAGAAGAACACTCTGAATCCATACTACAATGAGTCCTTCAGCTTTGAGATTCCTATTGAGCAGATGCAGGTAGTGTATAGCTGTGAACAAAGCGCTCAAAGACAGACAGACAGACAGACAGACAGACAGACAGACAGACAGACAGACAGACAGACAGACAGACAGACAGACAGACAGACAGACAGACAGCAGACAGACGACAGACCTACCTGACCTGACCTGACCGCAGCACAGCTAAAACCAGAATGAATCATGCCCCCTTGTGTATCATTGACGAATACATACTGTACACCATGGAATTACAATTCAATTATGCAATTATATTCTGTAAGATCTTTCTAAATGTCAATAATATAACACTTGCTTTTTCTCATTCCCTAGAAAATCCAAGCTGTGGTCACAGTGCTGGATTATGACAAGATCGGTAAAAACGACGCCATCGGGAAGATCTGGGTGGGCAGCAAGGCGACTGGCACCCAGCTGAAGCACTGGTCCGACATGCTGGCCAACCCTCGCCGCCCCATCGCCCAGTGGCATCCACTGCAGCCCGAGGAGGAGATTGATGCTTCGCTGGCAGCCCTGAACGCCAAGAAGTAAACCTTCTCTACCCACTAACACCCATACCCAAACCTACCCATCCTCCTCAGTACTGGTCCTACACATCTCCCAATACTACATTCCAAACCAACACACCAACCAATTCTACACCCTACACCACAGATACCTACCTATATCCCAATTGACATGATCAAAAAATAATAGAAAAGAAAAGCATCATTCCACAAGGAAACAGTCACAAGATCACTCAATTGATGTTTATATTGGGGTTGCAGTTAGTTACATTGTGTCATGAGGATAGGAGCCTAGAGTGTGAAAACAGTGGTCCAGTGTGATGGAGGATTAGGGAAGTAAAACCACACATTCACTCATTTTGTACCTTTTCATCCCCTCCCCTTAGAGCCACCGTTGCTTCAATACTGCTTAATACTTAAAATGCTTTATACTGCCATGTAATAGAGGAAAAACACAAGCAGGTTCATTCCTTGGGTGTATTGTTGCACCATGCTCCACACCTGCCAGTTACTTACTACATACTAGATACGATTCCATTAGTTTGAACTACATTCCTAGAGTTGGGTAAAGAGTAGAGATAGACAATATCCAGTTACCCCACACTGTTAACACACTGCCTTTTTGATTATTAGCTCATCTGCTCACCCATATTCTCAGGTACACTGAGAGAAAACTGAAACTTCATGCCTTTTTTTCTAAACGGGTTGTTATTCAAAATGCTCCGCAACATGATCAGAGAATAATGTTTTTGATGATTTTAAAATCTCAGTCTGGTGCTGGATTGGTTTATTTTTCCATAATCTAAGACTAGTCTAAATTTATCACTGAAATGGCAACAGGAGAGTCTCTCGAGTGTCTCTCAATAACACCGTTTGTGGCTGTCAGTCAACAGAGTTGAGATGTGAAATATGTTTAGGATAAAGGGACTATGAGCCACTGTAAGTGTCTATCATGGCCCATGTTGGGAAAGCATGCAAGAGAAAGAATATCTGTGTGGAAACTTCAAGGACTGAATGGAAGGTTCCATTCAGTCCTTGGAGTTTCCACACAGATATTTCTCTCTCTTGCATGCTTTCCCAACATGGGTCATGATAGACATTTGCATGCATGCAAGAGAGAGCATATCTGTGAGAATATCTGTGTGGAAACTCCAAGGACTGAATGGGACCCTGGTTGACACAATGTTGTTTGTCAGGTGTCTATTCTACTGCCTGCAATCTACCACCTTCCCCTCCAATGCCTCTACTATTTAGGATCTATCTCCCTGTTCAGTGCTACTGCCATTAGTCATGGACTCACAACAAGGATTTCACTTGTTCAAAGGAATCTCTGTATTCGTCTTACAGTCATAAAGGAGACAAGCCTTCCAAGTAATGAAATAAGCAATTCTCAACTACCAGGGACGCCTTCCAATTAGCTGTGTTGTTTTTTACTCACCCTTTTCTTTTCAACGTCAAACACTTTTATTCCTCAAGCACTTTAAATCAAAATGTTCTGTTCTAATTATACTCTCCGAAAACCAGAGATTTAACAATTTATTTTATGAGGAATAATTTCTGGTAAAAAAGCAAGAGCGTGAATTTATGAGTGAATCATTATTTTTGTAGTTTTGTTTGATCATTTTAACCTTGTTTTTCTTGTGAATGCACTTTGATTACTCTGAGACAATTGTTGTTGTTAAGTTTGATTGAAAGGATAAGATCTGGAAGGTTCCCTTTATGTGTATGTTATACACAGATGACCAAACTGCTGAATCTAATTGCACTATACTGGATATCTCTATGTTACGTGGTTATAGATTGTTCTTTGATCTATGGTTTTTGTGATGAGATGTCGTGAGTTTGAGTCAGGTCACATATTCGAAAGTCTTCTGATTGGGAATAAGACACATTTCAATGAAATGCTGTTCCGCAGATCCTTCGCTGAATAAGTGATTTTACATTTTGACTTTCTCTTGAGATATATTTCAGTATAAAACTGATCATATGACTGAATTAAATTGACAATTAAAAAATGTAAAAGTCGTAGCAAAATGCCATTAGACTTTCGAGCCACATTAGTAATTTAATGGGACATGAACTGTCTCTGCACCATCTTGTTCCAAACAACAAAATAGTTCAAAGCAAAGCAATGTATTTCAAGGACGACAAAAAGTACTTGATTGTGTTTAAGAACAAGCAAAGCAGTTTAATGTTTTAACAGTTTGTCAACTTTTATACTTTTGGGAATTACAGTAGTGAATGTTGGTTAATGTATTGATTTTCTCTATTGGACAACCATATCTTTATTTATATGTCCAGTAGGGGTCAGATTAGTTATGTTTTATATTTAATTTTATTTAGTTTTTTCTATATGTTCAAAAAGCAACACTAAGAAAAGACAAAATGCAAGCAATCAAACAACCCATCGGTGTGTAGTTTCGCCTATATACATAGTTCATACAGGTTGATACTGCATGTTTCTACAAGATACTGTACGAAAGAGCATGTTTTAGAGATAAAGCAAAAATATCTTGTGTACGTATGTGGGTGTCAATTGTCATTTTAATACTGTAACACAATGCAGGAAAAAAGATACACTGTATATTTTCTAAATTAAACAAATATGTATTTATTTTCCATGAATGGGTTATTGAAAAGAATGTCATAATATATTAGAATAATATGATTCTGTCCATGCCTAAACTTTTAAGCAAGTTTGTCGTCAAGTACTGTGTGTGAGTTCATGTAGGATAAAAATGTAGCCGCATGCTTGCTATCTAAATCCTTGTGATTTATTTGGATTAATTATAATTTATTTCAAATCTATTTATTTATGTATTTATGTACTTATTTCTTTATTCATACATCGTTTCCTTTGAGATTATTTCAGTCTATGTTGGTCTTCTTGCCAAATATCAGTCATTGTAGGGGGGCTCCAAGTTCAAGAAATACAGCTATTCCAAAGTGGAACTCTTCAATGATCAGTGCCATTGCTGAAACGTTTCCACCATTTGGTTAAAAAGACAAGAAAAAAGATAAACCTGATTTTTGGACAAACATGTATTACAAGCCTACTATTTAGGATGCTAAAGAGCCCACCAGAACTGAATCCACACATCTCCACACTGGAAATAAAGCTTGGAGTCCCCTACTGTACTTTAAACTTTTTGGGGGGAGTTTTACTTTGCATTGGTTTAATGACCTGACACCCTTTGCAATGATATATATTTTACAGTGCTTATTACACAAATATATGTGTATGTGTATACAGATAGTTGAATTAGATAAAAACTAAAGCCATAATACTCAAGCACTAACTCTTTAGAGCTCTGCTGTATAACTAGTTATTGATTTGTAAAAAAAAAACACACAAAAAAACCACTTCTTAATCTTCCTAGGTCAGTGTTTGTCATGTACATTCTGTTCAGAACTCTGTACTCATCTAGATTCTAGAAGGCAAAATATTGAGCACTGAGAGCAGTTGTGAGTTTAGTAGAGTGGATGTGATTTTGTTTTCTACTTTGAAGATGTTAAAGCTGTCTTTATTTTATACATGTGTAGCTAATATATTCCAGTGATGTAATTTGTATATGCCTTGTTTTGATAGTATGAATCATGATTCTTCTTATCTCACAAGATGTTATCGAAAATACCTGAAGAAGTCATCCAGAACATTTACATTATTGAAATGTGAGTGTCAGGCTGGTCTGTTGGTGATCCTTGGGCTGAGTGCAATTCATTTAGGACCCTGACTGCCATGTATGGATCCCTCTATTTTCATCCACAGTGGCTTTACAGACATGACATAACATTGTGATCAAAGATATGGCAGAAATATCTATCTATCTTGTAACAATGCCAAGTCTCAGCATTATTGTCTGATCAACATATGTTGCATTCATGGTAAACAGTAAAGTTAAGATAAATGATCTACAGTCTAATCTTAGCCACTTTGATGGAAACCAGCTGTTTCAAGTCAACAATTCCTCTAATAGCAACACTATTGAAATAATAATCATAGTGTTGTTTGAAGTTTGCAACAATTTTATAATGGGATCATTGATGTTGCTTCTCAATGTCACAATCAATCCTTTTGAACTGTGACCAAACCCATGCACACGGAACTTCAATCCAGTTGACCATTTCAGTGTCTTTCCAAAATACTGCCAGTATATCCATCTATATTTACAATTCCATGAAATCCTCATCAGTAATCTGTTTGAATCTATTTCAGAGCCCAAATAATTCCACTGATACGGATGCAGGTTAGATGATAAAATAACTGTGATTAAAGGGTCAAATATAGCAAATTTTTATTAAAAAGAGTTGATTGTTTCAATGCATTTTACACTGCCACGGTCATTGGACAGTTCGCTATATGGGGAAAACGACTGATAACTGTGTGTTTGTGTGTATGTATGTATGTATGTTACAAGAACAAAAAGCATAGGCCCTTTATAAAGTTAGAGGTTGCAGTGCTAAAACACAGTACTACTGCAACTTACTTAACGTATATATCTGCATGCCCAGAATACATAAACCATTCTTAAGTGTACATTTAAGTGGTGATGAAAATAATTAACAAAGATGTTTTTATTTACAATGGTTTAAAATGTTTATATTATAGGAATACCTATTTTTTGAAAGCCTAAATTGATATATCTACTTTATGCACAACTGCTTTAGAAATGAACTGCAGGCTATATCTCAGCGGTGAAGAAACAATAGATTGAGAGCACGATGATTCACACACTACATTCTACAGTTCTTTTGTACTACTAGCTGTTTTATTTCTATCAGGCTTTTTAAATGAATTATTCAAGTACTTTATAAAAAAGGTCAATGTGATTTTCAAAGGGATACCCTCCAAACTAGAGCATCATATCAAATTGTATTTGTCACATGCTTCGTCAACAAAAGGTGTAGACTTACAGGGAAATGTTTTCTTACAGGGCCCTTCCCAACAATGCAGAGAGAGAGAAAATAGAGAAATAACAGAAAAGTCATACAACTTCCATGTCAATAATGTGTTAAGGAGTGTCTCAGTTGGCCTAGGTCACTCACCACCTAACAGTGTGTTCTCCTGTCTCTGTTTGTGTTGCTCGCTTTGTGTTTCTTCTTTCTACTGTAATAATCACTAGGTTAGTGTTGTGTTTCTATTGTATTATATTTAGAATGCAAAACTGCATTAGGACCAATGGAAAAGACAATGATTGAACTTTTCCACCACTGTTTTCCTGTCTTAGCATTAATGTGCTGTTGTTGTGGAACTGGACTCGCTGGGGGCTCCTTTGGATCCAGAATGAAACTGATTTTCAGAGGAACGTCGTCCTTCGCGTTTACAACATGGATATATATACTACCAAAACATGCAGAATAGTACCAACCCTCTCTCTTGAACTCTTTCTTCACTTCTCATTTTCCATACTACAATTGCATTCCAAAATACTTTTTTCTCCTCTCTTTCTCTTCATCCTCTTTTTAAGCCTCAGAGGACCATGAGATTGCGTGTCCTCTGGCTGTGTTTCTTCGTGTCTTAGTGTTGTGGTGCGCGTGTTCATGTCAGTACTTGTGCCTACTGTGGATCGCATGCTTTAGCCCTTGACTGGACACAAAACATTGCTCCTATACAAACTGCCCACGGCCCGTCAGTGGATGAGCATCGAGGATCCTTGTAAAGTTATCGAGGGAACCAAATAACTCAATACAGATCTATCATAAGTGTTACCAGCTCTGTAAGAAACAAATAGGAAATAAAGGCCTTTTAATAAGCTTGGACTCATGTATTGTCTGTGCATCATGGCTCTATTCTTTATTCTGTAACCTCTCTACAAGGGGATTTTAACTTCAGCATCCGAGTGTTCATTGGTTGGATACCAGTTTTTATCGCAAGATATTTAGAATTTAGCGCTCAGTACTGAACAATTCCTTTCAGATGCACTTAATGCCAAGTGATAAAGATTTTGGTAGAGTGAGAACACACATAATGATAGTTATCACATATTTAACCATCCACACTTTATTGAGCAAGTGATCAAACCACAGACATGTACAAGTAGCATTTCAGTTTTTCCGGTCTCTTATAATACATACTTCCATGGTAAAGTTGTTTCAACGTAAAATACTGTCTTTAAATATACTTACAGTACATGTGTAGACAGATAGCTGTATTGTTCTTTCAGGAAAGGCACGTAGTATACATAAAGAGCAGTGGAGGCTGCTAAGGAGAGGACGGCTCATAATAATGGCTGGAATGGAGCGTATGTGTTTGATGTATTTGACTACATTCCTACTGATTCGGCTCCAGCCATTATCACGAGACCATCCTCCCCAATTAAGGTGCCACCGACGTCCTGTGATAGAGGCCCTGTGTTGTGCCCTGTGCTATCTGCATTACAAATCATGTACAGGTTTCACTTGAAAAAAAAGAAATGCTGTCCATCTCATAACGTGAGGCACTATGTGGACTAATGGTACTGTTTCATAAAATGCTTAAAGAGGATACATATTAATAATATATTGGTAAAAATATGGTTGAGTATAAGTATAAATATTTGAGAAAAAAAATGCATAAATTATATAAAATTATCCAACAAATGTGACATCTGTCTCACCAGATACCATGGTACAGTACACCACACTAAAATCAAAGCAGGAAAAGGTTAATGAGCAGTTCAGAGAAAATGGTCTGTGATGGAAATTTGGACTTCAATTGAACTACAAACCATAAAGACTAATGATATAAACACCTCATAACAACTGACAATGTGTAATGTTATCAATGTCATAAAAGTTATACCTATGATTGTTTTTTCAGTCGTTTTTTTCAGCAGTGCACACTGAAGCACAAAATCAACATATGTTTGTGATGTATAGGTAAAATATGTGGATGTGATATTGATTAGTGATTTCTGGCCTGGAGCTACAGAGTTTACTGTAGCCAAGATCAACACCCTCTTTGAGCGGACGCTGTGTGTTCTTCTCACCTTTGACCTCCTGGTATGAAGTGAGCCAATGAACATGGAGGTCAAGGGTCAGGCCAGGGGTCATCAGGAATTTGACGGTTCCTCACCATGCCTCTGAGAACAGTTGGCAGGTAAGTGTCATTGAGCACCATGGTACAGTCTCAGGGTGGGAGGGTGCCGAAGGCCAATGATAGTGACACACGTTGCAAGCTTGAGGGAAGTATACCATGACTTTGGACAGAGGCTTCCAACCTCTTACTTGGACAGCTTGCTGATGACACGGATCAGAGCCCCATTCTCGTCCTTCAGTCTCTGGTTGTCTGATTTAAGCTCTGTCAACACCTACAGGAACAGAGAGAGCAGCATTAGATTGTCATGGTAGCTAATTCGCAACAGGGAACAGTGGTGACACATAATGCCCTGTAGACAGAAATATGTGCAAGTGACACTGCCTTGTCTTTTGTCTATGTTCCTTCTTATTTAAGGGACATTGACAGACACATTTAATACACATTGTTTATCATTTTCAGGCAAAGTAAGAATGATATGCAATATTTAATCACCAGGAACTCATTGCTAAATGATTGAACACTACAATCTCTATAGTCACTACATGCAAAGGGTGGACAGAAGGGTGGAGAAAAGGCAGGCTTTCAGCAAAATATGATGTAAAGCAATGAGAGCATGCGGATACAGTATGATCGTGGAAAAGGTTGGGACATGATTTGGCTTATGGTTCTATGTGCAAACTACAAACTGAGAGAGAACCAAAACAGAGAGAGAGATGCAAGGCGGTCAGCTTCCGCAATCTAGGTCACCTCCCACAGCATGAATAATGACTAAAAATAACCACAATCTTTGTCAAAATCTCCCCCATCCCCCACAGACAGTACAGTGAACAATAACGTTTTGTGCTCGCCTGAAAAAGTCTACCTTCACAGACGATGATGAACTCATCCCCCCACTCCTGCCTATTCCAGTTACGACAATTAAATAGCAGCATATTGTTATGTATTATATTTGACGATGCATACTGCACATTTTTGGTCCAACTGTTTGTCCAGTTCTGCTTCTGTCCTCAGACGAGCGTGTGTAGTACACACACACACACACACACACAACACACACACACACAACACACACACACACACACACCACACACACACACACACACACACACACACACACCACACACCACACACACACACACACACACACACACCACACACACACACACACACACACCACACACACACAACACTATTGGCACATGTTTTTGGCCAGTGGAAAAAGGGTTTATGAGTCGACGGATTGCCAATGAGATCACACATTCCACTCCCACTCCAACCATGATTGAGACAAACATAATAGTTTAAAATGTCAGATTCCCTATCAGCCACTTTGCATTGGACACTGTGGCAAAAAATGAGCAAACAATGAAATGTCAGGTTTGTGAAATGGAAAATTGCAATCATGTTAATCCTACAAGGTTTCCTGCGACTTCAGCACTCTGCCTGTCCATAAGTCTCTCAAGCAGCGTCCAGCCTGTTCTGAGTTCGTTCAAGCCCAGGAATGAGTGACTTGCCTGACTATACTGTAATAATAACCACTGGAGAAACGTCAGGCTGCCACCACTACTGTACTGGTCTCTACACAGCCTATAAATAATATCACCCATGCAGCATGGATGCAGCTAAATAGATGAGCGAGTTTAAGGGGCTGCCCTTCATTGGCCTTATGGAGAGTGATCAGAGAGAGGCATGCCACACAAGTGAGAGAGCCTTAAGGTGGAGGAGTGAGAGTGGGAGGTGGGGTGCAGACAGCAGACCTGCCTGAGAAGAGGGCAGCAGAGAGGAGGAAGGAGGTGCAGCATCAGGAGAACCAGAAGGAGGACAGATGAGAGGAGGAGTGCGCTGAGACTCAGGAGGTGGAAGCAAGGAGGGATTAGAGAGTGGAGGCCTGTGGGACAGGGGGGTTAGAGGTCCTCTGTCTCAGGCAGGACCATCTGGGAGAGGCGGGTGAGGACACGACGGCATGGCCCTGTTCTCAGCCAGCAGACTGCTCCTTGCCGCTCCGTAGTGCCTGCAGCTGAGCCAGAACAGGAGGGCCGCAGTAAAAACACAGGAATACAGAAAGAGAGCGTAGAAAGAAAGAAGCAGGAGGACAAGGCCAGTGGAAAGGAGGAAGCAGAGCTATAAACACACAACACACACACACACACACAAACACACACACACACACACACACACACACACACACACACACACAACACACACACACACACACACACACACACACACACACCACACACACACACACACACACACACACACACACACACACACACACACTTAGGAGCTCCTTAATGACATTCACACACAAAGAGATACTGTAAAAGGAAGCAAGAAAGAAATTGGCAAAAGAGACAGCTATGCAAAAGAAAAGAAAAGCACAGCAGGGAGCTATCCTTAAGTTTGCTCTCCACAAACCTGGGCAGTTTGTGGCGGTGGGTGGGGAGAGGCGGTGGGTGGGGAGATGCTGTATGGTTTACATAGCTTGTCAGTCATGCTGGGGAAAGATGGGGGTGGGGGACTTTCAATATAACCTTCAATTTCAGCCTCATTCAGAGAGCCCAATAAGTTATAGGTCATAGAAAATGGAAATGATTAATTTCCCTGGGTTCCCTGGCAGGCTTTAGAGGTAAACCTCAGTGCGGTTTAGTGGAGATGTCTGTGGTTTGACAACGTTCCTGGGGGAAACCACAGGCAGGCCAGGAGGCAGCACACACATAGACAGAGGAAAGCTGAGCCCCATGTGGCTCAGAGAGTGGCCTCCGAGGCTTCCCCCCAGAAGCCCAGAGAGGAGAGGAAGGCTGGGTAGAAAGGGAAGAAATGAAGGTGAGCCTGGAGGAAAGGGAAAGCCGGGGAGAAAGAGAAGAGAGAAGCCCAGTGAGGAGAAGAAGGCCACAGAGAAAGAGAGAAGAGAAGGGAGGAAGGCCAGGAAGAAAAGAGATGGAGGAGATCCAGCTGCTAACATCCCAGGAAACCATTTGAAGTCTGCCTTTACTCGGACTGAAGAGTCCATGGATATGTCAGACTGTTTCTCTGTGCTGTCGCAGTAAGCCTTTCACAGCACACTGTTCTGAAGAACAACTATTGACAAGTTTATTTTGGAGTAGAGAGAGACACAGTGGAGAGGAGAGAGAAAGAGAGTGGAGAGAGAGAAAGGAGAGAGAGAGTGGAGAGCAGAGAGAGGAAAGAAGAGAGAGAGGAGAGAGAAAGTGGAGAGGAGAGTGAGAGAGGAGAGAGAGAGTAGAGTGGAGAGAGAGAGAGGAAAGGTGAGAGAGAGTGGAGAGGAGAAAGAGAGAGAGAGAAAGGTGAGAGAGGGGAGTTAGAGGAGAGAAAGAGCGAGTGGAGATGAGAGAGGGGAGGGAGGGAGAGAGAGAGATAGAGAGATGAGAGAGGAGGAGTGGGGAGGAGAGAGGGCGAGTGGAGAGTAGAGAGCGAGTGGAGAGTAGAGAGAGGAGAGGAGAGGAGGGAGAGAGAGGAGAGGAGAGGAGGAGAGGAAGGAGAGGAGAGGAGAGGAGAGGAGAGGATGGGAGGAGAGAGAGGAGAGGAGAGGAGAGGAGAGGAGTGGAAAGTGGAGAGGATAGAGGAGAGAGAGTGGAAAGTAGAGATAGTGGGAATAGAGAGAGGAACTGAAGAGTAGAGCAGGAGAGAGTGATGAGTAGAGAGAGAGAGAGAGTGGAGAATAGAAGAGAGAGAGTAGAGAGAGAGTGTGGAGATGAAGAGTAGAGAGAGAGGTGGAGAAGGAGAGAGAGTGGAGAGGAGAAAGAGAGAGAGTGAGTGCAGAGGAGAGAGAACTGGAGAGTAGGGAGAGAGTGTGGAGAGTAGAGACTAGAGAGGAGAGTGGGAGAGGAGAGAGAGTGGAGAGGAGAGAAGTGAGAGAGTAGGAGAGGAGAGAGAGAGGAGAGGAGAGGAGAGAGTGTGGAAAGTGGAGAGGATAGAGGAGAGAGAGTGGAAAGTAGAGATAGTGGAGAATAGAGAGAGACTGAAGAGTAGAGCAGGAGAGAGTGATGAGTAGAGAGAGAGAGAGTGGAGAATAGAGAGAGAAGTAGAGAGAGAGTGTGGAGGTGAAGAGTAGAGAGAGAGTGGAGAGAGAGAGAGTGGAGAGGAGAGGAGTGGAGAGAGTGAGTGCAGAGGAGAGAGAGAGGATGTAACCAGAGGGGTGAGCTTGAGCGAGAATGCGTTAATTGATTCATTCCTCATGATTGTTTTAATGCCTTCTTTAACTCGTTTGATAATATAACGCAGAGCTGCATGTCCTATAGATAAAATCCCACATTTTGCCAGTTGCTGGTTTCAGAGTGCTGCCAGGAATAATCCTAGCCATTCAGCAGGAGACACCATTCCCAATGGGCACACCCTGTGGTTTTCTTAATCAACTTTGTTTCCACATATTTCAATGGATTATGTTGAACCTATGGAATAAACATTGAAGCTGACAATCTGTGCCCCAGTGGGATATCAGAGAGCCATAAAAGTAACCAGAATTGTAAAAAACATCGGACAGACCCTGTGCAGAAGAAATGTGGAGAATCAACATAACCTGTGTGAAAAAAAGAAATAAGCATGTCTGATAATGTGTATGTGCATATCCTCTAGCCCAGTGGCAAACCCGGTTGCCAATGACATCAAAGCAACCGAGGTTTTCTTGGGGTTGGTTTAATGATCATTGAGCCTGCCTGCTGGATATGGCTTACAAAACAGTTGAAGTCGAAGTTTACATACACCTTAGCAAATACATTAAACTCTTCTTCAGCGATTCTTGACATTTAATCCGAGTAAACAATTCCCCTGTCTTAGGGCTATTAGGATCACCCTTTATTTTAAGAATGTGAAAATGTCAGAATGAAAGTTAGTGAAAGAGTAATTTATGTCAGCTTTTATTTCTTTCATCATCTTGCTCAGTGGCGGTCAGAAGTTTACATTTACTCCAATTAGTATTTGTAGCATTGCTAAAATTGTTTAACCTTGGCTCAAACGTTGTTGGTAGCCTCCACAAGCTGTCCGCCACCAATAAGTTGGTGAAATTTTGGCCCATCCTCCTGACAGAGCTGGTAGTAACTGAGTCATGTTTGTAGGCCTCCTTTGCTCCACACAGCTTTTTCAGTCTACCCAACATTTTCCATAGAGCAATTAGTCAGGGCTTCTGTGCATGGCCACTCCAATACCTTTGACTTTGTTGTCCTTAAGCCATTTTGCCACAACTGATGAATGCTGGTTGGGGTCTATTGTCCATTTGGAAAGACCATTGCGACCAAGCTTTAACTTCCTGGACTGATGTATTGAGATGTTGCTTCAATATATCCACATAAAAGTTTCTCTCCGTCGTGATGACATTACTATTTTGTGAAGTGCACCCTAGTCCCTCCGTGCAAGCCAAAGCATCCCCCACAACATCGATGCTGCCACCTCCTGCTTCAACGGTGGGATGGCTGTTCTTTGGCTTGCAAGCATCCCCCCTTTTTCCTCCAAACAGTAATTGATGTCATTATGGCCAAAGCAGTTCTATTTTTTTCATTGGACCAGTAGGACGATTTCCCCAAAAAGTCAAATCTCGTTGCCCATGTGCAGTTGCAAACCGTATCTGGCTTTTTTATGGCGGTTTTGGTAGCACTTCCGACTTCAACTGTACATGCACATCTAGTGTGTATGTGTTCTAATATTGACAATGTGTGTGTATGTGTGTGCAATGTTGGTGTTTGTGTGCCAGGCACCAGGTGTTCATGCCCAGGTCTCCTAAAGACGGTGAGGTGACAGGCGGTGTCAATCACTTTCTCCGCTCCCATACAAGACCACTCACCGTCGCCCCCCCCCCCCCCCCCTCCTCCTCGGCCTGAGCCAGCCGCCCCATGGTCAGCGTTCAGGCTGGTACCCACAACGGAAATTTCTCACTCGGGCAGCTTCCTGCTGATGCAACATGGGGTCACCAACATGGGGTCAAACACTGTTCCCATTCTTCCGTCTCACATCTCGTGTCACATACTGAAGTTGTCATCATAACCTTTGCTATTGCTAGAAGTGGTTTGCACTTGCATGAGGTTCACATCTATCAGTCCTGAATGATATTCTGCTGCTGTTTTTCTCGGCCCTTGCTTCGAAATGCTAATATTGCACAATTAGTGCAGGAATGCTATAACATAAAGCAGGTCCCTTGCTCTTGGACGGAGCCTGTATCAGCTGATCTAGGTCAGGTCAGTGTGTAGCCAACAAAAGACAACAGTCTTGCTTGGTGTGGGACAGAACAGACTGTGTCTCTCTCTCCTGTGTCTCTCTCTGTGTCTCTCGTCTGTGTCTCTCTCGTGTGTGGTCTCTCTCTGGTGTGTCTCTCTCTCTGGTGTTCTCTCTCTCTCTCTCTCTCTCTCTCTCTCTCTCTCTCTCTTCTCTCTCTCTCTCTCTCTCTCTCTTCTCTCTCTCTCTCTCTCCTCGTCTCTCTCTCTCTCTCTCTCTCTCCTCTCTCTCTCTCTTCTCTCTCTCCTCTCTCTCTCTCTCTCTCTCTCTCTTCTCTCTCTCTCTCTCTCTCTCTCTCTCTCTCTCTCTCTCTCTCTCTCTCTCTCTCTCTCTCTCTCTCTCTCTCTCTCTCGTCTCTTCTTCTCTCTTCTCTCTGTGTCTGTGTTCTGTGTCTGTGTCTGTCTGTCTGTCTGTCTCTCTCTCTCTCTCTCTCTCACAACAGACGGCAGGCTGTGCAGCTTGGTGTGGGACTCCCTCAACCTCATCATCACCTTTTTGCCTATAATAACCAAGCAGGGCCATGTAGTGACTTCCCTCCTTGTTGCAGTGGAGACCTTACCTTGAGCTCTTCCTCCATGTCCGTTACCCTCTTCTCCAGAGCCTGTTTTTCCTGAGGAGAGGAGGGGAAGTCACAATCGACAATCGTAGTTCAGGTCAGAATCACAATCGACTTTAAGACTTCTACTTTTAAATTATGAGTTATTTTTCATTCCCACACATGATGATAAGCCCATAGTGGAATGAACAGACAGACACCAACACACTACAGTAAGATGACATGGAAAAGATCTGAAAAAAGAGACTGAGATCCGAAAAAAAGCAGAGAGTGGTAGACATGTAAATATCAAGCTGTCAGGATTGAAAGAGAATTGGAATGTTGATATCAAGGATATGAGGCATATGGCTTTGAGAAAACAAAGAAAGAGAAGCCCTCAAGATATATAACAAGTTATAGATACCCTTTTCTCTGATTCAAGTACAGTGGATCTTTCAGATAGTCTGTCCTGTTTCTGTAAGACAGAGTGCACAGTTATCACAAAGTGAAAAAATATATACAGTGGGTTGACTTAAAATGGGATAAAACAGAATTTGAAAACTTTGATGGGGATACACTGGTTCGTTTTCTTATCACCTTGCGGTTGCCTTGAACAATGTATTGTTCAAATGCAATATGCATGCTGCTGAGACGTGTGAACCATACTGAACTTAATTAAGATGGTCGACAGAAGGCTATGCAGGACTGTCTCAGTGTTTTGCTCAGTATTGAGCTTGGGGAGGGACTCTACTGGACTCTATCAGCCAATCAGATGCACTCCTACTATACTGTACCTGGGTGACTTTGTCCAGCTGGGTGCGTATCTTGGTCAGCTCCTGTTTGCTATCATCCAGCCGGGACTTGAGCTTGTCATTCTCTGCCAAAGCGTCTTCATACATCTGAAAGAGAACAAATCAAAAGGTTAATGCTTATGTCACTTGGAGATACAGTACCTTGTCATGTGACAACATTTTCCCCACAATAGGTCAGCTCTGATATCTCTGCATCAGGTGAATCAACAAGAAGTGGTATTGATCACTTTTTGCCCCATACAAAACTCTCTCCTGATTAAAACATGGATGGCACTGTATGTGGGAGAAAACAAACGCACATATGGCATCTATTTATTTTATACTGAACAAAAATATAAACGCAACATGTAAAGTGTTGGTCCTGTGTTTCATGAGCTGAAATAAAAGACCCCTAAAAAAAGCGTATTTCTCTCACATTCTGTGTACAAATTTATTTACATCCATGTTAGTGAATATTTCTCCTTTGCCAAGATAATCCATGCACCTGACAGGTGTAGCATATCAAGAAGCTGATTAAACAACATGATCATTACACAGGTGCACCTTGTGCTGGGGACAATAAAAGGCCACTCTAAAATATGCAGTTTTGTCATACAACACAATGCCACAGATGTCTCAAGTTTTGAGGGAGCGTGCAATTGGCATGCCGACTGCAGGAATGTTATGGTATGGGCAGGCATAAGCTACGGACAACGAACACAATTGCATTTTATTGATGGCAATTTGAATGCACAGAAATTCTGTGACGAGATCCTGAGGCCCATTGTGAGGCCCATTTTTGTAAGGTATCTGTGACCAACAGATGCATATCTGTATTCCCAGTCATGTGAAATCCATAGATTAGGACCTAATTAATTATTTAAATTGACTGATTTCCTTACATGAACTGTAACTCAGTAAATTCTTAGAAATTGTTGCATGTTGAGTTTATATTTTTGTTCAGTATATTTAACCTTTATAACCTTTGTTTCCCTTCTGAGTTCTGCAGTACCTTCTTGTAATCCCTGGAGCTGGTGTCGTCCTCATGCTTGTTCAGCGCTGCCAATCTGGTTTCCCTGCGTGTGTAGGAGCTGGTTCTGCACAGAGGTTCAGCCCTGCTGTCCCCACCACCAGAGTCCAACCTGGGAGGAAGGAGGAAGCACAGCTCCTTAAGTGGGTGGTGTACAACATCCAGCAACACAGCTGACATTACAACAGTGTTGGAACACCGACATAGATGACATACAAACATTGATGGAACACTGACATACAAATATTTTTTGGGAGTGCAGTATGTGTTTCTCATGAAGCTAAAATACTAAAATAGCAGTCAGGTTTAGAAGAAAGCAAGAGAAGCAAGATCTGAATATGTACATACCTTGATGCCCTGTCATGCTGAAAATGAACAGAGAAAAAACATGTTAGTGAAGTGTGAAAATGTATCACAAAAAGCTCTTAGTGCATATATGAAGTCATTTTGACTTACTTTACAATACCATACTGGTTAGAACCAGCACAGTGGCTGAATCTGAGACATTTCATTTGTATGAAGTATCAACCAGAGACTTCAGACAGAGTAAAACATTTTCCATGAGGACACCATGAAGAAGAAAATAGAAACTTTATGTGACATCCAACCCACAATGTGTTCAGATGATTTGCATCCCAAAGGACAGGGATTGCATAGGCCAACGCAAGTGATCTGCTTGTGATATATAATTCACCGGGACCCTCCTGCTCTGACAGAGTTCACATAGGTAATACTTCTCCTGTAAACCCTGTTCATCTTTAAGTGAGTGTTTGCCACGCAGATGCCTGCAGCGCAGAGATGACATCATGCGGCGAAAGGCCCCAGTTTACTGGGTGAGAGACTCCAAGTGATGACCTCAGGGTACATCATGCTGCTGATATCATACTGGCTGTGTCTCAAATGGCACCCTATTCCCTATATTGAGCGCTACTTTTGACCAGAGCCCTATGGGGACATAGGGAATAAGGTGCCATTCGGGACACATACTGGCTTGACGTGATCTGGTCCTGACTAGATGACTGCATGGCTGCAAAGGCCCACTCTGAGATGTATACTGCCTTTCCATTTGGTGAATTGTGTACAGATATGAGGCATTTACTTAAATAAAGTGTAAAGTCTAGACTATGTTAGGTCCAAAAAGTTTATCTTCAGTTTCCATCTGTGCGCTCCGTTCTTAGTGAATCAGGCACCAAATATGGTTGTCTGCACTCAATAATGACTAGGCCTATCTGATAGCATGGAAAAAGCCCTCTATGACAATCTGTTACATGCTGGGAAGTTCCTTGCCAAGAGTCGATATACATGACCCATGGTGGCTGATCATTGATCAGTGCACATTACGACATGACACGGTACAGAGAAAAAAGTGAAATTGTGAAAAAGAGAGCGAGAGAGAGAGATAGTGTTTGATCTCCTTGTGATCTCTGCTTAGATATCATGTTCTCTTGCATTCTTTGAGATTAGGAGCTGTTCTCCTGCCTGGGTGAGAGACTCCTTTAAACACATAAAACAACAGATCAGCTTATTCCCTGGCCACTAGATCATATCCTGTTTGGAAACACTCTGGATGACACACTGGTCTGTCAGTGTTGGGGAAGCTGCTCTGAAAGTATAGTTTACCAAGCTCCCAATTACTTCACACTGGAAGAAGTTGAGCTGCGCTAAAGCTAAGGGTTTAGAAAACTAAAGCTACTTTGAAAAAGTAGTTCCTTACATCAAAACTACATGTGAAAAACAATTATATTAGCTATAGCACATGCAGCAGCTACACTACCTGGAGTCCACATAACATGTAGAATACATAAGAGTACAGAACAGTTATAGACAAGAACAACATCAGATAATATTTCATGAAAATAAAAATAAAATAAATATATTCACAGCATGAATTCTTCGGGACATGGAAACGTTGCTCAATTAGTATCAAGGGACCTAACGTGTGCCAGGAAAACATTCTCCACACCATTACACCACCGCCACCAGTCTTTACCGTTGACACCAGGCAGGATGGGGCCATGGACTCAGGCTGTTTACGCCAAATCCTGACTCTGCCATCAACATGACCGGGATTCGTCGGCAATAGCCCATCCGTGACAAGGGTCAATGAGTTGTGCGTTCCGAGATTCTGTTCTGCACACAACTATTGAACTGCACCTTTATTTTCCAGTTTGTGGTCTGCCTGTTAGCTTGCACGATTCTTGCCATTCTCCTTTGACATCTCATCAACAAGCTGTCTCCGTCACCCAAATCCAGATAGCTGATGTTCTGAAAGAACTGCAAAATCTGGACCCCTACAAATCAGCCGGGCTAGACAATCTGGACCCTCTCTAAAATTATCTGCCGAAATTGTTGCAACCTCTATTACTAGCCTGTTCAACCTCTCTTTCATATCGTCTGAGATCCCCAAAGATTGGAAAGCTGACGCGGTCATCCCCCTCTTCAAAGGGGGAGACACTCTCGATCCAACAATAGTACTGTTTACAAAGATTACAACAACAAATAATAAATCAATAATCTACCCAGCCTTTCTAAGTCTTCAAAACCAAGTAACAAAATCCATACACGACCAAATTTCGATATCCCAACCTCAAGGCTACCCGTGCCTAACCGTCTCTCACACCGCAAAAATTCGGCTGTTTCCGAGGCTGGTCATGGGGCGTGCGAACCTCGAAGCCGAGCGCTCAAGGGTGCAAACCTGAAACGAAGTGAGTGATCATAAACCGCCATGCGAAAGAGACAATTGCTGTGCAGCTGTAGTCATTCGACGTCTTGTCTCGCAAGGCTTGTGATTTCTTGTCAATGTCACCACATTCTTATCGGCAGACTCAACAGCCTCCTTTGAGTTCTCAAAGATTTGATTCTTCCTCCCGCCTCGAATTCACAACTACTTCTCAGACAGAGGTCAGTGTGTCAAATCGAGGCCTGTTGTGTTGCCGACTCAGTGGTCGAGTCGTCATTATGGGGCCAGTGCCAGGGCGTGTTTGCATGATCCTTGCGGCCAACTCTTGTTCTCTGTATACATCAATGATGTCGCTCTTAATGTGCTGTTGCGTGTGTCGATTCCTCTATCCACCTCTACGCAGACGATCGACCATGTCGTGGTTAGTGATCTCTTTGCTGCGTCCTGTCTGTGTGCCTTGAGGTGGTACAGCGTGGTTGGTTTTAGTACGTGTAAGTGTCGTGCTCCAGATGATGCGTGAGGCGTGGTTGGCGTGAGAGTGCTCATGTTGACTGATGTACTGCGTGCGCGTTTCCGTAGGTGCTTGCCTATACTGGTCGTCTATTACCAATGGCTAGTAGTGTAAGGAACTAATGATGGCCTATGCCCTTTTCAATAACAACAACTATACAACTTGCCGCACCAACGATTTTTACCACCCGAATCAACTAGAAAGAGTCTATCACTACTTCAATGATCGTTATCTACATAGTAACAATAACTACGCTGCGCGAGAACAAAACTACAAAATCTAACCTATATAATGGTGTCAATCTATCAAAGAATTAATTACTAATGAATTAACAGACCTCAGTCCATAAAGTGTCCAGACTCCACATTAAGCATCTCCAATCCAAAAATGAAATCTAGAACCTGCTTTCCTATTTTCACAAAAATGCATGACTTCACTCATGCGCCAAACATACCCTTGTGATAAGACTATTCCTACCGATCCTTGACTTCAGTGATGTCATTTCCAAAATAGCCTCCAAACACTCTACTCAGCAAATTGGATGCAGTCTATCACAGTGCCATCCGTTTTCACCAAGCCCCATATACTACCCACCACTGCGACCTGTATGCTCTCGTTGGCTGGCTCTCGCTTCATATTCGGCGCCAAACCCACTGGCTCCAGGTCATCTATAAGTCTTTGCTAGGTAAAGCCTGCCTTATCTCAGTCACTGGTCACCATAGCAGCACCCACCTATAGCACACGCTCCAGCAGTATATTTAATTTGTTCTCAACTAGTGCCTACCTGGTTAAAAAAGGTGTAAATAATAATAAAAAATAAATACATCTGTTTTTCACCCACAGGACCACCATTAGTATCTGTGCCCAAGAAAGCCAAAGGAATAATCTGTCTAAATGACTATCGCCCCGTAGCACTCACATCTGTAGCCATGAAATGTTTTTGAAAAGGCTGGTCATGGCTCACATCAACACCATCATCCCAGACATCCTGAACCACTTCCAATTTGCATACCGCCCCAACAGATCCACAGATGATGCAATTCTATTGCACTCTACACTGCCCTTTCCAACCAGTGACAAAAGGAAAACCTACATAGTATGAAGCTGTATTGACTACAGCTGCAGCTATTAACAACCATAGTGCCCTACCAAGCTCACATCATTACGCAATCAAGTACCCTGGGATTAAACACCTCCCTCTGCAACTGGATCGTTTTCTTCCTGACAGTCCGCCCCAAGTGTTGAGTAGGCAAACAACACAACTGCCACTCTGACCCTCAACACGGGGCCCCTCAGGGATGCGTTTTTAGTCTCCTCCTGTACTCCCTGTTCACCACCGACTGCGTGGCCAGGCACGACTCCAACACCAATCATAAGTTTGCCGATGACACTACAGTAATGTAGGCCTGATCATCGACGACGAGACAGCCTACAGGGAGGAGTCAGAGACCTGCAGTGTTGTGCCAGGACAACAACTTCTCCCTCAAAGTCAGCAAGACAAAGAAGGAGCTGATCGTAGACTACGAGGAAACGGAGGGCCAAGCACACCCCATCCAGGTTTTGGCCGTATTTGGCCTTTCTAGGGAGTTTTTCCTAGCCGCCGTGCTTCTACACCTGCATTGCTTGCTGTTTGGGGTTTTAGGCTGGGTTTTTGTACAGCACTTCGAGATATTAGCTGATGTACGAAGGGCTATATAAAATAAACTTGATTGATCCACATCGACATTTGGCATGGGCCCTCAGATCCTTAACTAGTTCTACAGCTGCACCATTGAGAGCATCTTGACTGGCTGCATCACCTATTGGTATGGCCACTGTATGGCAACTGCTTGGCATCCGGCCGCAAGGCGTTACAGACGATAGTGCGTACGGTCCAGTACAGCACTGGGGCCAAGCTCCCTGTGTCAGAGGAAAGCCCGATAAATGTACAAAGACTACAGCAACCCAAGTCATACGTAGAGTGTTCTCTCTGCTACCGCACGACAAGCGGTGCCGATGCACCAAGTCTTGAACCAACAGGACGCTGAACAGCTTCTACCCACAAGCCATAAGACTGCTAAATAGTTACTTAAATAGTTAACCAATAGCTACCCAAACTATCTGCATTGACCCTTTTTGCACTCTTTTGACTCATCACATACGCTACTGTTAATGTTTATTATCTATCCTGTTGCCTAGTGATTTTATCCCTACCTATATGTACATATCTAACTCAATTACCTCGTACCCCTGTACTAGTACCCAGTGTATATAGCCAAGTTATCATTAATCATTGTGTATTTATTCCTCGTAGATTTTTTTATTTTTATTATAGATTTAAAAAAAATGATCTGCATTGTTCAGAAGGGCCTGTAAGTAAGCATTTTACTGTTAGTCTGTCTACACCTGTTGTTTACAAAGCATGTGACAAACAAAATTTGATTTGATTTAACTGAAGGCCTCGATGCCGGTCGGGTCTGCTTTATATAGCAAGCCACGGCCACATGACTCACTGTCTGTAAGAGCGAACCATTTTCGTGAACTAGGTGGTGTACCTAATAATCTGGCCGCTGAGTGCATATACATATGCATATTCTTATATACTGTACAGTTAAATTAGATCTTTAGAAAGAGTAGAGACGTTGTGATACAAGATGTTGTTCATCTGTTTTTTAAAGCTAAGCTTTGTTGTGAGTCTATGCAGGACAAACCAAGAGCAGAAGCAGACCTAAATGCCTGGTCTTTATTAGGAGGCTCATACACTGTTACAGCCACATGGATTTTAGAGTGGGAGTAAATTCTAGGCGCACCATGAGAGACGTTCCTCTCCTCTGTGAATGTTTATACAGCACTGCTAAAGCTGCCTGGCCTTATGCGGTCATGTGTTAGTCTCCATCCAGCCTTGTCTCCATCCAGGGACAGAGAGCCAGTAAACTCTGATGAAGAAGGTCCAAGGATGGAAAAGGCAGGATGAGCGCTCTGATGAACTGTTCATACAACACTAACACTGGATGGTCTCATGTCTTTGACAACCTATACACAGTTTCACTGAAAGGCTATTCTATTCTGTTCGACCTTCACCGGGCCTGCAAGTCTCCGTAACGATTCTTACACTGTGAAAAATGGCTTGATAATCACTTAAAACACAGTAAGACATTACATGCAGTAGTCCTTTTACCACATGGAGCTGGCTTGGAGATTTTATTTATTGTTTTTTTCCTTCTTTTTAACCTTTAGTTAACTAGGCAAGTCAGTCAAGAATAAATTATTATTTACAATGACGGCCTACCCCGGCCAAACCCTAACCCGGATGACACTGGGCCAATTGTGTGCCGCCCTATGGGACTCCCAATCACAGCCGGTTGTGATACAGCCTGGAATCGAACCAGGGTCTGTAGTGCCGCCTCTAGCACTGAGATGCAGTGTCTTAGACCGCAGCACCACTCGGGAGCTGGGGGACCCGAACATGTACCATAGTTTGGAAACCACAGATCTAGGTCATGCAGAAACATCCATTGTGACATTTCTAAATCTCCTTCCATTTTAGCTCCATAAGCCTTACAGTGAGCCAGGCGCAGGCGTCGGACGTCAGACACGTGGATGGAGTGTATTTCACAGAGCAGGGATTTAATGAATTACAGAGAGGAATTTCTTAAATGTCTTTTGGACCGCTTTCTTTGCGGTGCGTACAGGCCTTGATTTCCACAGACGTTGATTTTTTTGGTTCCAGTTCCGGTCTGGATCAGCCTTGATTTTCCCAAAACAGTAGACGTCTATGTTTGGTTAAGTATTTGGTTCAGTCTAGACCGGCCTTGATTTGGTCCAAACATTGATGTACAGTTACCAGTCAAAAGTTTAAACACTCATTCAAGGGTTTTTCTTTATTCTACTTTCTACAGTAAAATAGTGAAGACTATCACAGACTATGAAATAACACATATGAATCATGTACACTAACCAAAAAAGTTAAAACAATCCAAATATTTTAGTTTTTGAGATTCTTCAAAGTAGCCACCCTTTGTCTTGATGACAGCTTTGCAAACTTTCAGCCAGAAATTAAATGGAATATTGTTCAACATCTGGAAAATACTATTAATATTCATGTCCGAAAATATGTGGATTTTCACATCCGGAAATACGTTTTTAACCTTTCATTTAGAAACTAAAATGACCTATACTTAACGTCCAGAAAATATGTATTTTAGAGTGCTAGGGAGTGGACATGACAGAACTATTTTCTAGGTTTGTCGGGGTATCGCAGCAGAACGACCACGACCAGGCCTGCAACTCTCCTAAACGTATTAATACATTGATTAAAAATGGCTTGATATCACTTTAAAGCACAGCAAGACACTATAATGCAGTATCCGTTTTCAGAGGTACCCCTGTCTGGCTTGGAGATAGCTGGTGTGAGACTCCGAACACAGTACCACAGATCTAGGTCATGCAGAAACATCCATTGTGACATTTCTAAATCTCCTTCCATTTTAGCTCCATAAGCCTTACAGTGAGCCAGGCCAGGCTCGGATGTCAGACAAGTGGGATCTATTTCACAGAGCAGGATTTAATGAATTACAGAGAGGAATTACCTAAATGTTTTGTTTCACTCTTGCCAAGTACATTTATTTCTAATTCATTTACAATGTGTATGCATCATGAAACATTGTAAACTTACAGAAACCTATTCCATCTTCTGACTTACCAGGAGGCAATCCTGAAAGGGCAGCGGATAGAGATATGATGGGCACCTGCTGGCACTGCGCCTGGTCAAAGTTCTCTCTCTATTTATTTACAAAGCACCAGAATCTACATTTGAGGCTCCATAAGGCCTAGCAGTTGACTGGGGAGACATTCCACCAGGGTAGAAATAACAGCACAGCCTTAGATGAATGGAACTGGCCTGTGCTGAACGGGTGCGAGCCTGAACTGCACTGTGTGCTCTGTGTAAACACATGTCCAATTGGTTTACGACTCGTCACGACTAACCACCACACAGCAAGCTGGGGGTCTGCTGCTGTACTGGACAGTACATGCGTTGGGGGTTGACTGGGATCCTTAGTACACTCCCAATATAAACACTCCCCAGTTAACAGCACTCCCTTCTATGCAGCCTGTAAAACCATCAGCATCACTCCCTCCTGCACACTACCTATGCTTTTTAATCAGCTCCTGACTGAGTCCCAGCTCTGATGCAAAGCCTATCATAGAGAGACTGCGCTTGATCTTATTGCTCTGCAAAGTGTTTCATTTCTTGAAGGACCCCTTTAATGGTCAGCCCTCCTCTCTCTTCTTTCTCACCCTCTCATCCCATAGGCTGCCTGCCTGGACTACTGCCCATTCACCCCACTGGAAAATATGAGTTAGTTTCACCCCACCGGAATGACCATGGGCTACTGTACTGTACACACAACCATAAAAGCCTATATTGCTTCCCCAGCTATTCACTGCAGATCTCTACCTTTTTTCCCTCCCCCTTCCACCTCTTCATTCTCTCCAGCCATTTCTGGATATAATTAAGGAATTACTGATATGAGTAAACAACTAAAGAACCTCCCCATTTTGGGTTATTATTCATCTCACTTGGAAGAGTTTTCCTCGTCCAAGTACTGAGAGGAGGTAGGACTTCGGGCCAAATCTCTCATCTTTACCGAAGAGTGACATGAAGCATTGCCTCTGAGGAGGCAGATGTGCTTGCTTGTTTACAGTCAAGGCCTGTTGCTTAATGTCTGCAGCTGTGCTGCACACAACACTTTTGCAGAAAGAAATGCACCAGGTTTTCATCATAAACAATGAGGAGAGTTCTAATATCACACCAACAGCAACGTGCCCTTCTGGAGATTTTTATCTCTCGCTTTCATTTTTCTCCCAGGAAAATATTGCCAATATTGGCTTTTTGCTGTGCTGACATCATGGACACGTAATGCCTGAGATCACTGTGGATATATATGAGAATGGAAAAGTACAGTTAATGAAAAGAAAAAGATGGACAAAACAGTGACTGTATTCTTTGGAGTTCTCCTGACAGCATTGGAGGACTGTGATACTGTCAGTACTGTGGTAGTGGGGGGTCATGATACGGTACTGTCACGTCCTGACCATAGAGAGCCCTTATTTTCTATGGTAGAGTAGGTCAGGGTGTGACTGGGGGTTAGTCTAGTTTATATTTTCTATGTGGGGTTCTAGTTTTGTTTTTCTATGTTGGTGATTTTGTATGATTCCCAATTAGAGGCAGCTGGTATCGTTGTCTCTAATTGGGGATCATATTTAGGTAGCTTTTTTCCACCTGTGTTTTGTGGGATATTGTTTATGTGTAGTTGCATGTTAGCACTCCATTGTCGTCACGTTTCGTTTATTTCTTTATTGTTTTGTTTTGTGTGTTTCTCTATTAAATATGTGGAAACCATATCGCGCTGCACCTTGGTCCGATGATTATTCCAGCGAACATGACAGGTACTGTCAGTACAGTGGTAGTGGGGGGTCATAATATGGTACTGTAGTAGTGGGGGGTGGGGGGTTCATGATACAATACTGTGGTAGTGGGGGGTCATGATACAGTATGTATGTATGGGGGGGTTGTGATATGGTCACTGTAGTTGTGGGAGGTGGGGGTCATAGATACTGTACTGTCAGTACTGTGGTAGTGGGGGAGGTCATTGATACGGTACTGTAGTTGTGGGGAGGTGGGGGTCAATGATATGTACTGTCAGTACTGTTGGTAGTGGGGGGTCATGATACGGGTACTGTCAGTATTGTGGTAGTGGGTTCGTAGCTTCAACCCGTAGCACACACACATCAATTTATTAATGGACTGTTGAAAGTATTTTTTTCCCTCTTGCTTTGTTTGCCAAATTCAGTATTATGTCTATCTCTGATAAGCTACCCAGGAAAGGGCTGAAATAGCCCATATTAATATAGTAGCCTTCGAAATAAGGTTAATAAAATCAATAACTTGCTCACATCAGATAACATTCATATATTAGCCATTTCTGAACTCACTAAAGATAATTAATTTGGTGACACAGCAGTAGCAATACAAGGATATAACATCTATAGAAGAGACAAAGCTTATGGGGGAGGTGTTGCTGTATATATTTAGAGCCATATCCCTGTAATGCATAGAGAAGATCTTATGTCAAGTGTTATTGAAGTGTTGTGGTTGCAGGTTCACTTGGCCACATTAAAGCCTTTTCTTTGGGGTGATGCTATAGGCTCCACGTGCTAAACAGTCAGTATCTAAATAATATGTGTGAAATGCTTGATAGTGTATGTGATGTAAACAGAGAGGTCTACTTTCTTGGGGACCTGAATATTGACTGGCTTTCATCAAGCTATCCGCTCAAGAGAAAGTTTCTTACTGTAACCAGTGCCTGTAACCTGGTTCAGGTTATTAATCAACCTACCAGGGTGTTTACAAACACTACAGGAACATGATCATCCACATGTATCGATCACATTTTTACTAATACTGTAGAACTTTGTTCTAAAGCTGTATCCATACCCATTAGATGCAGTAATCACAATATAGTGGCTATATCCAGGAAAGCCAAAGTTCCAAAAGCTGGGCATAAAATAGTGTATTAGAGATCATACAAACATTTTTGCTGTGACTCTTATGTGGATGATATTAAAAATATTTGTTGGTCTGATGTGATTAATGAGGAGCATCCAGATGCTGCAATTGATACATTTATGAAATTCCTTCTTCCAATTATTGATAAACATGCACCTGTATAAGAAACCGACTGTTAGAACTGCTAAGGCTCCATGGATTGATGAGGGATTGAAAAACGGTATGGTTGAAAGAGATGGGGCAAAAGGAGTGGCTAATAAGTCTGGCTGCACATCTGACTGGCTTACTGACTGCCTATTGAGAAATTATGTGACTAAACTCAACAAAAAGAAGAAGGAACTGTATTATGAAGCCAAGATCAATGATATAAAGAACTATGGAAAAAGACTTGGGAGTACTTCAAATTAAATTATGGGCAGAAAGACAAATTGAACGACATCTTTCATTGAATCAGATGGCTTATTCATCACAAAACCATTTGACATTGCCAATTATTTTAATGATTATTTCATTGGCAAAGTGGGTAAACTTCGGCAGGAAATGCCAACAACGAACAGTGAGCAATTGTATTCATGCATAAAAAAATTATGAAAGAAAAGCATTGCAAGTTTGAATTTTGTAAAGTTAGAGTTAGTTAGGAGAGGTGGAAAAATTGTTGTTATCGATCAATAATGACAAACCTCCTGGCATTAACAACTTAGATGGAAAGCTACTGAGGATGGTAGCTGACTCTATATCCACTCCTATCTGTCATATTTATAATCTGAGCCAAGAGGAAAGTCTTTGTCCTCAGGCCTGGAGGGACGCCAAAGTAATTCCGCTACCCAAGAGTGGTAAAGCGGCCTTTACTGGTTCTAACAGCAGACCTATGAGCCTGCTGCCAGCTCTTAGCAAACTGTTGGAAAAAATTGTATTTGACCAAATACAATTATTTCAGCATGCTTATATAGAAGGGCACTCAACATGTACTGCACTGACACAAATGACTGATGATTGGTTGAAAGAAAAGGATAATACAAAGATTGTGGGAGCTGTATTGTTAGATTTCAGTGCAGCCTTTGATATGATTGACCATAACCTGTTGTTGAAAAAACTTATGTGTTAGTGCTTTTCAACCTCTGCCATATTGTGGATTCAGAGCTATCTATCTAATAGAACTAAAAGGGTTTTCTTTATTGGAAGCTTCTCTAATGTCAAACATGTAAAGTGTAGTGTACCGCAGGGCAGCTCTCTAGGCCCTCTACTCTTTTCAATTTTTTACCAATGACCTGCCAAATCAAATCAAATTTTATTAGTCACATGCGCTGAATACAACAAGTGTATACCTTACAGTGAAATGCTTACTTACGAGCCCCTATCCAATAGTGCAGTTTCAAAAAATACGAATAAGAATAAGAGAAAAGTAACAAGTAATTAAAGAGCAGTAGTAAAACATAACACTATATACAGGGGGGTGCCGGTACAGAGTCAATGTGCGGAGGCACTGGATAGTTGAGGCATTAAACAAATCTAATTAAATGTTATTACATGTTAGTCACATGCGCCGAATACAACAGGTGTAGACCTTACAGTGAAATGCTTACTTACGAGCCCCTAACCAACACTGCAGTTGAAAAAATACAGAAAATAATAAGAAATAAAAGTAAAAAGTAATTAAAGAGCAACAGTAAAATAACAATAGCTAGACTATATACAGGGGGTACCGGTACAGAGTCAATGTGCGGGGGCACCAGTTAGTTGAGGTGAAATGTACATGTAGGTAGAGTTATTAAAGTGACTATGCATAGATGATAACAACAGAGAGTAGCAGCGGTGTAAAAGAGGGGGAGAGGGGGGGCAATGCAAATAGTCTGGGTAGTCATTTGATTAGGTGTTCAGGAGTCTTATGGCTTGGGGGTAGAAGCTGTTTAGAAGCCTCTTGGACCTAGACTTGGTGATCTGGTACCGCTTGCTGTGCGGTAGTAGAGAGAACAGTCTATGACGAGGGTGGATGTGTTGTTACCTACCCTTACCACCTGGGGGCGGCCCGTCAGGAAGTCCAGGATCCAGTTGCAGAGGGAGGTGCTTAGTCCCAGGGTCCTTAGCTTATTGATGAGCTTTGAGGGCACTATTGTGTTGAACGCTGAGCTGTAGTCAATGAATAGCATTCTCACATAGGTGTTCCTTTTGTCCAGGTGGGAAAGGGCAGTGTGGAGTGCAATAGAGATTGCATCATCTGTGGATCTGTTGGGGCGGTATAAAAATTTGAGTGGGTCTAGGGTTTCTGGGATAATGGTGTTGATGTGAGTCATAGTCGGTAGTCATTTAGGCAGGTTACCTAACAAAGCATGTGTCTCCGTGTATGCTGATGACTCAACCATATACGCATCAGCAACCACAGCTAATGAAGTCACTGAAACCCTTAACAAAGAGTTGCAGTCTGTTTTGGAATGGGTAGCCAGTAATTAATGGTCCTGAACATCTCTAAAACTAAGAGCATTGTATTTTGTTCAAATAATTTCTAGACCTCATCTGAATCTGGTAATGAATGGTGTGGCTGTTGAACAAGTTGAAGAGACTAAATTACATGGCGTTACCTTAGATTGTAAACTGTCATGGTCAACATATAGATTCAATGGTTGTAAAGATGGGGACAGGTCTGGCAGTAGTAAAAAGATGCTCTGCTTTTTTGACACCACACTCCAAAAAGCAAGTTCTGCAGGCTCTAGTTTTGTCTAATCTTGATTATTGTCCAGTCGTGTGGTCCAGCGCTGCAAGGAAATACCTAATCTTAATCTGCAGCTGGCCCAGAACAGAGCGTCACATTTTGCTCTTCATTGTAATCAGAGGGCTGATATACAGTTGAAGTCGGAAGTTTACATACACTTACATTGGAGTCATTAAAACTCATTTTTCAACCACTCCAAAAATTTCTTGTTAACAAACTACAGTTTTGGCAAGTCGGTTAGGACATCTTTTTTGTGCATCACACAAGTAATTTTTCCAACAATTGTTTACAGACAGATTATTTCACTTATAATTCACTGTATCACAATTCCAGTGGGTCAGAAGTTTACATACATTAAGTTGACTGTGCCTTTAAACAGCTTGGAAAATTCCAGAAAATGATGTTAACCTTTCTTGCCCAGGGTTCCGCTAGCGGAACACCCACAACATTCCACTGAAAAGGCGAAATTCAAAAATATGTTTTAGAAATATTTAACTTTCACACATTAACAAGTCCAATACAGCAAATGAAAGATAAACATCTTGTGAATCCAGCCAACGTGTCCGATTTTTAAAATGTTTTACAGCGAAAACACAACATATATTTATGTTAGCTCACCACCAAATCCAAAAAAGCACAGACATTTTTTCACAGCAAAGATAGCTTTCACAAAACCCACAAATAGAGATAAAATTAATCACTAACCTTTGAACATCTTCATCAGACGAGTCATATGACATCATGTTACACAATACATTTATGTTTTGTTCGATAATGTGCATATATATATATAAAAAAAATCTCAGTTTACATTGGCGCGTTACGTGCAGTAATGTTTTGATTCCAAAACATCCGGTGATTTTGCAGAATACTTATAATACATTGATAACAGATGCAAGTGTTATTCACAGAATTAAAGATAAACTTATCCTCTATGCAACCGCTGTGTCAGATTTCAAATAAACTTTACGGAAAAATAATAATCTGAGAACGGCGCTCAGAGCACAATCCAGCCAAGAAATAGTCGCCATTTTGGCGTCAACAGGCTCTGTCATATCCTCACATGGTCTCTCCTATCATTGCTATGCAGACGACACACAATTAATCTTCTCCTTTCCCCCCTCTGATAACCAGGTGGTGAATCGCATCTCTGCATGTCTGGCAGACATATCAGTGTGGATGACGGATCACCACCTCAAGCTGAACCTCGGCAAGACGGAGCTGCTCTTCCTCCCGGGAAGGACTGCCCGTTCCATGATCTCGCCATCACGGTTGACAACTCCATTGTGTCCTCCTCCCAGAGTGCTAAGAACCTTGGCGTGATCCTGGACAACACCCTGTCGTTCTCAACTAACATCAAGGCGGTGACCCGTTCCTGTAGGTTCATGCTTACAACATTCGCAGAGTACGACCCTGCCTCACGCAGGAGCGGCGCAGGTCCTAATCAGGCACTTGTCATCTCCCGTCTGGATTACTGCAACTCGCTGTTGGCTGGGCTCCCTGCCTGTGCCATTAACCCCTAACACACATCCAGAACGCCGCAGCCCGTCTGGTGTTCAACTTTCCCAAGTTCTCTCACGTCACCCCGCTCCTCCGCTCTCTCCACTGGCTTCCAGTTGAAGCTCGCATCCGTTACAAGACCATGGTGCTTGCATACGGAGCTGTGAGGGGAACGGCACCTCCGTCCTTCAGGCTCTGATCAGGCCCTACACCCAAACAAGGGCACTGCGTTCATCCACCTCTGGCCTGCCTCGCCTCCCTACCTCTGAGGAAGTACAGTTCCCGCTCAGCCCAGTCAAAACTGTTCGCTGCTCTGGCACCCCAATGGTGGAACAAACTCCCTCACGATGCCAGGTCAGCGGAGTCATCACCACCTTCCGGAGACACCTGAAACCCCACCTCTTTAAGGAATACCTAGGATAGGATAAAGTAATCCTTCTAACCCCCCCCTCCTTAAAAGGTTAGATGCACTATTGTAAAGTGGTTGTTCCACTGGATATCATAAGGTGAATGCACCAATTTGTAGTCGCTCTGGATAAGAGCGTCTGCTAAATGACTTAAATGTAAATGTAAATGTAAACAGAAGCTCAAAAACACTATAAATATGCACTTACCTTCAAATAATTCATCAGAAGGCACTCCCAGGATTCCAGTTCGACAATAAATGATTGAAAAGTTCCATAAAGCCCATCATTTAGCCACTTGTTGTTAGCAATGTTCAGCCCACTAATCCATTTTCATGACGCACGAGCAATCCCTCCAGACAAAAACTCAAAAAGTTCCGTTACAGGTCGTAGAAACAGTCAAATGATGTATGCAATCCATATTTAGGATATGTTTAACATTAATCATCAATAAGGATCCAACCGGAGAATTTCATTGTCTGAAGAAAGAGCATTGGAACGAGAGCACTCTCTCTCGCTCGCGCGCAAAATGAGACTGAGAATGTCTGAAGACCACTCAGTAAAATAGTCCTATGAGCCCCTCCTTTATAGTAGAATCATATAACCAAAATCTAAAGACGGTGACATCTAGTGGACGCCCTAGGAAGTGTTTGCTTATCCATAACTATAAGGGGTATCATTTGGCACTGTTTTGAAAATCGAGTTCTCACTTCCTGTTTGGAAGTCTTCTCAGGTTTTTGTCTGCCAAATGAGTTCTGTTATACTTACAGACATAATTCAAACATTTTTAGAACTTCAGAGTGTTTTTATACAATAGTAATAATAATATGCATGTATTACTTCAGAGTAGGAGGAAATTCAGTTTGGGTACGCAATTCGTTCAAAGTGGAAATGCTGCCCCCTGTCCATAACTGTTATTAAGGCTTTAGAAGCTTCTGATAGGCTAATTGACATCATTTGAGTCAATTGGAGGTGTACCTGTGGATGTATTTCAAGGCCTTCCTTCAACTCAGTGCCTCTTTACTTGAAATCAAGGGAAAATCAATGGGACCACGCAGCCGTCATACCGCTCAGGAAGGAGACGCGTTCTGTCTCCTAGAGATTAACATACTTTGGTGTGAAAAGAAGTGCAAGTCAATCCCAGAACACCAGCAAAGGACCTTGTGAAGATGCTGGAGGAAACAAGTACAAAAGTATCTATATCCACAGTAAAACGAGTCCTATATCGACGTAACCTGAAAGGCCGTTCACAAGGAAGAAGCCACTGCTCCAAAACCGGCATAAAAAAAGTCAGACTACAGTTTCAACTGCACATAGGGACAAAGATTGTACTTTTGAAAAATGTCCTCTGGTCTGATTAAACAAAAATAGAACTGTTTGGCCATAATGACCATCGTTATGTTTGGAGGAAAGGGGAGAATTGCAAGCCGAAGACAACCATCCCAACCGTGAAGCACAGGGTGGCAGCATCATGTTGTGGGGGTGCTTTGATGCAGGAGGGACTGGTGCACTTCACAAAATAGATGGCATCATGAGGAAGGAAAAGTATGTGGATATATTGAAGCAACATCTCAAGACGTCTGTCAGGAAGTTAAAGCTTGGTCGCAAATGGGTCTTCCAAATGGACAATGACCCCAAGTATACTTCCAAAGTTGTGGCAAAATGGCTTAAGGACAACAAAGTCAAGGTATTGGAGTGGCCATCACAAAGCCCTGACCTCAATCCTATAGAACATTTGTGGGCAGAACTGAAAAAGCGTGTGCGAGCAAGGAGGCCTACAAACCTGACTCAGTTACACCAGCTCTGTCAGGAGAATGGGCCAAAATTCACCCAACTTATTGTGGGAAGCTTGTGGAAGGCTACCCGAAACGTTGGACCCAAGTTAAACAATTTAAAGGCAATGCTACCAAATACTAATTGAGTGTATGTAAAATTCTGACCCACTGGGAATGTGATGAAAGAAATAAAAGCTGAAATAAATCATTCTCTCTACTATTATTCTGACATTTCACATTCTTAAAATAAAGTGGTGATCCTAACTGACCCAAGACAGGGAATTTTTTACCAGGATTAAATGTCAGGAATTGTGAAAAACTGAGTTTAAATGTATTTGGCTAAGGTGTATGAAAACTTCCAACTTCAACTGTACATACTATGCATGCCAGTTTCTCTTGGCTAAGAGTTGAGGAGAGACTGACTGCATTACTTCTTTTTATAAGAAAAATTGTGTTGAAAAACCCAAATTGTTTGCATAGTCAACTTACACAAACTCTGACACACACACTTATCCCACCAGTTATGCCACCAGGGGTCTTTTCACAGTCTCCAATTCCAGAACAAATTCCAGTATTATATAGCACCCTTATTGCATGGAACTTCCTTCCATCTCATATTGCTCAAATAAACAGCATAAAGCAACACCTCGCGGCACAACGCCTCTCCCCTATTTGACCTAGATAGTTTGTGTGTATGCATTGATATGTAGGCTATGTGTGTCTTTAAAAAAAAAGTATGTAGTTCTGTCCTTGAGCTGTTCTTGTCTATTGAGGTTCTTTATTATGTCATTCTGTATTATGTTTTATGTTTTGTGTGGACCCCAGGAAGAGTAGCTGCTGCTTTTGCAACAACTATTGGGGATCCTAATAAAATACCAAATACGGTACTGTGGTAGTGGGGGGTCATGATATGGTACTGTCAGTACTGACGTAGTGGGGGGTCATGATATGGTACTGTCAGTACTGTGGTAGTGGGGGGTCATGATACGGTACTGTCAGTACTGAGGTAGTGGGTGGTCATGATACGGTACTGTCAGTACTGAGGTAGTGGGTGGTCATGATATGGTACTGTCTGTCAGTACTGAGGTAGTGGGGGGTCATGATACTGGTTACTGTCAGTACTGGGTAGTGGGGTGGTCGATGATCGTACTGTCAGTACTGGGTAGTGGGGGCCTGATACGGTACTGTCAGTACTGAGGTAGTGGAGTGGCATGATACGTCTCTGTCAGTACTGAGGTAGTGGTGGTCCATGATACGTACTGTCAGTACTGGGTAGTGGGGGCATGATACTACTGTCAGTACTGAGGTAGTGGGTGGTCATGATACGGTACTGTCAGTACTGAGGTAGTGGAGTGGCATGATACGTACTGTCAGTACTGAGGTAGTGGGTGGCATGAACGTACTGTCAGTACTGGAGGTAGTGGGTGGTCATGATACGTACTGTCAGTACTGAGGTAGTGGGGGTCATGATACGGTACTGTCAGTACTGTGAGTAGTGGGTGGTCATGACACGGTACTGTCAGTACTGGAGGTAGTGGTGGTCATGATACGGTACTGTCAGTACTGAGGTAGTGGGTGGTCATGATACACGTGTACTGTAGTACTGAGGAGTGGGTGGTCATGATACGTACTGTCAGTACTGAGGTAGTGGTGGTCATGAACGGTACTGTCAGTACTGAGGTAGTGGGTGGTCATGATACGGTACTGTCAGTACTGAGGTAGTGGGTGGTCATGATCGGTACTCGGTCAGTACTGAGGTAGTGGGTGGTCATGATACTGGTACTGTCAGTACTGAGGTGTGGGTGGTCATGATATGGTACTGTCAGTACTGAGGTAGTGGGTGGTCATGATATGGTACTGTCAGTACTGAGGTAGTGGGGTGGTCATGATACGTACTGTCAGTACTGAGGTAGTGGGTGGTCATGAACGGTACTGTCAGTACTGAGGTAGTGGGTGGTCATGTACGGTACTGTCAGTACTGAGGTAGTGGGTGGTCATGAATTGGTACTGTCAGTACTGGAGGTAGTGGGTGGTCATGATATGGTACTGTCAGTACTGAGGTAGTGGGTGGTCATGATACTGGTACTGTCAGTACTGAGGTAGTGGGTGTCATGATACGGTACTGTCAGTACTGAGTAGTGGGTGGTCATGAATATGGTACTGTCAGTTGAGGTAGTGGGTGGTCATGATTAGCGGTAGAGCTGTCAGTACTCGATGGGTGGTCATGATACGGTACTGTCAGTACTGAGGTAGTGGGTGGTCATGATACGGTACTGTCAGTACTGAGGTAGTGGGTGGTCATGATCGTTTAGCACCTGATTCTCTGCCTCTCTAATATGGAATCGCATTACTTCCATCTGAAAACCCATTCCATCTGAAAACCTTAAACGAGCATATATTGCTACTAAAGGAAAGGCAACACCATGAAATAATGCAGTAATAAATAACACATCAGTAAATGTCAATCCTATCAATAAATAAAACATGAGAAAAAGACATTCTGAAAAACAACAACAGGAAATGGCAGATGGAATATTTCAATCCAAAAGAATTTTCCAGAATAAGCGGCCATGTGCACAGCACTCTTTCAAGGGTTGTGAAACACTCAAGTGGTTGGAACAGTGACCCGTCCAATCATGTGTTAAGGAGCCTCCAGAGCACACATCTAAATACATACAGTACCAGTCAAAAGTTTGGACACACCTACTCATTCAAGTTTTTTGTTTGTTATTTTTTTACTATTTTCTACATTGTAGTATAATAGTGAAGACATCAAAACTATGAAATAACACATGGAATTGTGTAGTAACCAAAAAAGTGTTAAACAAATCTAAATCTATTTTATATTTTAGCTTCTTCAAGGTAGCCACCCTTTGCCTTGCTTTACATCCTGCCTAAGAACAGCTCTTAGCTGTGGTATATTGGCCATATACCACACCCCCTCGTGCCTTATTGCTTAATTAACACCCATGTACTGTAAGGTGTTTAGTTTAGGTTTAATGAAAATGGATATTGGATTAGCACACTACAGATGTGACAATTCCAATAGGAGCTGGGAGTAAACCAGACACAACTTAATCAGCCTTTAAGAGCCTTTGATAGCTACACGTCGCTTTAGAGTCACACACCCACACACAGTTAATTAGGGATTATCAGTGATACTCTGAGACAGATGCAAAATCTTAGGAATTCATACGAACAGAATGCGCTTGTTTCTACAGTTTAAATAAGTTTAAAGCGGAAAAACCATGACTACTCTGAAGTTCCGACAGAGAGAAAAAAGTTTAGGGTCTTACTCTGAAGTTCTTGGCGGTAGGAGAGGGTGAAGAGGGTGGTGAGTCGGACAGAGACTTCCTTGTCCTGGACAGCTCCTTGGTGCGGGGGTACATAGATGACATCTCCACACTCTACCCAGGACACAGAGGCAAGTCTGGTTAAGCCTCTACAGTAACATCCACAGACAGAGGCTTCCAATCCAGAACAGACAACAGCTGCACAGATCCACAGATCTCCTCTTAGGCTACGACTGTGCAGACACCTATGGCTGTTGTTGCTGCTGCGCTCATCCTGACTGGGGATCCTGACCAACAGGTGTGTGTGAGGAGCCCGCTCCACAGTCCAGAGGGCTGGAGAGAGAGACCACTGCTAACTTTAGAAATATTGCTGCTGATATGACCTACCTCCCCTTCTTCCTCCACAAAGTAAAGACAGCAAAGTGATCATTGGACAATAATGAAAACAACCAAAATAGCTATTTCTCCTCTTGGCTAGTACAACTCCTACAAAGACATGCACCTCTGTTTTTCTTAAAAAGTAGACAAATCAACTTAGTTGAGGATTGTTGGACCACAGCTTCAGCACTCCGAGACCCTTTCGTACATCAAAGTGGACACAACACACTAAGTCCTCACATCCAAAGATAAACCCAACCACAGTGAAAAGTTTGTTCCAGATGATCTCTTAGCCCATGTTTCTCTAAATATCCACTCTCTCTCCTTTTACCTCCCCCTCTATCTCTCCTCCCCAACTCTCCTCTCTCCTGTCCCAACTCTCTCTATCACCCTCCTCCCCTCTCTCTCGCCTTTCCCTGCTCACTCTAGCTCTGGCAGAACTCTCTGGCAGGCTGCCAGAGGCTCTGCTGTGTACAAGCTCTGGGCTAAAGCTGTCCATTGATGTGGATGAGGATAAGGAGAGGGGGAAGTAGACAGACAGAAGTAGGGGGCTGATACTGAGGTTCCAGAGGTTCAGCTTTAACACTTGGGGGGAGTCAAGATCAACAGTGACCCATCAAGTAACCCTGTCCTCCCATGATGCTCTGGGAAGAAGTAATGTTAGTATGAGTGTTGACATTTGGATGTAGAGCCACTGTGTCCGAGCCCTCTCTCCTTTTCACAATCTGTTTCATAGTACTTGCCATGCTGCACTGTAAAGTGAGCTAAGCTCACATGCTAATTTTAAGGCAACACTCCACTCCATAGTGGTTTTGATATCTTCCTGCATTATCGGTTACCTCACACACACAGCGGCCTGTCAACAATGACTAGATCTGTGGCAACTGCATTGGGTTCTAGAGCACTGAAGTATTAAGTTGCTGCTATGTTTCTCTTTCTATCATACACAATCCCCCATCCCTCTTTCCCTTCCTCTCAGATTCTGCGCACACAGGCCAGAGGCTCACTGCTACCTTGTTTTTAAAGAGGTTTGCAGTGCTGTGGCTCTTCCTGGACTCTTTTATCCTCTTCGCTCATCTACTGAAAGAGACAGAGAGAGACAGAGAAACAGAGACTGATAGAGAGAATGAGACAGAATGCGAGAGAGAGAGAGAGAGAGAGAGAGAGAGAGAGAGTGCATGAGAGAGAATGAATGCTGGCCTGGCGGTCTTGTGTTGAGCCCTGGCCTGGCATGCTCCCCTCCCCTTGCTTTGAGTCATACTGAGGACAGAGGTCTGTCTCTCCTGTTTCTCTCCTTTTTAACGAGTGGACCCGGTGACCGTTGCACATGGCAAATACAACCATTCAACTGCAGCAAAGAAATGAGACACAATAAGAGAAAAATAAATCTTCAAACTGAGTTTTTTTTATTTTTAATGTACATTGATTTTGCACATTAGATCTCTCTGTGATTTAAAACATTGGTGTGCAGGCAGAATACAGATTTTTCCTCGAGTTTTGACTTGTCATGTCATATCAATGATACATTACGTGTGCTTTATGGCCCATAGTTTAAGATAAGCACCACAGAAGTTTCACGTAATATAAATCCTGATATATGAGATTCCAATCTGTCCATATGGATTGTTCCAATACATATTCAACCAGCTTCACAGACCATCTGTGCTAGTCTGCTGGACAGTCTGAGTTCCTACTAGCTCATCAGGAAGTCCAATGGCTTCCCTGTGGCAGTGAACTGCACTGGCCCTGGCTGTGGAGATAGGCCTGCTGAGACCTATATAAAGAGTTGATTTCAGCTGAAGTCCCACACACTGGATCTGGGGCTTAGGTTGAGTAGACTGGCTCTCTCCTTTATGACTTTCAATATGGAACATTCTCATATATCACTTGGCTAGGGTCCCCTCCTCTCCTCTCTCTCCACTTCCAACTCAGAATAACTCTGGTCCTTAAACACTTACTTTGGAGTAAAGTCCCGGTTACTGTCATTTGTGTTTTGTCATATGTTACTCTGACAGGTGTAAAATAAAGAGTTTTCAAAAAGTGGATAGTGGCTGCTCAACTAGTGTAGGTGTTCCTGGCAGAGACAGGTCCCTGGTGTGTGGTCATTCTGCAAGTCACATAGAGGCCAAAACCCAAACAGTCACAGAGAGACAAAAACACATATAAATGCACAGAGACACATATAATAAAACATACAGATACCTGCAGACAGACATACTCTCTCTCCATCTGTTTTCCTGCCTTCACCGGTCTAGTGATCTTTAGCATCTTTATGGGGGTTGAGCTGTGCCTTGGCCTAAGTCACAGCTGAGAGATGATGAGTTCAGAGAGAGGTCACAGATACTCTGGGGTTCTAATACTACCCTCAACCCTCCTAAGCCAACCTGCTAACTGCAGCAGTAGAACTGCTGAATCTCTGTAGCACACACAGCTAAGCTCCATGCCGTGATGGGCTATCCAGAACTATCTCTCCTTACATTGAGAGTGGGTCTATCAAACAGTCCTGTGTTTAGCTCTCAGAGCTGTCATAAATTCTGAATAAGTGAATAATCAGGTCTGTGATGATAGAGGGAACAGAAGGCTCTCTCTGATAACTTAATCTAAACATCAGGAGCAGGAGAAAGTAGTAATTATGCCTGGCAGCAAAGTCTCTCGCTCTATCTCTATTTTTCTCTCTCTTTCTCTCCCTCAGCCTCCCCGTTAATAATCCCCTTTCAGAGCAGTGAAAGCCGTGAGGTCTTCAGCTGAGATCTACTGCACCTGTCTCTGGGCTCTGTTCTTGAAAAGCAGAGAGAGAGAGAGAGGAGAGAGTCTGCTCAGATCATTATAGAGGCAGGCAGAGGTCACCGTTGGTAATGGGACCTGCGGGCACCTTTCCATCCTTTCCAGATGAAACCATGCTCACTGGATGGGGGGGGGGGGGACATTATCACAATCAGATTTAGGTCCTTGGTTAACGCTGAGGAACGCTCATGTTACTGACCGTCCATGTCTGGGATTCTACCGTAGGACAGCAGGACGGTGATAGAGACGGTGAGCTCAAAAAGCTATCACTACCCCTTACCATCCTCATGTTAATCTACATTATTCTCTGTGACTCCCTTCCACGCCCTGGCATCCACCAAATTGCCTCAGCCCACTCCCATTAATAAAATGGCAGCAGTTTTACGAGCGCCTAACCAATTGTGCTATTTTGCGTTATTTGTAACTTATTTTGTACATAATGTTTCTGCCACCATACCTTACGGCAAAAAAGAGCTTCTGGATATCAGGACAGCGATTACTCACCTCGGATAGAACAAAGATTTTATCTTCAAAAAGCAGGGCGCACAGGATATTCTGTGAACACCTGACAAGACCAACATCCCCGTAATTGGCAAGAGAAAGAGACGCAGGTACAGAGGACACAGAGCGGGGTGCCTCGTAAGGATCCGCAGAAGGCGAGTGGGAAAGCTGCCGTTACCATCAATATTACTCGCCAACATACAATCATTGGACAATAAATTAGATGAGGTACGATCACGAATATCCTACCAACAGGACAACAAAAACTGTAACATCTTGTGTTTCACGGAATCGTGGCTGAATGATGACATGGATATTCAGCTAGCAGGTTATATGCTGCACCGGCTAGATAGAACAGCACACTCCGGTAAGACGAGGGGGGGCGGCCTGTGCATATTTGTAAACAACAGCTGGTGCACAAAATCTAAGGAAGTCTCTAGATTTTGCTCGCATGAAGTAGAGTATCTTATGATACACTGTAGACCACACTATTTGCCAAGAGAGTTTTCTTCTATACTTTTCGTGGCTGTTTATTTACCACCACAGACGGATGCTGGCACTAAGACCGCACTCAGTCAGCTGTATAAGAAAATAAGCAAACAGGAATCCGCGTACCCAGAGGAGGTGCTCCTAGTGGCTGGAAACTTTAATGCAAGGAAACTTAAATCAGTTTTAACTAATCTCTATCAACATGTTAAACTCGCAACCAGAGGGAAAAAAATTCTAGATCACCTGTACTCCACACACAGAGATGCGTACAAATCTCTCCCTCGCCCTCCATTTGGTAAATCTGACCACAATTCTGTCCTCCTGATTCCTGCTTACAAGCTAAAATTAAAGCAGGAAGCACCAGTGACCCGGTCTATAAAAAAGTGGTCAGATGAAGCAGATGCTAAATTACAGGACTGTTTTGCTATCACAGACTGCAACATGTTCCGGGATTCTTCTGATTGCATTGAGGACTACACCACATCAGTCACTGGCTTTATCAATAAGTGCATCGAGGACGTCGTCCCCACAGTGACTGTACATACATACCCCAACCAGAATCCATGGATTGCAGGCAACATTCGCACTGAGCTAAAGGGTAGAGCTGCCGCTTTCAAGGTGCGTGACTCTAACCGTATAAGCGTATAAGAAATCCTGCTATGCTCTCCGACGAACCATCAAACAGGCAAAGCGCCAATACAGGGCTAAGATTTAATCCTACTACACCGGCTCTAATGCTCATCTTATGTGGCAGGGCTTGCAAACTATTACAGAAAACAAACGGAAGCACAGCCGCGAGCTGCCCAGTGACAGGAGCCTACCAGATGAGCTAAATCACTTCTATGTTCGCTTCGAGGCAAGCAACACTGAGGCATGCATGAGAGCATCAGCTGTTCCGGATGACTCTGTGATCACGCTCTCAGTAGCCGACGTGAGTAAGACCTTTAAACAGGTCAACATTCACAAGGCCGCGGGGCCAGACGGATTACCAGGACGTGTGCTCCAAGCATTTCGCTGTAAGGTCTACACCTGTTGTATTCAGCGCACGTGACAAATAAACTTTGATTTGATTTGTGCTGACCAACTGGCAGGTGTCTTCACTGACATTTTCAACATGTCCCTGATTGAGTCTGTAATACCAACATGTTTCAAGAAGACCACGATAGTCCCTGTGTCCAAGAACACTAAGGCAACCTGTCTAAATGACTACGGACTCACGTCCGTAGCCATGAAGTGCTTTGAAAGGCTGGTAATGGCTCACATCAACACCATTATCCTAGACCCACACCAATTTGCATACCGCCCTAACAGATCCACAGATGATGCAATCTTTATTGCACTCCACACTGCCCTTTCCCACCTGGACAAAATAAACACTTACGTGAGAATGCAACTGGATCCTGGACTTCCTGACGGGCCGCCCCAAGGTGGTGAGGGTAGGTAGCAACACATCTGCCATGCTGATCCTCAACACTGGAGCTCCCCAGGGGTGCGTGCTCTCCTGTACTCCCTGTTCACCCGCGACTGCGTGTCCAGGCACGACTCCAACACCATCATTAAGTTTGCAGATGACATAACAGTGGTAGACCTGATCACCGACAACGACAAGACAGCCTATAGAGAGGAGGTCAGAGACCTGGCTGGGTGGTGCCAGAATAACAACCTATCCCTCAACGTAACCAAGACTAAGGAGATGATTGTGGACTACAGGAAAAGGAGGACCGAGCATGCCCCCATTCTCATCGACAGGGCCGTAGTGGAGCAGGTTAAGAGCTTCAAGTTCCTTGGTGTCCACATCACCAACAAACTAGAATGGTCCAAACACACCAAGGCAGTCGTGAAGAGGGCATGACAAAGCCTATTCCCCCTCAGGAAACTAAAAAGATTTGGCATGGGTCCTCAGATCCTCAAAAGGTTCTACAGCTGCAACATCGAGAGCATCCTGACTGGTTGCATCACTGCCTGGTACGGCAACTGCTCGGCCCCCGACCGCAAGGCACTACAGAGGGTAGTGCGTGCAGAGCAGTACATCACCAGGGCTTAGCTGCCTGCCATCCTGGACCTCTACACCAGGCGGTGTCAGAGGAAGGCCTAAAAATTGTCAAAGACCCCTGCCACCCCAGTCATAGACTGTTCTCTCTACTACTGCATGGTAAGAGGTACCGGAGCGCCAAGTCTAGGACCAAAAGGCTTCTCAACAGCTTTTACCCCCCAAGCCATAAGACTCCTGAACAGGTAATCAAATGACTACCCAGACTATTTGAATTGTGCCCCCCCCAACCCCTCTTTTACGCTGCTGCTACTCTCTGTTTATCATATATGCATAGTAACTTTAACTATACATACATGTACATACTACCTCAATTAGCCCGACTAACCGGTGCCTGTATTTAGCCTCGCTACTGTTATTTTTCACTGTCTTTTTACTGTGTTTTTTTATTTCTTTACTTGTCTTTATCTATTGTTCACCTAATACCTATTTTTTACATAAAAATTGCACTGTTGGTTAGGGCCTGTAAGTAAGAATTTCACTGTAAGGTCTAAACCTGTTGTATTCGGAGCGTGTGACAAATAAACTTTGATTTGATTATCCTTTCCCCAATCAGTATATTTCTGGGCATCTGCATTTCCCTGTAAGCCCATTCAAGTTGGAATTCCTAATGGTGAAACTGCCACGACCGTTTGCAATATTACAACAACAAAGAAGTTACTGCAAACAACCAACACTGTTATTTCCCCTCTGACATCATTGCACGTACGATAGAAGAGCACTCACTATATGTACTGCAATTTGTTTACCATGCTCCTCAGTTCGGCAATAAAAACAATAACAATGGTGGTGGGGCGGCCAGTGGCGCTGTTTCCCCCTACTGAGGATTCCATCTTTAAGGGAAATGAACAGAATTAGTAACTGTGAGCTTTTTGCTGAAACATGTTTTGAAAGGGATTTCCAGCCTCATAGGTTCATTCTGCCCTGGGAGGAATGTACACCTTGGGCTGCATGGAGACAGTCTGTGCAGATACCTAACCTACAGGTGGAAGGAACACACCATCATAGACAGAGAGAGACAGAGAGAAACAGAGAGAGAGAGTGTTGAATTGACTACAGTATAATTATGGCTGTAGAATTCAACGCTGAGAAGCAGAAGAAGAGCTCCCTGTTTTGCCCAATATGGTATGGAATGTCAAGATACCTCGAGCATGTATGATGTGGTAGGAGAGGGAGAGAGAAGGGAAGAGAAGGAGAGGGAGTATGTGGGTACTGGAGCATGCCCTGGACTCTCTCCCACTGTGATAGCAAAACAGCCCAATCACAAACACTCCCAAAGCAAACTACACTAACATTGCAGTACCTCTGTAATCATTGCATCACAGATCCTCTTTCATGGTCTCTGTGTGCAAGGCTATTGTTATTATGTGAATCAAAGAAATGCAGCTTTGAACACACACAACAAATCACACACACAATCACAATCACACACGCACACACACCCGCACACACACACACACACTTAATTGCAATACAATATGATATTTCAAGAATCATAGGAATCCCCCGCTATGACAATAGAATCAGTGAGGTGTGTAATATAATATAATAATAAAATTGCCCATTTCAAACCCATCTAATGTTCATCAACAAATGCCCCATCATCTGTGAGGAAAATGGTACTGTACTGAAATCATAGTGTTTTTTGCCCCACCTACTGGTGGCTGAAAATGTCACAGACGTTTCTCGAAGTAGTTTGCTCACTATTTGGATTTTGTTTTTATTCACCTTTAATTGTGAAAAATTTCAAATCTATAAGATCCTATCTTTGACATTGTTAGTAAATGTGCTGCGTTTAGTAGGCTCCATACACCACATACCTCAAAATTCTGGTAGGCTTCATCTGACTCTTGGTCACAGAATCGAACTTGTTTGGAGAGGACATGTTTGGAGGGATCCTCAATTGGGTTCTGGTTTTCATCTTTCCATTCAACAACTACAGTATTCACATGATAAGAAACAATCACTAAACAGTTACTGCACCTTACCATGAAAAGTTATTTATCCTATAGAGATCTTGCAGTAAAAAACAAAAAAACAAAAAACAACAACTGATCCACTGACTGCATAAAGTCTTACATAAACTGGGTGTCAGGTATAACTTGTTCTTCCTATGGTACAGTATGTCACATGACAAGGATATTCAGGAAGACTAACATTTCTGTAACAAAGCAACTTCCTTAACATGGTTGAGCAGAAAAATGTAAACACATCTGTATTCAGGCATAACTGTGTGACTGTGTACAATGGTTGGGTGTCTGACCTCTGGAGGATGTGCGGTTGGCCAGGCTGGTGGAGGTGTAAGGCAAGGTATAGGGCCCACTGGCAGAGGAATACTCTGCCTCCATGGTCCCCAGCCTTGATCTATGATTTCCGAGCTTGAAATTAGAAAAAAACTGCACTTCAATGCTTGGCTCATCTGAATCTCAAACTACACAGCTACTATAGTACAAGATGATCTCTCACAAAATTACATTACCGTAGATGATCTATTGTAACAATAACCAATGACAACAATACGATCCTAAGGGGAAAGGCTAACGCAAAATTATTAAGGTTTTATCCCTACCTCATCTATCTCCCTGCTCCATGTGGGACTGTGATCCCCTGTCTCCATAGACTGAGCCAGGTTGGTCCTGGTCTCTCCTCTGTCCTCTGCAGCCCATTTTCCCTGCAGACAGGACCTGTCAGTCAGTCTGCTATGTCCATCCTCTGTATGTCTGTCTCTGTCCAGGGGAGACAGGCTGTTGGTCCTCTGAGCTTCCTTCAGTTCAGCCAGGGTCACACCCTGAGGAAGACACAGACAGTACATCCATAGATCAACAAGATACTACAGATAAATAGTCCAACAAAATCACATTGATACCAACAAATATCTTGGGGCCAGTTTCCCTATCTTGGGGCCTAGTCTTGGATTCGTAATGAAGAATTTCCATTTAACATGCATTTTCAGTCCTGGCCCGTGGAGTGTGTTTTGTTTAGTACCTGTGTGGATCTGCGGGTTTGCCTGGCTTGGCGGGATCTGGCCTTCCTCTGAGACTCTGCCTCCTCATCTCTCACTGGGGTTAGATGGGACCTGCACAGGTTGGAAACAGGGCAGCAGCACTTTGCAGGACGTACAGTGCATTCAGGAAGTATTCAAACCCCTTGACTTTTTCCACATTTTGTTACATTACAGACTTATTCTAAAATTGATTAAATTATTTATTTTCCTCATCAATATTCACACAATAACGCATAACGACAAAGCGAAAACAGGTTTGTAGAATATTTTGCACAACAGAAATACCTTATTTACATAAGTATTCATACCCTTTTTCTACAAATTGATTGGAGTCCACCTGTGGTAAATTCAATTGATTGGACATGATTTGGAAAGGCACACACCTGTCTATATAAGGTCCCACAGTTGACAGTGCATGTCAGAGTAAAAACCAAGCCATGAGGTTGAAGGAATTGTCTGTAGAGCTCAGAAACAGGATTGTTTTGAAGCGCAGATCTGGGGAAGGGTACCAAAAAATGGTAGCATTGAAGGTCCCCAAGAACACAGTGGCCATCATTCTTAAATGGAAGAAGTTTGGAACCACCAAGACTCTTCCTATAGCTGGCCGCCCAGCCAAACTGAGCAATCGGGGGAGAAGGGCCTTGGTCAGGGAGGTGACCAAGAACCTGATGGTCACTCTGACAGAGCTCAAGAGTTCCTCTGTGGAGATGGGAGAACCTTCCAGAAGGACAACCATCTCTGCAGCACTCCACCAATCAGGCCTTTATGGTAGAGTGGCCAGACGGAAGCCACTCCTTAGTAAAAGGCACATGACAGCCCGCTTGGAGTTTGCCAAAAGGCACCTAAAGGACTCAGACCATGAGAAACAAGATTATCTGGTCTGATGAAACCAAGAGTTACGTCTGGAGGAAACCTGGCACTATCCCTATGGTGAAGCATGGTGGTGGCAGCATCATGCTGTGGGAACGTTTTTCAGTGACAGGGACTGGGAGACTAGTCAGGATTGAGGGAAAGATGAACGGAGCAAAGAACAAATCAAATCAAACTAATTTTATTTGTCACATACACATGGTTAGCAGATGTTAATGCGGGTGTAGCGAAATGCTTGTGCTTCTAGTTCCGACAATGCAGTAATAACCAACGAATAATCTAACCTAACAATTCCACAACAGCTACCTTATACACACAAGTGTAAAGGAAGAATATGTACATAAAGATATATGAATGAGTGATGGTACAGAACGGCATAGGCAAGATGCAGTAGATGGTATCGAGTACAGTATATACATATGAGATGCGTAATGTAGGGTATGTAAAGATTATATTAAGTGGCATTGTTTAAAGTGGCTAGTGATACCTTTTTTACATGTATGGCAGCAGCCACTCAATGTTAGTGGTGGCTGTTTAACAGTCTGATGGCCTTGAGATAGAAGCTGTTTTTCAGTCTCTCGGTCCGTGCTTTGATGCACCTGTACTGACCTCACCTTCTGGATGATAGCGGAGTGAACAGGCAGTGGCTCAGGTGGTTGTTGTCCTTGATGATCTTTATGGCCTTCCTGTGACATCGGGTGGAGTAGGTGTCCTGGAGGGCAGTTAGTTTGCCCCCGGTGATGCGTTGTGCAGACCTCACTACCCTCTGGAGAGCCTTACGGTTGTGGGCGGAGCAGTTGCCGTACCAGGTAGTGATACAGCCTGACAGGATGCTCTCGATTGTGCATCTGTAAAAGTTTGTGAGTGCTTTTGGTGACAAGTCGGATTTCTTCAGCCCCCTGAGGTTGAAGAGGCGCTGCTGCGCCTTCTTCACCATGCTGTCTGTGTGGGTGGATCAATTCAGTTTGTCCATGATGTGTACGCCGAGGAACTTAAAACTTTCTACCCTCTCCACTACTGTCCCGTCGATGTGGATAGGGGGGTGCTCCCTCTGCTGTTTCCTGAAGTCCACGATCATCTCCTTTGTTTTGTTGACGTTGAGTGTGAGTTTTTTTTCCTGACACCACACTCCGAGGGCCCTCACCTCCTCCCTGTACGCCGTCTCGTCGTTGTTGGTAATCAAGCCTACCACTGTAGTGTCATCTGCAAACTTGATGATTGAGTTGGAGGCGTGCATGGCCACGCAGTCGTGGGTGAACAGGGAGTACAGGAGAGGGCTCGAAGCACCCTTGTGGGGCCCCAGTGTTGAGGATCAGCGGGGTGGAGATGTTGTTACCTACCCTCACCACCTGGGGGCGGCCCGTCAGGAAGTCCAGGACCCAGTTGCACAGGGCGGGGTCGAGATCAGGGTCTGAGCTTGATGACGAGTTTGGAGGGTACTATGGTGTTAAATGCTGGCTGTAGTCGATGAACAGCATTCTCACATAGGATTTCCTCTTGTCCAGATGGGTTAGGGCAGTGTGCAGTGTGGTTGCGATTGCGTCGTCTGTGGACCTATTGGGGCGGTAAGCAAATTGGCGTGGGTCTAGAGTGTCAGGTAGGGTGGAGGTGATATGGTCCTTGACTAGTCTCTCAAAGCACTTCATGATGACGGAAGTGAGTGCTACGGGGCGGTAGTCGTTTAGCTCATTTACCTTAGCTTTCTTGTGAACAGGAACAATGGTGGCCCTCTTGAAGCATGTGGGAACAGCAGACTGGGATAAGGATTGATTGAATATGTCCATTAACACACCAGCCAGCTGGTAGCGGGCCGTGTCAGTGGCACTGTATTGTCCTCAAAGCGAGCACAGAAGTTGTTTAGTCTGTCTGGGAGCAAGACATCCTGGTCTGCGACGGGGCTGGTTTTCTTTTTGTTATCCATGATTGACTGTAGACCCTGCCACATACCTCTTGTGTCTGAGCCATTGAATTGCGACTCTACTTTGTCTCTATACTGACGCTTAGCTGGTTTGATTGCCTTGCTGAGGGAATAGCTACCTGTTTATTGGGTCATGTTTCCAGTCACCCTCCTGGTTAAAAGCAGTGGTTCGTGCTTTCAGTTTCGCGCAAATGCTGCCATCAATCCACGGTTACTGGTTGGGGAATGTTTTAATAGTTGCTGTGGGTACGACATCGCCAATGCACTTGCTAATGAACTCGCTCACCGAATCAGCGTATTCGTCAATGTTGTTGTGTGACGCAATGCGGAACATATCCCAATCCACGTGATCGAAGCAATCTTGAAGCGTGGAATCAGATTGGTCGGACCAGCGTTGAACAGACCTGAGAGCGGGAGCTTCCTGTTTTAGTTTCTGTCTATAGGCTGGAAGCAACAAAATGGAGTCGTGGTCCGCTTTTCCGAAAGGATGGTGGGGAGGGCCTTATATGTGTCGCGGAAGGTAGAAAACAATTGAATCCAGGGTTTTACCAGCCCTGGTAGCACAATCAATATGCTGATAGAATTTAGGGAGTTTTGTTTTCAGATTAGCCTTGTTAAAATCACCAGCTACAATGAATGCAGCCTCAGGATATGTGGTTTCCAGTTTACATAGAGTCAAATAAAGTTCATTCAGCTCCATCCATGTGTCTGCTTGGGGGGGAATATATGCGGCTGTGATTATAATCAAAGAGAATTCTCTTGGTAGATAATGCAGTCGACATTTGATTGTGAGGAATGTAAGTCAGGTGAACAGAAACTGTGACCTGTGGTCCCGTGTGGCTCAGTTGGTAGAGTATGGCGCTTGCAACGCCAGGGTTGTGGGTTCATTCCCCACGGGGGGACCAGGATGAATATGTATGAACTTTCCAATTTGTAAGTCGCTCTGGATAAGAGCGTCAGCTAAATGACTTAAATGTAAATGTAAACAGAAGGACTTGAGTTCCTGTATGTTGTTATGGTCACACCACGTCTCGTTAATCWTAAGGCATACCCCCCCGCCCCTCTTCTTACCAGAAAGATGTTTATTTCTGTCGGCGCGATGCGTGAAGAAACCAGCTGGCTGTACCGACTCCGATAGCGTGTCTCGAGTGAGCCATGTTTCCGTGAAGCAGAGCACGTTGCAATCCCTGATGTCTCTCTGGAATGCTACCCGTGCTCGGATTTTATCAACCTTGTTGTCAAGAGACTGGACATTGGCGAGTAGTATGCTCGGGAGCGGTGCGCGATGTGCCCGTCGCCGGAGCCTGACCAGAAGACCGCTTCGTCTGCCCCTTTTACGGCGTCGTTGTATTGGTTCACCGGCTGGAATCCGATCCATTGTCCCGGGTGGTGGGCAAAACACAGGATCCGCTTCGGGAAAGTCCTATTCCTGGTTGTAATGATCGTGAGTTGACGTTGCTCTTATATCCAGTAGTTCCTCCCAACTGTATGTAATAAAACCTAAGATTACCTGGGGTACCAATGTAATAAATAACACGTAAAAAAATAAAAATAAAAATCCCCATCCTAGGAATGTGAAGCGAGGCGGCCATCTCTGTCGGCGCCGGAAGAGATCCTTGATGAAAACCTGCTCCAGAGCCCTCAGGAATTCAGATTGGGGACGAAGGTTCACCTTCCAACGGGACAACGACCCTAAGCACACAGCCAAGACAACTTAGGAGTGGCTTCAGGACAGGTCTCTGAATATCCTTGAGTGGACCAGCCAAAGCCCGGACTTGAACACGATCGAACATCTCTGCAGAGACCTGAATATAGCTGTGCAGCGACGCTCCCCATCCAACCTGACACGGCTTGAGAGGATCTGCAGGGAAGCTTGTAGCGTCATACCCAAGAAGACTCAATGCTGTAATCGCTGCCAAAGGTGCTTCAACAAAGTACTGAGTAAAGGGTCTGAATACTTATGTAAATGTGCTATTTCAGTTAATTTTATATTTTTTATAAATTAGCAAACATTTCTAAAAAACTGTTTTTTCTTTGTTATTATGGGGTATTGTGTGTAGATTGATTATCATTTTTCTTAATCAATTTTAGAATTAAGGCTGTAACGTAACAAAATGTGGAAAAAGTCAAGGGTCTGAATACTTTCCGAATGCATTGTAGCTGTCATGCCCTATAAATAGCTTCAATGAGCTCTGGCCAACTCTGGCCATGCTCTGGTCACATACTTCTCACCTTGTACTGGAGCACAGCACGAGGTGACGACATATCAGGGTGAGGTGACATTATGCTCAAATTATCAACAAAACAGTGGCAGTGCAATCAAGTGATCGTTTTGAAAGGTACTGCACCAAAACAAATATTCACAGGAGGTTACATATAATAACGATGTGTTACATGCAATGACTTGGGTGAAGCTGCTTTTACTACATACTATTTCTCACAAGTAAATGCATGCAGAATTTGTTCAGTTGTGCATACAGTGCCTGATGTAATCACAAAACAGCTATGGATTGTACAGTACACACAATAAGTTCACAGTAAATAACCCCCCTCAATCAATAGTACAATGCTCTTAGGACATTATGTGGTATTCCTTTCATGATCATGTTTAATGCCTCTAGCGTGGACAGTAGCCAATCAATGACCTCTAAGAGACAGCCATGTTAGCAGCCATTGGGCTCCATAGAGAGGGGAAGAGTCGAGTAAGCAGCATTCAATCTAATGGCTCGTTGTTCCCACTAGTACCGGCTGCCGGCTGCACTCCCTCCCTCTTTCTGTACTGAGTGTCAATCAATCAACTTCTGCTGTGCCGGAGAGGCACCATCCACACCCTCCATCGTGAGAGAAAGCTTAAGTCGACCGACGGTCAGGACGTCAGTCTACTGCATTATTTAACACTGACTACAGGGCTGTGGATGGCTACATTACTACCAACTGTGATGTAGCCAGGTAGCCTACCAGTTTAGCACACTGGGCCAGTAACCGAAAAGTCATTGGTTTGAATCTCCGATAAAAATCTGTGGATGTGCAAGGCACTTAACCCTAATTACTCCTGTGAGTCGCTCTGGATAAGAATGTCTGCTAAATAATTGTTATGTAAACTGTGATTCTACAGCAACATTATAAATCATATTTCTACACAGTGGAATGACTTGAGGCAAACGTGATACAGGAGACGTCCTACAAAACATACAGTACATTTGCTTATGTTGCAGGATATAAAAAACACTTGATTTAAGCATGTTCAATTTGATTTAAGCATATCCAATTTCCATACCAAATGAATTATATAGGATACATTTGTTGGGGTTGCAATTTTAACATAGTGATGGGAGGTATTTGAGTGCCAATGCATTTAGTATACTAAATATTTACAGCACTATACACACCCACGCTCCAAGAAATTCAGCTAACACACAACCCAGGGGCACCAACTTCCCACACAGTACAATTCAAATACCAGGGAAGGGTATACCTTCCACTTGTAGGAAATCCCAAACAACACCAGTGAGAGGCCGCACCAAGTTCACTCTCAGATCAAAGTAAAAGACATATATTCTCACATTCTGCACAGGGAAGTCATGCAGATAGTTGGATAGGATAGGGTTCAGGGTAGGAATTAGTTCCATACCTGGGCAGGCAGGCTTGCATGGTCCCAGGCTGCTGAAGGTCAGAGACCGGTGGAGAGAGACTGCAGTGAGAGAGGCCGGATACGATCCTGAGAGAGGGAGTGATTGGAAGAGCGAGAGGGAGCGATAACGGGGAATGGGGGAGGGACAGAAGAGTGGGACAGGGCGGGAGGGAGAGAGAGAAAGAGAGAGAGACTGTATCCTCCCCATCAGCTGGGCAAGGCGAGGCACAGTGCGTTCAATACAGACTCATAGGCGGGCCGCGGGGCACTCTGAGCCAATTGCGTCTCCAAGAGCCTGATGCAAGCAATGCAGTTTATACACCACACAGCACACAACAAGCATGTTCGATGGGATCAAAATTAGCAAGTGCTGCACAGATTTGCCAAACTTGATCACATTATGAGGGTAGAAGATGATTTGTAGATCAGTGATTCTGTGCTGGTCTTCAGGCCGATCTTCTCTAACATGCAGAAAATGTTCACATACAGCAGTATTACATACACACAATGGTTGCAGTCTTTACAAATGTAGAAATACTTGTATAACATGATACTAATCCATTGTGAATTCTCACGTTAACTTCCTGGGGCCTTACCCTTTAACATGTAACAATGGAATAAAACATCATGGATGGGTGTGAACAAGTTAGACAATATTTCTGGTCAGTTGAATGATTTTCAAGTATGCAGTAGCTCATCAACTTAGCTAAATAGATCAAATAATAGCAAACCATAGTGTTTGGCAGTACCAAACCAGCAAATGCAGACACAGGCGTTTGCAACTATACACACACGTCTTATCTGTGTTTTTCAGGATTTCATCATGAGTCATTCCTTACATTAGTCCAAGGGCCACAGAACAAAAAAGGCCTCCGAAAAGGTGAGGTAATTTTATAAAGTTGCACATTAATTAAATATTATAAATAAAATGTACGATTTTGAAATCAAAACACATTTTGGGTAATTTCCCCTAGCAACATTATGAGGTTGCCATGTTATATCTTGGTTACAATTGTTACACACTTGTTTTTAGCCTAACCGGCGCCAGATGGCACTATTATTCCTTTGACATTTTTTGTCATATTATGCGTCCAACTTTAACCCAGCTGCCTATACACTCCCCGGCGGCCGCCTCGTACATTAAAAATCCTTCATTCAGGAAGCAGCATTAGCCACTAGCATGGTGGTGGAAAATTGGGTTTTATTGAGACAGTACGCATATTTTCCATGTCTTGTTAGGCCGGTGGGCCATTAAATCACACTAAGGATGAAATGACGCCTTTGCAGCCTGAATGAAGGATGTTTCATGTACGACCCGGTCACCGGGGGTCACAAGTGTATAGCCTGCTGGGCACATTAAAGTCGGATGCAGATGACAAACGATGTAAAAGGACTTATAGTCCCATCTTTTGAGAGCTGTGTTAGCTAGCAAACGTTGTACTGTCTTTAGTTTGGCTAGCAGGCAAGAGCAATGATGGGCCTTGTAGGCTAAATACAGCTGTCAAAACGTCTTATATTAAATGACAAAACCACTGTTCATGGTTAAAACATACAGTGGGGAGAACAAGTATTTGATACACTACCGATTTTGCAGGTTTTCCTACTTACAAAGCATGTAGTGGTCTGTAATTTTTATCATAGGTACACTTCAACTGTGAGAGACGGAATCTAAAACAAAAATCCAGAAAATCACATTGTATGATTTTTAAGTAATTAATTTGCATTTTATTGCATGACATAAGTAAGAAGACGAACCCATGCCTTGGCATTAACAGTGCACTTTGCGTACAGACTTTTCAAAAGAAAAGTAAAACAAAAATAAAACTACTAGACTAAAATAATCTTTAGTGAAGCTGCATGAACATTTGAGAATTTCATAGATATGGCCCTTGCTACACCCCCATGCTATTCCTGTAGTAAGCGGTTTTGCCTGTGTAAACAAATAGAATACAGTAACTTATGTTCAGTAACTTTCGTTCCGTATCCCTTATTCCAATCAAAATCCCAAGACACATTTCAGACAATGACAAAAGGAAAGCCCTTCTCACGTCAACAATACAGGCACATTTTGTCTTTGTTTGATTGTGTGTGACAGTGTGTGAGTGAATAAGTGTTTTTTCTGTTGGCTTTTCGTTTTCTCCCTGTCACATTGAACTCTGACGGTTAGAACTGAGCTTGCAGAAAAAGTGTGACAGTTTGGTGTACGAAAATAATCTATAGAAATACAGCTGTGTTGTTAAAATAGATGAAGGCTTCTTGAGGTTGGTATTGGCAGGTGAGTCCTGAATATTATTAACCATTGCCTAACCAGGTAGCCTTCTCAAACACACATTCATTGAGGTAACAATACTGATTCCAGAGAGTTGTGTGGATTCTATTGACCAGCCATTTCCCTTGGAGAGATAAACTACATGTTTATTGCACCTCAACATCAGCAATGCCTTCCCATTTGTCACGATGCAGACTGAACGTGTCCATTATCCTCTGTGAGTGTGGTGGCTGTCATTGCTGCTTACATTCACACTGTAATATAGAATAACATTACAGTTAACATTACAGATAATAGACAGGTCAATGGCAATGCTCTTCACTAAAGGCCTTAGAGCTGACCAGACAAATCAGAAAAACAACATTTCATATACTATTGCCCACAACAACCTTCAGTGAGGAACATTGCTCTACCAATGAGAGAAGATATTGATACCCTAAATGGTCTGTTGTCATACTTTGTAAGTGGAGGCGGTAACACTTCACATTATATGGAGTACAGGTTACATTAATTGCACTTTGCTCCTATACCTGTGTAATAACACTGCAATTAGACTAGTAACAACATTGTATTACTACATTAGTGCTCCTCACTTGAAACAACAATTTCTGTAAGGAGGTCAGGCCAAAAGAGGTCACAGATAAATTGTAAAAGCCTTGAAATAAAGATTGATAACCTCACAGTGTGCACATAACATCAGCCTGATGAAGGGCTGACGAGGACTTTGAGTTGAAACATTGCACAATAACAATGCGGGAGCATTCATCGGTGTGCAGGGATCCATCTTTATTTCTTCGTTTTGTACCCTGCACCTTGCAGTAACTGGAGGTTTGTACTCTAGTTTGAAATTGATTTTTAGATAGACTTACATTCCTCCTCAGTAGAGGCCTCATCTTCTTCCAGTTGTTCCTCCTCTTCCTCCACGGCCTGCTCCTCCTCTTGCTCATCTTCTGCTTCAGAATCCTCTTCTTCCGCCTGCTCTTCTACATTCTCTACTGCATGCACCTCCTCCACCACCTCCTCTGGTGCTGCCTCTGCCAAGTCCCCCTGCTCCTCCTCCACCCCCTCCTCCTCTGCAGGAGCAGTCTGTTCCTCTGTGACAGCCGAATCCTCCTGTACAACAGACTTCCCATCTAAGTGAGCCGCCTCCTTCTCTTCCACCTCCTCAGCAGGAGCAGCCTGCTCCTCTTCCGCAGAAGCAGCCTCTTCCTCCACCTCCTCTGAGGGCTCATCTGCTTGACCCCCTCCTTCCAGCTGAAACAGAAATAATTATAGTTAGTACTTAAGGGAAGTACAGGGCCTATGGTTACTTTGTAATCACATTGATGTCATTTATTTGGCCTACATTACAGTATATGAATGGGAATACAACATTTACCCAGAATTCATCAGAGAATCCACAGCAGGCAATTCGCCTCTACACACTAATGGGTTAGCAGCAATCTCATAAAAGTTCCCCATGGGCACATGCTGGGCAAAAATAGTTACGAGAATGTGCATGCTCCCCTGTACAAAATACACCAAAATATTTGACGTTAGGAACAGTAATGCTTAGATGAGAAACTGTGATGAAAAGGTTTAAAAGGCATTATAAACTGGGTGGTTTAAGCCCTGAATGTTGATTGGCTGACAGCTGTGGTATATCAGACCGTATACCACAGGTATGACAAAACATTTATTTTTACTGCTCTAATTATGTTGGTAACCAGTTTATAATAGCAATAAGGCACCTCGGGGGGTTTGTGGTATATGGCCAATATACCTCGGCTAAGGGCTGTATCCAGGCACTCCGCGTTGCGTCGTGCGTAAGAACAGCCCTTAGCCGTGGTATATTGGCCATATACCACACCCCCTCGGGCCTTACTGCTTAAATAACCTGTGACCAGTCCTAACGTACCACTATATAAGACAATTCATAAAAGGAAGTATATTTGAGGGTGACCCAGTCCCCTTCTACCACAATATTCTAAACCCTGGCATGTGTGAGACTTCCTCTAGGCGTTACCCGGGCGACCTGTTTCTGCACGACCTCCAGCTGAGCGTGGAGCTCAGAGTGCAGACTGTGAGCCGCTGAGTTCTGCTCCTGCAGACTTTGTTGTACTGTCACCAGCTGCCCCTCTCTGGCCTGCTGGGCACTCTGAGACTGCACTGTCTCAATCAGTTCTCTGAAACACAGGTATGCACACACAGTGAAACCAACCAATACAATGGAAGATACAACAACAGCAAACATTTCAAAACTCTTTCCAATTCCCAATACACTACATACCTGACACTTGTGATCTCCGCTGTACTGGCCTCCAGTTGAGCCTGGTTGGCTGACAGCTGTTCCTTCACCCCCAGGAGGTCTGATGCCTGGCCCTCCATGGTGGCGCTCAGGGTGCCCAGCAGCCCTGCCCTCTCGGCCAGGCTCCCTGTCAGACCCGCCACGCTTTGGGCCAGCTCTGTCATCAACCCCGCCAGGCCCTCCACCTGCAGCCGGACAGCCTCAAACTCCTCGCTCTTCCCCTTCAGCATGGCCTGCAGCTGAGTCAGCTGCTCCGTGGACACAGTGGCCTGCTGTATCTCAGCCAGCTGGGCCTTCATCTCTGTGTGGAGGGAGAGAACCTGGGTGGGCAGGTCTAAGGTCTTTAGCTGCTCAGCCATGGCCAGGGCCATGACTACCTGCTTCTGGGCCAGCGTGTAAGACTCTTCCAGGGTGTTGAGGCGAAGCTCGAAGCCACTGGTACTGTGCTGCTGCAAGGACATAAAACAGAAATAGCTCAGAGTCAGCGCATAGTGCAGCCAATAGCAAGTAAGTGAGCAATCTTTATCAAGTATTTTACCTCTCATGCTATTCATCCTGACAGAAAACGATCTATTGGTTGAGACAGTTACAGTAAGTGGGTGTAAAGAAATGAGAACAAGATATTGACCAGGTACTGCAGTGGCCTGTAGGATAATCCTATGATTTAAGTAGGCCAATTTAATTCTGTCAGCAGTTAATTGAATCCACATCCTGGCCCCATCAGTGACGAAGACCCACTGTGTGAAGGCTAACCTGTGATCTTATAAGTTAAGGATGGCCTCCCTTCCTGTGCCGGGGGGAATACCACTTTAATGACTCTCCCCGCAGTATGAGGACAGAACACTGTGGCTGCTTTCTAGCAATACTGACACTATTCATAGGATACTAGTTCAAGCATTTACATTTTACACATTAGTAATTTAGCAGATGCACTTATCCAGAGCAATTGACAGTTAATGCATTCATCTTAAGATAGACAACCACACATCACAGTCATAGTAAATACATTTTTACTCAATAAAGTAGCTATCATCAAAGTCAGAGTTAGTAAGGGGGAAAGAGTGAAGTACGAGTGTTAGTTCACCAAAAGCTTACTTCTTCTGAATTCCTGCCTCTCAACAATATGGGCTTCACCTTACTCTGCATGCAGAAAGTCTCTGACTCTGGCCCCTCAAGTGTTGCACAATCCCTAGCCTCAAATGGAATTTACTGGACTGGGGGCAAACAAACCTTCACTCATGGGTGTAACAGCTACATAGGTTACTCACTTTTTATATTTGCTGTGACCCACAAGGTCAAATTGTGGCATCGTGTGTGTATGGTGAGGTCAATGTGCAAACATGTTAAAATGTTAAGGATTTTTATGTGGAAAATCACATGCCTGTATTTAGCCCTGCAACCAGGTGTTGACAGCCAACTTTTTGCCTTGTAAAAGAACTTCAACAAACTTGTGAATGCTGGTTTCTTATCTCTCAACAGTGTGTATGAAGTACCTGTAATACCTGTATGTGGGGCCATGGTTTAATACTACAAAATGACTTCTCATTGACGCAGGGTATTTTGGTATCTATAACACATGTTCCAAAGTAACTTAGAACATGCATTAAGCATGTGCAGATACTAGTGCATATACCTCCTCATCCTAATTGGGAAGTAAATTGAGCCCATAAATGGGTTCAATTAGTCTACAAATTCCCCTCTGCACTTATTGTTTTGGAAACACTCACCCGGGTGGCCACGTCTGAATGGGTATAATCTCTAGAACATGTTTCTATGTATGATTAAAGACCAGCCAGGGAACCAGTGCAATGAAGCTGGAAAACTAATAGGAGTAAATGTTACAGGGACTCACCACAAGTAAGGTCAATATCGAGTGCTGTAGCAGGCTATTTTTATCCCCATATAGACAACTGGCTTCTTTATTTAAGCCACTGCACAGTGCACACTGAAATCAGTACCATGACTATGTGAAGCATGGTTTCAAGCAGGGTCAACTGCTGTAAAACTCTAGTCGAATTGGAAGTGGAATGTGTTTATTTCAAAACGCCTATACAGTTAATCTTTTATTGAAATATGTCTATATTCTAGGGACATTCAGTGGCTTATGTTATGTACCCTAACAAACTATTGGTGCAGTCAGTGTTCCCACATTGTAGATCAAATTTAATCCCCATTACAAATGGCAACAGCTGCATGATGTGCACCTCAACCTAGTCTCAGAGCATTTCGTCTTATTCTGTACATAAAACTGAGACACTCCATTTAGTATGATGTTACATTTCGTATGGGACAGTATGTATTAATTTGTGGATGTCCACCACCATTTCCCTATAATATGTTACGACTTACAATTAGTATCATATGTTATGAATTCGCAAAACGTACAATATGTTACGATTTGCAGAACATACATGTTATGAATTGTGGCTAGTTGGCTAACATTAGCTAGCTTGCTAACATTAGCTAGGCTAGGGGTTAGGGTTCAAGGTTAGGGTTAAGTTTAGGAGTTAGGGTAAAGGGTTAAGGTTAGGGGAAGGGTTAGCTAAAAGAGTTAAGGTTAGAGTTGGGGGAAGGGTTAGCTAACATGCTAGGTAGTTGCAAAGTAGCTAAAAGTAAGAAGTAGTTGAAAAGTTGCTAATTAGCTAAAATGCTAAAGTTATCCATATTGAGATTCGAACTCACAACCTTTGGGTTGCTAGTCGTTCGTGTTATAAGTGTTATACGTACAACCAACCACCCTCATATAGTTTTTGCCTTAAGTAACTATCTGTGTTGTGTAACCATTGCAAACTTAACATATCATACTAAACTGTGTATCGCCGATTTACGTACATAATAAAACGATATGCTCTGAGACCAGGTTGCGCACCTTGACGGGGGTTAGAAATAGAATAATTTGCGACTCACTTCGGTTCAGTGTCTTGGCAGTATTACATCAGTTCAGAACTATCATATCCTATCCTGAAATTTTGCTGACAACTGCATGCAGGCTATAGGAAGGCATATACATACCGACTGCTAGAGCTTTCCATAGTACTGAATGCAAAATAAATTAGGACGGTCGGAATAGTATTGCAATGGGTCTAAACACAGAAGGATTTTGATCACAAAAAACGTTGCACAGAACGTTATTTTGACATTTTGCTGACGCATGGAAACTTCAGAGCCTTTGTAATGCGCCAATAATTTTTGCCCATGTTCTTATTACGCATGGTTAACTATTTACCTTTTCATTTGTCTGTCGAGTTTCTTCCTGGAAGGACTGAAGCGTCACCATCTTCATCTGCATGCCCATGAAGTTGTCTGCTAAGTAGGTTATACTTTGGTGCTGCTGGAAACAGAACCATGCCCCGGTGGCACCTCCGACCACAATCATAAGGAATAAAATGAACAATAGCACATTCTGGTTTCCACCTCGCGCCTCCGGTTCTGAAGATTCATGATTCAAATGGTTAAAGTCTTCGTGATTGTGTTTGTTCTTCTTCCCTCGGTGCTTTGCTGTCATTTTAACACAGTAGCGTGGGAGTTCCAACAGTATAATGGCCAGAGGTGGTAAAGGACCGGTGGTGGAAAGATGGATGTTTGCTCTGGTGCTGTGGTGACTTCTCCAGACACGTCTTTCTTGTATTAATTAATTGATATTACAACGCGTAAATTGGTCCTCATTCAATACCAGTAAACAAAGTAGCAAAAAGAGAGAGTTCTTAGTGAAGGGGTGGTTTGGGCTGCAAATAAGAAAATAAAGAAGCGTGTGGTACCCCGTTCCAGAAAGAGAAGAGTGCGTGAGGGGCGTTTAGTGCGGGAGAGTGGCTAGTCTCCCTGTAACGTGTGCTGCTCAGTCTTACCTATTCAGTCCCTCCAGAATTCCACGATTATTGTGTTCAAATTAGTCGCAAAATGCGAAATGCAGTGAAGAGAGAAAAAGTTTGTTGACTTCTGGCTTCATTTAACGATATTATGCGATACATGTGCGTTGATTGGTTGAAATTGCCAGCCCTCTTTTTGTAATGCGGCGATGGGTCAGTTTTGTGAGAAAATATTGCTACTAATTGACTGTTTAATGCCGAAATAGTGCAGTGATTGGTCAAATTTGCAAGTCCTTGCTTGCATAATATGCGGGGAATTGTTGATTTTGCAACTAAAACATTTTGATAGCAGAATCCTGAAGGGACTGAATAATACAAAGTCCAAACGTGTGCCTATGGTAATGATGTACAGTGCATTCAGAAAGTATTCAGACCCCTTGACTTTTTCCACATTTTGGTTTAGTTACAGCCTTGTTCTAAAATAAATGCATTTTCCCTCATCAATCTACACATAATACCCCATACTGACAAAGTGAAAACCGGTTTTTAGAAATGTTATTACAAATAAAATGTATTACAAATAAAAAAGTATTCAGACCCTATGCAATGAGACTCGAAATTGAGCTCAGGTGCATCCTGTTTCCATTGATCATCCTTGAGATGTTTACAACTTGATTGGAGTCCACCTGTGGTAAATTCAATTGATTGGACATTATTTGGGAAGGCACACACCTGTCTATATAAGGTCCCACAGTTGACAGTGCATGTCAGAGCAAAAACCAAGCCATGAGGTTGAAGGAATTGTCTGATCTGGGGAAGGGTACACAATCATTTCTGCAGTATTGAAGGTTATTGAGAGCTTCAGAGTTCCTCTGTGGAGATGGAAGAACCTTCCAAAAGGATAATCATCTCTGCAGCACTCCACCAATCAGGGCTTTATGGTAGCGTGGCCAGACGGAAGCTACTCCTCAGTAAAAGGCACATGACAGGCCATTTGGAGTTTGCAAAAAAAGCACCTAAAGGACTCTCAGACCATGAGAAACAAGATTCTCTGTTCTGATGAAACCAAGATTGAACTCTTTGGCCTGAATGCCAAGTGTCGCGTCTGGAGGAAACCTGGCACCATCCCTACAGTGAAGCACAGTGGTGGCAGCATCATGCTGTGGGGATGTTTTTCAGCGGCAGGGACTGGGAGACTAGTCAGGATCGAGGAAAAGATGAATGGAGCAATGTACAGAGAAATCCTTGATGAAAACTTGCTCCAGAGTGCTCAGGACCTCAGACGGAGGCCAAGGTTCACCTTCTAACAGGACAACAACCCTAAGCACACAGCCAAGACAACGCAGGAGTGTCTTCGAGACAAGTCTCTGAATGTCCTTAAGTGGCCCAGCCAGTGCCTGGACTTGAACCCGATCGAACATCTCTGGAGAGACCTGAAAATAGCTGTGCAGCGACGTTCCCATCCAACCTGACAGAGCTTGAGAGGATCTGCAGAGAAGAATGAGAGAAACTCCCCAAATACAGGTGTGCCAAGCTTGTAGCGTCATACCCAAAAAGACTCGAGGCTGTAATCGCAGCCAAAGGTGCTTCAACAAAGTACTGAGTAAAGGGTCTGAATACTTTTGTACATTTGATATTACTGTTTTTATGTTTAATACGTTTGCAAAAATGTCTAAAAAACTGTTTTTGCTTTTTCATTATGGGGTATTGTGTGTAGATAGATGAGTATCATGACTCAGGATATGACCCAAATGCAGACACAGGAGGCGGATAGTACAGTTCTCAATAATTTATTATAACACAGGGCAAAGGGCAGGTCGAGGACAGGCAGAGGTTCGTAATCAGGTCAGAGTCAGACAGGTACAGGACGGAAGGCAGGCTCGGGGTCAGGGCAGGCAGAAAGGTCAGAACTGGGAAAACTAGGAAACAAACACTTGAGGAACAGGAAAACGGGAAAGAATGCTGGTAAGACCTGACAAGACAAGACAAACTGGCAACAGACAAACATAGAACACAGGTATAAATGCTCAGGGGATAATGGGGAAGATGAGCGATACCTGGAGGGGGTGGAGACAAGCACAAAGACAGGGGAAACCGATCAGGGTGTGACAATGAGGGGGGAAAAACTATTTAATCAAGTTTAGAATAAGGCTGTAATGTAACAAAATGTGGAAAAAGTCAAGGGGTATATGAATACTTTCCGAATGCACTGTTTATCATTTTCTATGCATGCCTTAGTTCGGCACCACCATGTCATGTAGCTTCTTAGTGACTGAGTAGGCAATTATCAGTATGTAGCCTAAAATATGAATGGGCTCTATAGAGCTGGGGGGGGATGTGTGTTGTAATTCTTCATTCTGTGTCTTTCAAAAAGCCTTACATTTCACAATTACAACAACTTTGCCAAACCCTTTATTTGCATTGCATCTTACAAGTGACATAGTTGAGTTCTCAAAAAAATTGACAGCATAGCTCAGTTATTTTCTGTGGTCATATTTAGTATTTCATGGGACCTACAGTAATCTGTCCACTGCATTCATGTCTATTGCCATCACTTCCACAGGCTTTACACAACACTTTCTGTATGTGTGTGTGTACACTTTCGGTCACTTTCTAGTATGTTTTTAATCGGAATGTCAACGTTATTCAGCATGAAATTAGTATGTTTAACATGACAACAAAATTGGAGAGGGTTTGGTAATCTCAAGTGATTTAGGATCAGAATTAATTTAAGTCTAGGAGACCCCAACTCCCAGGTTGGGTCAATGCCATCTCGATTTGGGTCATTTTAGGTTGTGAAATATCCACATCAAACATAATGATCAAAAACGATCACTCTTGTCATTTTTACTTACTAGCCTCAACAAACACAGTGCATGTCTTACAAGCAGTACAGTCATGCATTTTGGAAAATAACTTAATTCAATCATATAACAAAATTGACATTTTCCACCTTGATACATAATAACGCCTCTACATACTGAAGCACTGTAAAATGTTTCTTCATTCTGTGAGCAAGAGAGAGAAAGAGAGAAACAATATTACCTTATTTTAATTACATTAAATAATAGTCTAACTCACACGAGGTACTAAATATGTTTATCAGAGCAGGTCAGTGGAGTTCTCACCTCTGACTGTGAGTTTGGTGGAGGACTCGGCCCTCCCCAGGGCACTTTCTAATTGGATGTTGTACTCGCCCCAGTCTTTGGGGGTCACACGGAGTATCAGCAAGGAGCAGACACCACAGATGTTGGTGATCAAGTAGTTGGTGTTAGTGTTGAGGCTGATGTTGTTGCGGTACCAAGTGACGCGAGGCTTGGGATTTCCCTTTATGGCACAGCTCATATAGCACTCATAGCCTTTGGGTGCTGTGTGCTGTCTCAGTGGCACAAGGAAGGCTGGAGCGGTCCGCAAATCACACGTTTTGTAGGCTGGCATGTTTACCACAAATTTGTCTAGAGAAGAAACATGGCAAAAAGGTAAAATGCTCATCTTACATGTCATGTAATGCTTAAGTTAAAATAGCAGCATTATATAAAGGGTTCATAGATTATTCATTCATTTGTAATAAACCGTTATAATAGCACATTAGTACTTGTCAAATGTTGAGCTTAATGACTGCTATTGATTATACTGTTATTAGTACCTGTCTATCCATAAAAGCTGATTTATATGACTTATTTATATGGCAAAGTATCTCTCTCTGTCTGGCTTCTAATACCTTTCCTCCTCTCGCTTCCCCAAGTGGGAGACTCAGACGGAGCAGACATGCCCATGTCATTCTTGGCGTAGACCCTGAAGTGGTACTCCCTGCCAAGCATAATGTTACAAGCCGTGAACTTGTTGTTGAAGAGCCTGTCGGCCACCGTGCTCCATGAGCCTTTGGTGGAGTCCCGTTTAGACACAGAGTAGTGAAGGTGGTCGTCACGCTTCTCATCAGGGGATGGCTCCCAAATCACAGTCACAGTGCCTGGGACGTTCTCCTCAAGTTCTACTGGTCCTGGAGGCTTGGGATCATCTACAGCCAGAGTCAGAGATGATAGTCAGTATGATGTTACACTTCAGGAGGACATTCTATCATTAGGTGGTAATTGTTGTTGATTCACTTATGGCCGATGTTCATTGTGACTGCTGATATTTAAAATACTTTCTTTGTGAGTGCGGGCCCTGGCTGTCTTTTTCATCTTGTGCAAGTTCCAATCCCTTCTCAGTCTGAAACACACTAGGATAGTTTTACTGTATGTTACTGTACCTGTAACCCTGACCTCCACACTGAAGCTCTCCTGGCCCACTAGATTTTTGACCACTATGGTGTAGATCCCTGAATCAGAGCGCTCAGAGGAAGTGATCAGAAGTTGAGATGACGATTCAGAGTTGGAGATATTGACCCGCTTCAGCAAAGGAACATCGTCCTTCAGCCACGTGACTTCTGGCCATGGGGATGCCTGTTAATAACAAGATGATTTAAAACATCAAGATAGCATGGATTGCACATGGTCTTAAAGCATATGCCAATTACCAGTTTCACCTCTTACCCTCTTACCTCAAAGTTTAAGAGGATCCTGACAGAATTTCCAGCTCTCACCACCATGAAACTCTTCATCTTATTATCGGTGAAGCATGGTCTCACTGAAAACAGTGACAAAAATAAATGAGGACATTTGAAACTCATCTTATGTAAGTCTAACTTGCAGGCTAAAACAGGCTTAAACAGAAAGACAATACAACACTATTCCCAATGAACGCATCATCGTCACCCACCAGGTGGAGGCATGGCCAGGATGTAGTTGTCCAGATCCTGGGGCACTCCTTCTCCTCCATCATTGATAGCGATCACCCTGACCCAGTACATGGCCATGGCCTTCAGGCTTTTCACAGTGAAGGTGGTCAAGATGATGGGGGTGACGTTACAGCGGGTCCAGTCTATGCACTCAGCCTGCCTGACCTCTATAAAATACCCTTTGGCCTCATCCTGGACCCCCACTTCCTCTGTGGGTTTATTCCAGGACAGGGAGAGGGTGGTGTAGGATGTGTCTGCCACCTCCAGATCTTCCACTTTCCCTGGGGGTTCTAAAACAAACACTAAATTGTAAATCTAATGGCCATACATCATTGACTTCAAACAAATTAACAGTATAAACAAGCACCTAAATAAACAGTTATTTCTGAAAATATTATGTTTTATTATAGTTGTACATGTTGCTTGCACTTTGAAAGGATGTATGACTTACTCTTTGGGTCTTTTGCGAAAATAAACTCTGAAGGGGAACTGGGCTCGCTGAGTCCAGAGACGTTGATAGCATAAACTCTGAACTCGTATTCGTTCCCTGCTACAACATCTGTCACTGCACGTTTCTTTTCTAGTAGTGAGGAGAAACAGAATCAGTCATAGAAAGTCCAATAGAATTGAATTCATTAATCCAAAGAAGCTGTGATATACTAACGCCCCTAATTCACTAAAAGAAGAGACCTTGGATAGGCTCATCTGTAGGGTTGACGGGACTCCAAAGATTACTCCCCTTCTTGCGTTTTTCCAAGTTGTAGCCCAGGATGCGAGACTCGCCAGTGTCGGTCGGGGGAGACCATGTCAGGTTGATGCAGTTGTTAAAAGCACTAGCCACTTTTGGTGGGGCAGGGCTGCTAGGAAAGGCTGAGATATTTCAGGAAAATTACATAACATTTTGTGTTTGTGTAACACTTCAAAATGTTCTGTCATAATACCCAAATAAGGTTATCGTAAGCACAACTTTTGAAGTAGATTCTAATGACAACATATAACAACTTACGTGACATTGTTGACATCCACTATAAACCTACTAAACCTACAACTAGCTCACCCAAGGTGCCAGCTGTGAGGTCATCAGTCTCCATCATCTCACTGACGCCCTCCTCGGTGACCACCCTGATACGATAGCAATACTTCCTGCCGTGTTCCACGTCGTTATCCTTGTATTCGGGCACGCCAGGGATGTCCCCCAGCTTCTTCCAAGTGTTGCGGCCAACTTGCTGGCGCTCCAGGTTGTAGTTTATTACTGGGCAGCCACCGTCATCCTTTGGATCTCTCCATTTGATATGAATACAAGAGGCTGTGCTCTCGAGGACCTCCACAGGGCCCTGGGGCGCGGTGGGTTTGTCTACCAGATCAGACAGAGAGAGGTCACATTACCCTAGCCAAAACAGTCTGCAGTCATGTCTCTGCATTGGAATTTAAGAGAGAGAACTGACTGTCCACAGCACAGATACACGAGAATATCTCTGAACAATGATTGAACTGAGACAGTTCTTACCTTGAATTCTTGAATTGAACTAATTTTAACATTGGTTCCATTTCTCAACTCACCGAGGACGATGAGTCTTGAGATAGCCTCCATGGTACCATGTTCGTTCTTGAGCTTGATCTTGATCTCTCCAGTGTCTTTGCGCTGGCACTTGCTGAGGAGCAGGCGGCTTTGGGTGAAGGACTTCTCTATCTTGGTGGTGTTATCGTCCAGGAGCTCCTCTCCTTTTCTGTACCACTGGATCTTCATGGGCTCGCGGCCCACAAAGGGCAGTTTGAACGTGGCGCTATTCCCCACTTTGACTATGACCGGCTGAGAGAACGCAGACAGATCATCAGGGTCAAACCTGGGAGGGTCTGAATAGGACACAGATCATGCAATTTAACTGACATTTGACTCAACTGCAATTGTTTAAAAAAAAAAATCTGAATACTAAAAGTGGATATACCTTTTTTTAAATGCATAATGATTTTATAATTTGAGTATTGTGAAATGGCTACTCAAATTATGTTGAGACAGTGTAGACATTGTATTGTACATATAACCAAAATGAATGCCTTTCATTTTCTAACCTTCCACATTCAGCATTGCCTCAGTTTTACGCCCGTCTGCCTCAAAGCGGTATTTTCCAGAGTCTTCCTCCTGACAACGGTTGATGACCAGCTTGTGGCTTGCACCATCTCTGGACATTATGTGTCCATCATCTGCTGTCAACTGTCAGGAAAGATATATATTATAATCTATCTTAAGATATTATCAAATAAAAATATATTGGGGGGTGAGAATGACAAAGATAATTCAGTCTAACCTTCTTGCTATCTCTGTACCAGGCCCCTTCACAATCATCACTGCTCAGCTTACACATCAGTTCAGCAGGCTGGCCAATGAGGGCATGGACATTTGACAACCCGCTTACGAACTGAACTCCTGGATCTGGCATTCACAACAGCAAACAATTAGGGACTTAAGACTGGTTTTATTACATTTGGATCAGACAGACTTACCAGATGTGATGTTAACATCTAATGCCATTTTGTAGTGCTCTGAAGAAATTATTATTTGGGCTGTCTTGAGTAGGATAATGGTTAGACCAGACGATGTACAGTTGAAGTCGGAAGTTTACATACACTTAGGTTGGAGTCATTAAAACTAGTTTTTCAAACACTCCACACATTTCTTGTTAACAAACTATAGTTTTGGCAAGTCGGTTAGGATATTTACTTTGTGCATGACACAGGTCATTTTTCCAATAATTGTTTACAGACAGATTATTTCACTGTATCACAATTCCAGTGGGTCAAAAGTTTACATACACTAAGTTGACTGTGCCTTTAAACAGCTCGGAAAATTCCAGAAAATGATGTCATGGCTTTAGAAGCTTCTGATAGGCTAATTGACATACACCTCCAGTTGACTGAAAGTACCTGTGGATGTACACATTTTCTATAGGATTGAGGTCAGGGCTTTGTGTTGGCCACTCCAATACCTTGACTTTGTTGTCCTTAAGCCATTTTGCCACAACTTTGGAAATATGCTTGGAGTCATTGTCCATTTGGAAGACACATTTTCGACCAAGCTTTAACTTCCTGACTGATGTCTTGAGATGTTGCTTTAATATAGCCACATAATTTCCCTTCCTCCTGAGCCATCTATTTTGTGAAGTGCACCAGTCCCTCCTGCAGCAAAGCACCCCCACAACATGATGCTGCCACCCCCGTGCTTCACGGTTGGGATGGTGTTCTTCGGCTTGCAAGCATCCCCCTTTTTCCTCAAAACATAACGATGGTCTTTATGCCCATTATGGCCATTTTTGTTTCATCAGACCAGAGGACATTTCTCCAAAAAGTACGATCTTTGTCCCCATGTGCAGGTTCAAACCGTAGTCTGGCTTTTTTATGGCGGTTTTGGAGCAGTGGCTTCTTCCTTGCTGAGCAGCCTTTCAGGTTATCTCGATATAGGACTCATTTTACTGTGGATATAGATACCTTTGTACCTGTTTCCTCCAGCATCTTCACAAGGTCCTTTGCTGTTGTTCTGGGAATGATTTGCACGTTTCGAAACCAATGTACGTTCATCTCTAGGAGACAGAATGCGTCTCCTTCCTGAGCGGTATGACGGCTGCATGGTCCCATGGTGTTTATACTTGTGTACTATTGTTTGTACAGATGAATGTGGTACCTTCAGGCATTTGGAAATTGCACCCAAGGATGAATCAGACTTGTGGAGGTCTACAATTTTTTTTCTGAGGTCTTGGCTGATTTCTTTTGATTTTCCCACGATGTCAAGCAAAGAGGCACTGCGTTTGGAGGTAGGCCTTGAAATACATCCACAGGTACACCTCCAATTGACTCAAATTATGTTAATTAGCCTTTCAGACGCTTGTAAAGCCATGGAATTTTCCGAGCTGTTTAGAGGCACAGTCAACTTCGTGTATGTAAACTTCTGTCCCGCTGGAATTGTGATACCGTGAATTATAAGTGAAATATTCTGTCTGTAAACAATTGTTGGAAACTTGTGTCATGCACAAAGTAGATATCCTAACCAACTTGCAAAAACTACAGTTTGTTAACAAGATTTTTGTGGAGTGGTTGAAAAACGAGTTTTAATGACTCCAACCTAAGTGTATGTAAACTTCCGACTTCATCTGTAAAGCATTACAATAATGCACACAAACGCACAACACAACAAGCATTTCTATGGTATCAGATCTTATTTTTTTAAGATACCAGTAATTAGAAGTTAATTTCTTTAGCTTCATCTACAGAATAGTTAGAAGAGTTCTATGGAACATAGAAGAGTTTCATAGAACATCTTCCCAGAAGAACACATTGCATGGAAAATACTATTGATGTTATTATATGACTACATAAATACATTCTCAAAAATGAACATACTATTGGTTACTTTGAGATGTGCACATACAGTATGGTAAGAGATGATATTCAACATTCCCCTTTAAGGTACATGTATCTTCTCAGTATCATCTCTTGTCAGTGTAACAGATGACCCTGTTACAAAAGTATCATATTTCTCCAATTATTTCCCAAACTTGAGTGATACTCATGTGAATGCCATCTCCTCCATGCAGTCAGTACATGACGTCATGTGTGGTCTCTTACCAATCACTGTGTCCTTCAGCAGCGGGCCTTGCCTTGTGCGCTCTGAACGCTTGCCAGACACATCAGTGTACTCCCCAGTTTCTCCTGTACCACTTTGCCCATTGGGATCTGTGATTTGGCCGTAAAATAATAACCTTGCGGGCAATTTCCAAAATTACTTAGCATTTTGTTAAATTATGAGCTGTAAGGTTAGGGTTGGAAGAAAGCATTGCATTTATTGTGAATAGAACACAAAAAGCATGACAGAGATACAGGAACACACAACACAAAAAGCCACTCTATGAGATCAGGGATTTTATATACTGTATAAATATACAATACCAGTAAAAAGTTTGGACACAGCTACTCATTCAAGGGTTTTTCTTTATTTTTACCAAATAGGGCTATCTCCTGTATACCACCCATACCTTTTCACAACACAACTGATGGCTCAACGCATTAAGAAGGAAAGAAATTCCACAAATGAACTTTTAACAATGCACACCTGTTAATTGGAATGAATTCCAGATGACTGAGAGAATGCCAAGAGTGTGCAAAGCTTTCATCAAGATAAAGGTTGGCTACTTTATAGAATCTAAAATCTAAAATATATTTAGATTCTTTCAACACTTTATTGGTTACTGCATAATTCCATGTGTGTTATGTCATAGTTTTGATGTCTTCACTAGTATTCTACAATGTAGAAAATAGTAAAAATAAAGAAAAACCCTTGATTGAGTAGGTGTGTCTAAACTTTTGATTGGTACTGTACATATACCCTTGATAAAGATGAGCAAAATGACTGTTTAAAATAAAGAATACAAATACTGATCTATATTGTATGCTGCAAAAAATGGGGACATTATATTATTTTATACTAATACAATTGGTCAGAGAAAGAGATTTGGTCACACTTTATTTGGGTTATACTGTCAACAAACTACCCGTTGATAAGCAACTGCTTGCTGAGGTTAGGGTTAGGTTAGGTTTAGAATAAGGGTTAAGCTTAGAGTTAGGGTTAGGGAGGTTACGGGTTAAGTTTAGGGTTAGGATAAGGGTTAAGGTTTGGGCCAGGGTTAGGGTAAATTAAAATGTTATTGATAGTCTGTAGATAATCTGTAGAGCAGAGATCATCAACTAGATTCAGCCACGGGGCAATTGTGGTCTTGAGCGGATGGTAAGACGGCAGGAACGTAATTACAAATCATTTGAAGACTGCAAATTGACCGCAAGAAGCCCAAACAGATATAATATTGGACTAAAACATAATAATTTCAAACCTTGTTCACATTTGTATAAGATCAGATATACAGTGCCTTCGGAAAGTATTCAGACCCCATGACATTTTTCACATTTTGTTAGGTTACAGCCTTATTCTAAAATCGATTAAAAAGATTTTTGTCCTCATAAATCTACACACAACACTCCATAATGACAAAGCAAAAACTGTTTTTAGAAATGTTTGTTAATATATATTTAAAAAAAAACTGAAATATCACATTTACATAAGTATTCAGACCCTTTACTCAGTACTTCGTTGAAGCACCTTTGGCTGTAATTACAGCCTCGAGTCTTCTAGGGTATGACGCTACAAACTTCGCACAACTGTATTTGGGGAGTTTCTCCCATTCTTCTCTGAAGATCATCTCAAGCTCTGTCAGGTTGGATGGGGAGTGTTGCTGCAGAGCTATTTTCAGGTCTCTCCAGAGATGTTCGATCGGGTTCAAGTCCGGGCTCTGGCCGGGCCACTCAAGGACATTCAGAAACTTGTCCCAAAGCTACTCCTGCTTTGTCTTGGCTGTGTGCTTAGGGTTGTTGTCCTGTTGGAAGGTGAACCTTCGCCCCAGTCTGAGGTCCTGAGCGCTCTGGAGCAGGTTTTCATCAAGGATTTCTCTGTACTTTGCTCCGTTCATCTTTCACTCGATCCTGACTAGTGTCCCGGTCCCTGCCGCTGAAAAACATCCCACAGCATGATACTGCCACAACAATGCTTCACCGTAGGGATGGTGCCAGGTTTTCTCCAGAAGTGACAAATCTTGATTCTCATGGCATGAGAGTCTTTAGGTGCCTTTTGGCAAACTCCAAGCGGGCTGTCATGTGCTTTTTACTGAGGAGTGGCTTCTGTCTGGCCACTCTACCATAAAGGCCTGATTGGTGGAACGCTGCAGAGACGGTTGTCCTTCTGGAACGTTCTCCCATCTCCACAAAGGAACTCTGAAGCTCGGTCAGACCATCGGGGTGTTGGTCACCTCCCGAACCAAAGCCCTTCTCCCCCAATTGATCAGTTTGGCCGGGTGGCCAGCTCTAGGAAGAGTCTTGGTGGTTCCAAACTTCTTCCATTTAAGATTGATCGAGGCCACTGTGTTCTTGGGGACCTTCAATGGTACAGAAATGTTTTGGTACCCTTTCCCAGATCTGTGCTTCGACACAATCCTGTTTCTGAGCTCTACAGACAATTCCTTTGACCTCATGGCTTGATTTTTGCTCTGACATGCACTGTCAACTTTGTGACCTTAGGTGTGCCTTTCCAAATAATGTCCAATCAATTCAATTTACCACAGGTGGACTCCAATCAAGTTGTGGAAACATCTCAAGGATGATCAATGGAAACAGGATGCACCTGAGCTCAGTTTCTAGTCTCACAGCAAAGGGTCTGAATACTTATATAAATTGTATTTATTACATTTATTTAACTAGGCAAGTAATTTAAGAACAAATTCTTATTTTCACTGACGGCCTAGGAACAGTGGGTTAACTGCCTTATTCAGGGGCAGAACGACAGGGGATTCGATCTTGCAACCTTTCGGTTACTAGTCCAACGCTCTAACCACTAGGCTATCTGCCGTCCCAGGTAAATAAGGTATTTAAGTTTTATATTTTTAATCCATTTGCAAAAATAAATAAAAAACAGTTTTTGCTTTGTCATTATGGGGTATCGTGTGTAGATTGCTGAGTATTTTTTTTTTATGTAATATATTTTCGATTAAGGCTGTAATGTAACAAAATGCGGAAAAAGTCAAGGGGTCTGAATACTTTTCGAAGGCACTGTGTCTCTCTATTATTCATGGTAATACTTTTGAACAAATTTTCCGAATTAAAATCAATTTATAAAGATGATTTGTTGGTGTTTTTAGTCTTATGTCCAACAATAAAAAATACAAATATTTTTTCAGCACTTGGGGGGCCAAATAAAATCACCCACTGGCCAAATTCGGCTCGCGGGCCTCAACTTGAGGAACCCTGCTGTAGAGCATCTACATACAAACTATCAAAATAAAGTGTTACCCAATACTCTAGCACCCTCCCCTTGCGAGGACAATGACACTGAACTTTTTTCTAAATTGCTTTATAAGATTGGAGAACATGTTGGGAGGGATCTTAGACCATACTTCCATACAGAATCTTTCCAGATCCTTGATATCCTTCGTCTGCTCTTATGGACTGCTCTCTTCAATTCAAACCACAGGTTTTCAATGGGGTTCGAGTCTGGAGACTGATATGTCCATTGCAAAATGTTTAATTTGTGGTCAATTAAGCATTTCTTTGTGGATTTTGATTAGTACTTGGGGTTATTGTCTTGCTGGAAGATCTACTTGCAGCAAAATGTCAGCCTCCTGGTAGAGGCAACAAGGTTTTTGGCTAAAATGTCCTGGTACTTGGCAAAGTTCATGATGCCGTTGCCCCAGGACCAGTGGATGCAAAATAGCCCCATAACATCAAAGATCGACCACCATATTTTAACATAAGTAAGAGGTACCTTTCTGCATATGCTTTTGTTTTTCAACGCCAAACCTACCACTGGTGTGCGTGGCCAAGGAGCTCTAGTTTCATGTCATCTGTCCATAGCGCCGCCTGGAGTTTGATAAATGGCATTGGCATTTGGATTGGATCCAGTGCTATGGTCAGATGACATGAAAATTGAGTTCTTTGGCCACATACACCAGCGGTGGATTTTGTCGTAGATAAAGACTCAGTATCAGTATCCTTGCAAGGGGAGGGTGCTGGAGTATTGAAAACAGGAGATCCTATTATTACTTGTTCAACAAAATCTTTCTCTGAGCAATTGTTTTAGTATAAAAATATAAAATGTTCCTTCTTTGGCATGCAATATAGCTCAGTATTTGTATTATTTATTTTATACAGTCTTTTTTGCTCATCTTTATCAAGGGTGCCAATAATTTTAGACCCGACTGTACATATACTGTATAAATAAGCCCCATCATGTACAATTTAGTTAGAAGAGTTCTATGGAACATAGAAGAGTTTCATAGAACATCTTCCCAGAAGAACACATTGCATGGAAAATACTATTGATGTTATTATATTACTACATAAATAAATTCTCAAAAATGAACATACTATTGGTTACTTTGAGATGTGCACATACAGTATGGTAAGAGATGATATTCAACATTCCCCTTTAAGGTACATGTATCTTCTCAGTATCATCTCTTGTCAGTGTAACAGATGACCCTGTTACAAAAGTATCATATTTCTCCAATTATTTCCCAAACTTGAGTGATACTCATGTGAATGCCATCTCCTCCATGCAGTCAGTACATGACGTCATGTGTGGTCTCTTACCAATCACTGTGTCCTTCAGCAGCGGGCCTTGCCTTGTGCGCTCTGAACGCTTGCCAGACACATCAGTGTACTCCCCAGTTTCTCCTGTACCACTTTGCCCATTGGGATCTGTGATATGGCCGTAAAATAATAAACAACATTGCAAGCAATTTCCAAAATGTTATTTTGTTAAATCTGAAATTAACCCATCAGCTGTAGGCTTGGAGTTCTTAAAATGGTCTTGACATGGAGATACTGTTTCCATGGTTTCTTTTACAATGATTTGTTAAATATTTGGAAATCAAGGAAGCTTTCAATGTCTTTTGAACAGAACACAAAAAGCATGGCAGCGATAACCAAATACACAACACAACAAGCCTCTCTATGTGATCAGGGATTATATACACTGAGTGTACAACACATTAGGATCACCTTCCTAAATATTGAGTTGCACTCCCCTCCCTCTTTTGCTTTGCCCATTCACCCTCTGAATGGCCCACATACACAATCCATGTCTCAATTGTCTCAAAGCTTAAAAATCCTTCTTTAACCTGTCTCGGCCTCTTCATCTACACTGATGTAAGAGGATTTAACAAGTGACATCAATAAGGGATCTTAGCTTTCCATCTGGATTCGCATCGTCAGTTTATGTCATGGACAGAGCAGGTGTTCCTAATGTTTTGTACACTCAGTGTATATACACTACATGACCAAATGTATGCGGACACCTGCTCGTCAAACATCTCATTCCAAAATCATGGAGTTGGTCCCTCCTTTGTTGCTATAACATCCTCCAGTCTTCTAGGAAGGCTTTCCACTAGATGTTGAAACATTTCTGTGGGGACTTGCTTCCATTCAGCCAACAAGAGCATTAGTGAGGTCGGGCCCTGATGTTGGGCAATTAGGCATGTGCTCGCAGCCGGCGTTCCAATTTATCCCAAAGGTGCTCGATGGGATTCAGGTTAGGGCTCTGTGCAGGCTAGTCAAGTTATTCCCAACCGATCTTGACAAACCATTTCTGAATGGACTTCGCTTTGTGCACGGGGGCATTGTAATGTTGAAACATGAAAGGGCCTTCCCCAAACTGTTGCCACAACGTTGGAAGCACAGAATTGTCTAGAATGTCATTGTATGCTGTAGTGTTAAGATTTCCATTCACTGGAAATGAGGGGCCTAGCCTGAACCATGAAAAACAGCCCCAGACCATTATTCCTCCACCACCTTTACAGTTGGTACTATGCATTGGGGCAAGTAGCGTTCTCCTGGCATCTGCAAAACTTAGATTCTTCAGACGGACTGCCAGATGGTGAAGCGTGATTCATCACTCCAGAGAACGTGTTTCCAGGCTTGTGTGTGGCTGCTCGTCCATGGAAACCCATTTTATGAAGCCCTCGACGAACAGTTTTTGTGCTGAAGTTGCTTCCAGAGGCAGTTTGGAACTCAGTAGTGAGTGTTGCAAACAAGGACAGACAATTTTTACGCTCTACACGCCTCAGCAATCGGCAGTCCCGTTCCGTGAGCTTTTGTGGCCTACCACTTCGCGGGTGAGCTGTTGTTGCTCCCAGATGTTTCCACTTCACAATAATTGCACTTACAGTTGACCAGGGCAGCTCTAGCAGGGCAAAAATTTGACGAACTGACTTGTTGGAAAGGTGACATCCATGACGGTGCCTGGTTGAAAGTCACTGAGCTCTTCAGTAAGGCCATTCTATTGCCAATATTTGTCTATGGAGATTGCATGGCGGTGTGCTCGATTTTATACACCTGCAAGCAACGGGTGTGGCTGAAATAGCCAAATCTACTAATTTGAAGGGGTGTCCACATACTTTTGTGTATAGATATACAGTACCAGTCAAAAGTTTGGACACACCAACTCATTCCAGGGTTTTTCTTTATTTTGACTATGTTCTACATTGTAGAATAATAGGGAAGAAATCAAAACTATGAAATAACACATATGGAATCATGTAGTAACCAAAAAACTGTTAAACAAATCCAAATATATTTTATATTTGAGATTCTTCAAAGTAGCCCCCCTTTGCCTTGATGACAGCTTTGCACATTCTTGGCATTCTCTCAACCAGCTTCATGAGGTAGTCACCTGGAATGCATTTCAATTAACAGATGTGCCTTGTTAAAAGTTCATTGGTGGAATTTATTTTCTTCTTTGAGCCAATCAGTTGTGTTGTGACATTTAGGGGTCGTATACAGAAGATAGCGCTATCTGGTAAAAGACCAAGTCCATATTATGGCAAGAACAGCTCAACTAAGCAAAGAGAGATGACAGTCCATCATTACTTTAAGACATGAAGGTCAGTCAATGCGAAAATGTTCAAGAACTTCTAAAGTTTCTTCAAGTGCAGTCGCAAAAACTATCATGCGCTATGATGAAACTGGCTCTCATCAGGACCACCACAGGAAAGGAAGACCCAGAGTTACCTCTGCTGCAGAGGATAAGTTCATTAGTGTTAACTGCACCTCAGATTCCAGCCCAAATAAATGAGTTCAAGTAACAGACGCATCTCAACATCAACTGTTCAGAGGAGACGTGAATCAGGCCTTCGTGGTCGAATTGCTGCAAAGCAAACCACTACTACAGAACACCAATAAGAAGAAGAGACTTGCTTGGGCCAAGAAACACGATCAATGGACATTAGACCGGTGGAAATCTGTCCTTTGGTCTGATGAGTCCAAATTGAGATTTTTGGTTCCAACCGCCGTGTCTTTGTGAGAAGCAGAGTAGGTGAACGGATGATCTCCGCACGTGTAATTCCCACCGTGAAGCATGGAGGAGGTGTGATGGTGCTTTGCTGGTGACACTGTCTGTGATTTATTTACAATTCAAGGCACACTTAACCAGCATGGCTACCACAGCATTCTGCAGCGATATGCCATCCCATCTTGTTTGCGCTTAGTGGGACTATCACTTGTTTTTCAACAGGACAATGACCCAACACACCTCCAGGCTGTGTAAGGGCTATTTGACCAAAAAGGAGAGTGATGGAGTGCTGCATCAGATGACCTGGCCTGCACAATCACCTGACCTCAACCCAATTGAGATGGTTTGGGATGACTAAGGGTGGCAAAGGGTGGCTACTTTGGTTACTACATGATTCCATGTGTTATTTCATAGTTTTGATGTCTTCACCATTGTTCTACAATGTAGAAAATAGTAAAAATAAAGAAACACCCTTAATAAATGAGTAGGTGTGTCCAAACTTTTGACTGGTACTGTACATAGATATATAGCTGTATACATATATATTTAAGCCCCATCTTGTAACATTTTGTCAGAAGAGTTCTATGGAACATAGAAGTTTCATAGAACATCTCCCCAGAAGAACACATCACAAGGAAGATACTGTGGATGTTATCATAGGACTATGGAAATCTATTCCAGAAAATCAGAAAATAGATCATACTATTGGCTATTCTTAAATCTTCTCCTAGTCATTTCCCAAACTTGAATGACATTTGTCACTCATGTTAAAGCCATCGCCATCTCCTCCATTCAGTCAGTGCATGACGTCACGTGTATGACATCACGCATGGTCTCTTACCAATCACTGTGTCTTTCAGCAGTGGGCCTTGCCTTGTGCGCACTGAACGCTTGCCAGCTGCATCAATGTACTCTTCAGTTTCTCCTGTCCCACTTTTCGCATTGGGATCTGTTTGGCCGTAAAATAATAAAAACCTTGATGGCACTTTCCACAATTACTTTTCATTTGATTGAATATGAAAATAAACCATCCGCTTTATGATTGTAATGGAAACAGTGACGAGACAGAGCAACAATGAACAATACATGACAAAATAACCATATATATATACACAGATTAATAGAACAAAAACACACTCTGACATATTATTGTGAACAAAACATACATTGGGACATACAAGCAAACCAGTACAATAAGGCGTGCTTAAAAGGATTTCTGAAGGGTTTTATAAGTAGTTTATAAAGAGTAAATGATATCTTTAATGTTTATGTTTTTACAAACCACTTATAAACCCCTTTTAAAACGTTTTAGGTAAGTATTCGTTAATGTGAAGTGTTACCAACAAACACTGTTCTACACATATGAACAAACTTGAACATGTCACAAAGACATAAAGCAGAAAGTTGTGGACAGACAAACATGTTTGACCAATTGTTTGCAAGAGAGGTCATTTTAAGTAATACTTTGTCTTCTAATCTGAACTTGGATAAGAACAGATGTTGTGTTGGTGTCTATTGACGTCTTTTCATGATGAACTGATCCTCAATCATGCTGTTGGCATGGAGATTCTGGTATCAGAGTTATTGGAATGGTCTTGCCATGCAGATACTGTTTCCATGTTTTGTTTCACAAATATTTGTTGAATATTTGAAAATCAAGGACGCTTTCAAAGTCTTATGAATAGAACACAAAAAGCATGACAGAAATACACAAACACACAACACAACAAGCCTCTACAGGATTCAGGGATTAGATATATTTTCGTATTATTTTAGATATGTAAAGTTTAGTTTGAGTTTTATGCAACATAGAAAAGTTGAATAGATATTCCATTGAAGATACTACTGATGTTAGAGGACTGCATACTACACATCCATTCTCAAAAATAAACAGACATGGATTATTTTGAGATACTGTATGTATGATTAGATTAAACATTCCCCTTGAATGAACATTTCAGTATCATCTCGTCAGTATCATACTTCTCCAAGTCATTTCCCAAACTTGAGTTATATTTGTAGGAACGTCATGTCCTTCGTGCAGTCAGTACACAACGTCACATGTGATCTCTTACCAATCACACTGTCTTTCAGCAGAAGGCCTTGTCTTGTGTGCACTGAACACTTAGCAGACTCATCAGTGTACTCAGTTTCTCCTGTCCCCATTTTCGCATTGGGATCTGTGGTTTGGCCTTAAAGTTAGAATAACCTGCCGACACTTTTCATAATTACTTTTTATTTGGTTAAACATAAAATGAAACAATCCATTCATTCCTTGATTGTAATGGTAACGATGACAAGATAGATCAACAAATAAAAATATATGACAAAACTGCCATATTTGCAGGTTAATTGAACAAATACACATTCAGACATATTATTGTGAACAAAATATACACTGGGACATACAAATAAACCAGTAACGCTTTACATTTAGGCATGCTTAAAAGGATTTATATAGGGCTTGACAAGTAGTTTATAAACCGTTAATTAGTAGTTTACATATAAAGTTTATGATTCTGTTATACAGTTATAACACAATGGTTATTTTGGTACTGGCCAAATAATGAGCTAATATATGACTGCAATGTTATTGATTCTTATTGCGAGTAAAGCCAGTGCTGTCATATAAGCTCAGTATTTGGCTAGCAGATAAATGAGAAGCACAATTTCTACCAATGTATTATTACTGTTATTACAGATTTATAAACTATCTACAACAGTTTACAAACTACTTATAAACCTTTTAAAATACCTTAAGATAAGTATTCCTTAACCTGTTCAACTTTGACACCCTCTGGTGGCATTTTCTAAACTACACAATATTGTATACTACATGCTTAGTACTGTTAGAAAGGCAAGAAGTGTGGGATTCCAATTGTCAAATGTTGGTCAATAATACATTTGAAAGTCTAGGTTTTTTCATAAAATATGTCACCAATTACTGATCCAAAAGGATAAATAGGAACACAGCCATTTCAAAAGTGCAGGGCTTGTGCAATGTAATTTTTTCATCTTATAGGAATAATTAGTCATCTTACAGGAATGATATACTGTACATATGAGGAGAAAGCTGAAGCCTCTACCTATCCATTGATGTAAATATATCCCCTGTCTGATTCCCAGTTCGTCCACTAGGTAGCAGTAGGTGATCACAAGACGTCTCTTGGCCTCTTGAAACCAGTTGCGTCTGGTTTGGGTAGTGTGTCACTGTGCCAAAATGGCCGAACGGATTTTCAAGCCTGACATATTAAAATAAACCTAGCAAGCACAGCTTTCAGGAATAAGACACAAACAGGTGAGGAAACTTCAAACCTATTTTCCCATTCACTTTTCCTATTGTAAACGAGTGAGAGATCAACAGCGCATGCAGAGGATGCATGTAAGATAATGTGGATGGAGAAGGAAATGCATTGCTTTACAACAGTGGTCACCAACCTTTTCTGAGTCAAGATCACTTTCTGAGTCAAAATGCATGCCGAGATCTACCGCTCTGATTTTTTATTAACATGACTTAAAAAACGTAAGTCTATGCAACATTAACCAATTAAAAACAGTACTGTATCAATGAGGTTTGTGCAGTAAGCTATAAGCCCAATACATTATCACCGCATACTGGCTTTGCTTGAATTTACCTGAATTTACCTTGTTTTTCGGGAATTAAAAATATATATTTCAACATTTGAGGTAGGCTATATGATCACACCGTTAATATATCCATTGCTGTATTACTTGTGTATTACTTGCACCTAATTTATGAAAGTTGCCAATCACAATATAAAGTCAAGAGAAGAAAAAGCCTGGAAGGAGGAGAGATGACTAGAAACGATTCCGTTGACCGTTTTATGTGTGGATTAATTGGGGGAGTAGAGGACGTGCATTTCAGGTAAAATAACAAGTCAATGTTTATATCCCAGGACAAATTAGCTAGCAACAGCAAGCTAGCTAAAAAGGACAAATGATCTAGCAAGTGCAAGCTAGTTAGCTAAATTGCCATAAATGTTTAATGCTTTTCGACCTGTCCCCAAATTAACAGAATTGGTTCAGAGTTTGTTTTGATATTTTAATCTGCGTGTCGTGATCGCGTTTGGTGTGGGTGGACAAAATACATTTATGCACGATGGCGCACGCGTGCAGCCGGTCTGGGTTCCATGTTGGCTTTTGGCAACGCAGACGCTCGTTGAAGTGCGCGAGCAGTGTGGGTGCAATAATTGAATAATATAGATTTCTACATTTATTTTGCAACGCTCGCGGTGTAGTCAGCCTGTGGCTCTTTTTATGTGTGGATTAATTGTCGGAGTAGAGGACCTTGTGCATTTCAGGTAAAATAACAACTCAATATTTATATCCCAGCACAAATTAGCTAGCAACAGCAAGCTAGCTAAATAGGACAAATTAGCTAGCAAGTGCAAGCTAGATAGCTAAATTGCCGTAAATGTTTAATGCTTTTCGACCTGTCCCCAAATTAATGTAATTGGCTCAGAGTTTGTTTTGATATTTTAACCTGCGTGTCGTGATCGCGTTTGGTGTGGGGGGACAAAATACATTTATGCATGATGGCGCGGGTTCCGTGTGGGGTCGTCTCTCAACATCCCTCCGCTCTCCCTTTCCTCCACTGACACTGACCAAAAAGGGACACCGTTTTCCAGCTGTAGGCGAAACTCGAGTCGCACCGCATTATTTCTGCCTCGTGCACAAATTCATGTTGTTACTCATATGAACAGAGAAAGTTAAATATTCCTTGAAATTAAAAAAGACCCAAGCCGCTAATAATAACAACAACGCAACGCAAGATACACTTTCCTACTCATTCATTACTACTGCACTGCTTGTTGTAGAGCTGAGTGGAAATAGGAAGAACGCGCATTTTATGGCTTATAAAAGTGTTGAATACAAAGTGTTGACAGTGCTGACTAAGAACTTAAACATGAACTGCTGTATTCGTTGACAGTCTCTCTAGTCATGGTTTTAAAAGTTTTGAAATCTCACAGTATCAATTTTGTCGTAGCTTTTTTAATGCCTGCTACGTTACTGCAGACTCGGATATCTGAACAATCTGATTGGCCAGCGGTAGAATAGTGCACTTGATTTCCTCTACAGGCCCACCGGGAATGCAGGGTTTGTACCTTCAGACACATGAAATGGCAGCAGTTTGCCTACCCGGCGCGCAGGGCATCTGAATTGACTGCACCTACCACCAACAGCCCGAGAATAATAAAAAAATAGGAACACAAGGCTTTATCGTTGTTTTTTTTACAGAAATGTTTGGCGATTGACTAGAAATGCCTTGGAGATCGACAAGTCAATCGCGATCGACCGGTTGGTGACCACTGCTTTACAATGACCATTAGGGTGTACCTTTTCCATACATACTAAAAGTTTGCGCTTTTTGTGACTACCTACAATGCATGCCCTATGAATATGGCCAAAGCAAGGAGTGGGGGGTAACCAAACTGTCTGCACCCGGTACCAGGTCCAAAACAGCCCCTCAGAGTTAACCACTTGATGTCAAGTGGAATACAAATGATACTGTAACTGTATTACTGCATGTTACTCTAAGTTAAATTACTGTACGTTTAGTTAAAATGTTGACAAATTAAAATCAAGTTGTACGTTTTTGTTCGTTTTTATCATTTAATGCAATCCCAAGGTGACTTGTTAAGTCATTATTAAGATGCATCTGAGATTTTAGAGACTACCTCCATGCAGTAGCCAAGGTGTCTCAGTGTGTTTCTTACCAATGACTGTGTCTGGTATAAGTGGACCAGTATGGCACTTACGTTCCTTACTGTCTCCATCGCCGTTTGCATTTGGGTCAATGCCATCGTTTGATGTTCCTATCAGTAATTATTATATCAGTTTGAAATATTGTAAAAAAATGCATAAACCATTATACAGTAGACCTGAATACATATTGTATATTCTTATTAATGCAGGATGTTGTGCCAATGTGTTATCCTTTTCAGTATACATTATTTTTCGTCTATATACATTTTATTTTTCAAGTACAGTATATAACATGTGTCCAATGTGTTTATAATCGAGATATAATTTGTCTTACCTTTGCCTTTGTCCGAATCATCAGTGGATTTCTTGTACTTATCATCTCTTTCCTTCTCAGCATCTTTGATTTTACATTCTTAAAATGATTCAGAAAAAGGGGTTTACAAGTTGTTTATTAATGGTTAATTATTTGTTTATATAGATAATATAGTATAAACTACTTATACAACCTTTAAAATACTTTTAGGTAAGTATTCCTTCATGTAAAGTGTTACTAACAAGAACAAATGTTCTTCACAGACTTTAATACGTCAATGAGACATAACAAACCGTTGTGGACAGAAGAACCTGTTAAACAAATGTTTATAATTTCATGCATGAGATTCAATATTTCAAGTATTTACTATTTTTGACATTAGTGTACTATTTTAAGGTGGGTTTTATCAAATGTATTTTTTTTTATTTTGATAACTGTGGTTAAGTAAACTGCAATTCTGGTTAATCACTTGATGTCAAGTGGAATACAAATGATACTGTAAGTTTATTACTGCATGTTATTCTAAGTTAAATTACTGTAAGTTTTGTTGAAATGTAGAAAATGTAAATAAAGTAAAATGTTTTTTAGTGTTTATCGTTTAATGCAATCCTAAGGTGACTTGTTAATTCATTAAGATGCATCTGAGATTTTAGAGACTACCTCCATGCAGTAGCCAAGGTGTCTCAGTGTGTTTCTTACCAATGACTGTGTCTGGTATAAGTGGAACAGTATGGCCCTTACGTTCCTTACTGTCTCCATCGCCTTCCCCGTTTGCGTTTAGGTCAATATCATAATTTGATGTTCCTATCAGTAATTATTGTATCAGTTGTCAATTTGAAATATCGTCAAAAATGCATAAACCATTATACACCTGAATACATATTGTACATTCCTATTAACATAGGATGTTGTGACAATGTGTTATCCTTTTCATTATACCTTATTTTTCGAAGTTGACCCTATTACTTTTCTTTTTCAGTATATAACATATATGTCCAATGTGTTTATAATAGGGATATCATTTGTCTTACCTTTGCCTTTGTCAGAATCATCAGTGGATTTATTGTTCTTCTTGTCATCTCCTTCCTTTTCAGAGTCTTTCATTTCGCCAACTGATTTGCCAATTGACTCGCCAACTGATTTGCCACCATCTTTGGATTTGTTTGATCCACTTTTAGACTTGTTTTTTCCATCTCTGGTGTCTTTGCCTTCCCCACTGTCTCCATGCCCAGTATCAGGAGGAGGGGGAGCCAGGAGTGCCTCTCGGGCAAGCCTCTCCTCCTCCGCTCTGGCCTTGTTTGCAGCGTTGATCTGCTCCTGCCTTTCCTTCGCCAGTTTTTCCTGCTGCTCTTGAGCCAGTTTCCCCAGATCCAACCCTGTTCCACCAGCCTGGGTTGTTTTACGGGTCTTCTTTTTACCATGGGAAGCAGGGTCGCTGTCAGCTGAGAGAGAGAGAGGGTGAGAGAGAGGGAGAGATAGGGGAATACTGTAGAAGGTGCTCAGTGAGCATGGTTATTAAAATGATTATTGATATGGAACATTTCGATAAGTGTTGAGAAGACATAGTACCTCGCAAATCTGTCATGAGACCAGAACTGAGTTACTGAGGTGAATAGTATATGTTGTTCAACCAAAAATGAATCACTCTGCTGTTTCCTTCATCTGAAAAATTACGTGTTGTGCAAGATATGAAGATGTAATGTTACCTTCCACTATCAGCCAGGCACTGCATGTCTTGATTCCTGCCGCAGCAGAGTAGATGCCCTTGTCCAGCTGGCTACAGTCCTTTATTAGCAGTCTGTGGATCAGCTTGTCTTCTGACACAGTTATAGTGTATTTCTCTCCCTCCTCCAGAGTGGCATTCTTGCCCATCCATTTGATTCTGGGCCAGGGATGTGACAGGACACACTCAAACATAGCATCCTCTCTCTCTTTGGCCTTCACCTCCTGGATCTTGACAATGAAATCCACTGTGGGAACTGGAAGGAAAAGGGCAAATGGAACAAGCTCATGGGAATAAATAAGGAACGTGTTTATCTTCTATCAAAAAGGAATGTTATTCATAATCATTCTGTGTTCATCTTACTCTTGAAGTCTGTAGAGAAGAGATTGACCTCCTCAACATCCACCTGATAGAGCCCAGCATCCTCTGCCTTAAGGTCCCGCACACTGAAGATTAACTTCTTCCCAACAGTCTTTAAGCTGTGTTTCATTTCTTCTTCATCACTATAGGGAATCATTACACCATCCTGCAATATGATACAGAGTTCACACAGTGACAGCTACTATCAGATATGAGTTCAAATTCAGTTCATTTTAAAAACACATTCTTAAGAAAAAACTAAAATCCTCATAGTTGATGGGATGTATGGCAATTGACATGTTTTGACATGGATATGATGGCAAAATGATAACAAGGGATGAAGTTACTCTGCAACCATAGAAAATGTAATTATATGCCTGGAACTTTGGGTGATAGGCAGAAATTTAAAGGAGATACTACTGCCTTACAAGAAAGAAGGTGACAAACTCTGTTCTAATTGTGCAATGTCAGTCTTTCCTTTAAGGCAGTTGTCATCCATTAAAATGCTGTACAATGTTGAATGACAAGTTTGTTGTGTAAGTTGAGATAAAAGCTAAATTATGTATAATGATACCTTTGCCTCATGTGGAAACTGAATCAGAGGTCAACTTCTAGATGTCTCACCTTGTAGAGGAAAATCCTACTGGCGGGGTCTTTGAGCTCAAGGTCAAACTCAAACGAAGCAATGCCTACTCCTTTAATATCAATATGTTTCAGGTTATTGATGGTCTCAATATACTGAGGAAGGGATGGCAGATGGTTTGGAAGATCACCATGAGGAAAAGGGTGGAGAGAAAATAATGGATGAGAGGGAGGGGAGTGGAGAGAAATTGAGTTTAAAATCATGAGGATGAAATGATAGATTAAGGCTATTGCCACAATGACTTAATGTAGTTAACTAGTTACATTCAAATTAATTTCAGACATTATGAATCCTGAGGTTCATAGTGGTCATGTAGGTTTTCACACTAGCCATTAGCTACATTATATGACCAAAAACAGTACACACAGAAGACGTTTTGCACATACTGAATGTGCCCAATTCTCAAACCTTAGCCTGTTCCTCCTGTCTCTCCTTTTTCTTCTCACTGAGTTTCTTCAGCATCACACGGAAGTCTTTGACACCAAACTCAGCGCAGATTCGTTCATAGTCCTTCCTGTCTGCACTCATGATGATTTCCCAGAACCTTTCATCGATTTCTCCAGGTTCTTTCACAGCTTCCTGTTTGTCCACACCCTTCCTGGTTGAAACATGACAGAAGCATTGCTTGAGTATTGGTACAAAACCACATACCAAATACTGTAGGATCTTCGTCAATGGTGGTCATTGCCATTTAAGATGAGGGAGGATGATTTTTGCTTTATTAGCATGGCCTTTTTTCTATTACAGCATATTGGATGACTGTCATTCATATTCCATTCACCCAGCTCAATGTAACATCGATAGGTTTAGGCTACTACATGATACTAGAATTGTCCCTGTACCCATCATGAGTTTGCTACAAACTAGACTGTGAATGAAAGTTTACAACTTAGGTGCAAATTTGAGTAATCAAGGTGACAGACAGTGACACATTCAATACCGCCTTGCACACTCTTGCCTGCATATAGTTGATCTAGGATGTAATCATTAGTACAGCAGTTGCAAACAAGAGTTTCTATTTCTATTCAGGTGTGTTTATCCCTATTTCGTTCCGTTTACTTCCGTTTTAGAAACGTTTTTCAACAGAATCTGTGTAATGAATACACCCCTGATCACACGCAAACACATTTCACATTCATACCAGACACATACAAACAGCTCGTTGTATATATCATTATTTCTCGCATCCATCTACGTTCTCTCCTCTCACCCTTTCCCTTTGCTTGTGGACTTCAGTACACAACACATCACCTGTCTGTGACCAGGCGAAAAAACCTTTCCAAGCCAAACCTTCATATCATGACCGCTAACTGCTACACACAGCCTACATCATTGTCAGGTCATAGTCAACATAGCTACAAGAACTAACACGTTAGTAAAGCGTCTCAATCATGCATTAAAGTGTACTCAGCAGCAATCAGTTTAGCAGTTACACTGGCGGGCCCCGGTGGCAATAAATTAATAAAACCAAAAGCTTCCCTTGACTTGGAAGCATTCCAGTGTTGGATAGCCATAGCCAGCTAGCTAACATAGCATCCCTCCCTGTTTGAGCCGGGTGTTTGAGGAGGCTAAACTAGCTAGCTACTATGGAAGAAATTAATTTGTTCAAAACTGTTCAAATATTGACTTTCTCTCTCTTTGAGTCAACTACTCACCACATTTTATGCACTGCAGGGCTAGCTAGCTGTAGCATATGCGTTTAGCACTAGATTCATGCTCTGATCCTTTGATTGGGTGGAAAACATGTCAGTTCATGCTGCAAGAACTCTGATAGATTCCTGTGGAAGTCTATGGAAGGGGCTGAGAACCATGAGCCTCATAGGTTTTTCTACAGAATGCTGCTGAGGCTACTGTAGACCTTCATTGCAAAACCGTGTGTTTGAATCAATTATTTAGTGACATGATTATATTTAGTATAGTTTTATCTAAAAAGGATAACTTCTTTAATGTTTCACTATTTACATTTTTCTGGTTCTCCCCTTCCTCCTCTGACGAGCCTCCACTGAGCTTAGTTTCCCCATTTGTATGGATTGTGGTCATCCCATCGCACTGTTTTGTCAGGCACAGAGGTCCCTGTTTACAAATACATGTAATGTAAATAGAAGGTCTGGTTACTGATATCATGATCGTCTCATATCTTACCTTTTTCTGAGCAATTTCCTGAACTCTGCTGGATCTACTGAACCTAAACAAAATAAAGGACACTCAATGTTACCCAACTTAATGTAAAGTGACAGGATACCATTGGAGTCTGGTGGGAGGAGCTATAGGAGGACGGGCTCATTGTATTGGCTGGAATGGAATAAATGGAACGGTATCAAACACCTCAAACATATGGAAACCACTTTCCATTTGCTCCATTCCAGCCAGTACAATGAGCAAGTCGTGCTATATCTCCCCAAACTAGCCTCCACTGCAGAATACCCACTGGGCAAAAACTAGTTGAATCAACTTTGCTCCCACGTTATTTCGACCAAATAAATCAATGTGATGATGTTGAATCAACATGGAAAACTGATTGGATTTGCAAAAAGTTATCAATGTAAGCGAATTTCATCTTTTTGGGGGAATTTCATGTTGAATTCACATTAGCTGACAACTCAACCAAATGTAAATCAAACTAGATGTTGAACTGATGTCTGTGCCCAGTGGGTAGTCACATTAAATATATGGTTCTAGTAACACCTTATTTGGATAGACCCAAATAGATGTTCAACTAACTGTCAACAAACTATTCAACCAACTACTCACTACCCGGAGTTTGATAGTTTGAACATCTACAGTATAGATGATCTATTGGGGAGTAGGTATCCAAATGTCTAAAAATGGTGCTATTGGTGGTGGAGGGTTCAGTAAGGAGGAAACTAGATGGTAACAGGGCAGCTAAACCAGATTCATGTTTGCAGAGCAGGAAACATCATATTTATTTAAATGAAACCAGGTGTAAGCCCGTCAGCTTCGCAAGATTACGCTTTGGTTCTAGATTTCTAACATGAAGCTCACGCCCGAGAACAACAGGATAAAATGTCTCACTCTACTTTGTCAGCAAAAAGTAATGATTCCAATGTAGCAGATAAAAAACGTACTGTTTTCTCAATGCCCCATTGTAGCTTTAGTGTAGTTGTGCAAAGCCCATGGTGAGGCGGTTACTTTTTAATGTGATGTAGGTAAATAAGCAGTAGCAAATGTATGTACAATATGTACAAAGTAAATACAGTGCATTCAGAAAGTATTCAGACCCAGACCCTTTGGCAAAGCAAAAATAGGTTTTCAGATTTTTTAGCGAATTTATGAAAAATAAACAACTGAAATATTACAATATTACATTTACATAAGTATTCAGACCCTTTACTCAGTACTTGTTGAAGCACCTTTGGCAGCTATTACAGCCTAGAGTTTTCTTGGATATGACTCTACAAGCGTGGCACACCTGTATTCTCCGCAGAGTCTCTTCAGAGATGTTTGATCGGATTCAAGACTCGCCCTGTGGTGCGTGTCTCCAGCCCGGTACCACCAGTTCCGGCACCACGCACCAAGCCTCCTGTGCGTCTCCAGAGCCCTGTGCACCCTGTTGCTGCTCCCCGCACTAGCCTTGAGGTGCGTGTCCTTAGCCCGGTACCACCAGTTCCGGCACCACGCACCAGGCCTACTGTGCGCCTCAGCCGGCCAGAGTCTGCCGTTCTGCCCAGCGCCGTCTGCGCTGTCCGTCTGCCCAGCGCCGTTTGAGCTGCCTGCCTGCCCAGCGTCATCTGAGCTGCCCGTCTGCCCAGCGCTATCTGAGCTGTCCGTCTGCCCAGCGCCATCTGAGCTGCCCGTCTGCCCAGCGCCATCTGAGCTGCCAGAGCCGCCGCCAGTCAGGAGCTGCCAGAGCCGCCCGCCAGTCAGGAGCTGCCAGAGCCGCCCGCCAGTCAGGAGCTGCCAGAGCCGCCCGCCAGCCAGGAAACTGCCAGAGCCGCCGCCAGTCAGAGCTGCCAGAGCCGCCCGCCAGTCAGGAGCCGTCTCCAGTCAGGACGCCCGCCAGTCAGGAGCCGCCCGCCAGTCAGGAGCCGCCGCCAGTCAGGAGCGCCCGCCAGTCAGGAGCCGTCTCAGTCATCGAGCCGCCCTCCAGTCATGAGCCGCCCCTCAGTCCGGAGCTGCCTTCAGTCCGGAGCTGCCCCTCAGTCCGGAGCTGCCCCTCAGTCCGGAGCTGCCCCTCCGTCCAGTGGCGCCCTCTACGATGGTCTTCAGTCCGGGACTCGCTGCAAGGGTCCTCGTTCCTGGGAGGCCACTAAGCGGGTATTGACTATGGTGGAGTGGGGTCCACGTCCCGCACCCGAGCCACCCGCGTAGAGAGGCCCACCCGGACCCTCCCCTTCTGTGTCAGGTTTTGCGGCCGGAGTCCGCACCTTTGGGGGGGGGGGGGGGGGGTACTGTCACGCCTGGCTTAGTTATCTTTGTTTTCTTTATTATTTTAGTTAGGTCAGGGTGTGACATGGGGGATGTTTTTGTCTCGTCTAGGGTGTTTGTATTGTCTAGTTGGTGTTTGTAGAGTTCATGGGGTTGTGTTCATTGTAGGTGTTTATGTAAGTCTATGGTTGCCTGGTTTGGTTCTCAATTAGAGACAGCTGTCTATCGTTGTCTCTGATTGGGAGCCATATTTAGGCAGCCATAGTCATTAGGTAGGTTGTGAGTGATTGTCTATGTGTAAGTTGCCAGTGTCTGCACTTATTGTTTTTATAGCTTCACGTTCGTCTGTTTGTTGATTTGATTAGTTTGTATAGTGTTCGTTTCGTTTTCGTCTTCATTAAAGAAGAATGTATTGTTATCACGCTGCGCCTTGGTCCTCCTCACTTAAATGTTACGACGAACGTGACATGGACAGAAATCAAATAATAAGTAAGCCTAAATCTAAACCAAGATTATAAGGACTTAATAATGCCTGATAATAGCCATAATAGCCCCTGTCTGGCTGCAACAGGAATGACAGAGCTTACATATGTTTCCATCAAGGCCTCATGTTTGAACATAAGCCTACTATTGCAACAAATCAACAAATAATGGAATGAAAAAAATGAGATGAGAGGGCCACAAAAACACATTCAGGTAATACAAGCACACACAATTGCCATAAATACACACTTAAATTATTAGTGTAGAACCATGCCTAAGTATTGAATAAACAGGGTACACATTGCTCTCCCACTGGGATTTAGCCAACTGGGCATTACCCAACACAAAGGATGGACGAACACATGGACGAACGAAGTTCTGGTTGACACGCCCCCTTCCTGAGCACGACAAGGGAACAAATATTTCACCTCTTAAATTACGAGGAATCAAAAGGTAAGTTCTAATCATTACTTTTAACATAGGAATAGCCATCCTAATAATAACATATTTGCACTTTGTAGGAGTAACATTAAAACACAAAAAGCATGATTAACAGAGTGAAACTAGTGGAGCAGCAAACAAATGTTTGGCGCCATAACCAAGTGAATGACTGCATCCTACAAATGTCCCATACATTTATTTTTCTTTTAAAATGTTACTTGTTGGCAAATGATCAACAGTACCACATGACATGGTAAGCAAACACATAAATGCAATTATTAAACGCGCTTTCATAATTAAAAAATGGTTTCCATAAACAATGCTGTTTTTTTAGAGAGCAGGTCAAAATATTAGGCCACGGATTGAAAAATCTCCTCCTCCAAATACTCTTTTGTAGGTTTTTTACTTTTATCATGGATGGATGGATGAATGAATGAAAATACCCACCTATGTCTTCTAACTGCTCCATGGCCTTCTTCTTCTTGAATCCAACTAATAACAGACGTTTAGGATTAGCACCAAAATACAAGGACTCAACTGATCATACAAGTAAGTTATATGAAGTGTAAAGAAACAAACATTCTCACCCTCAATCACATTCAATGCTGCAGTGCAAATAGCCTTGCCATATTCATTGATAGCATAGCATTTGTAAGTGTCTGCTTCCTCTCCAGACACTCTGTGAATCTGGTGAAATAAATTAACTGTTTAATCACAACTGAACAGATTCATGGGTTATATGCACACTCATGTGCATAAGGTTAGACTCACCTCTAAAGTGTATTCACCAGTAGCTTCATCATATTTCTTTAGAAATTTTTCTGTGTCTGACATATCCCCCTTAGCTCTTCCCCAAGTCACCTCTGGTTTGGGATCCCCACACACATTGGCTTTGAAAATTGCTAATTTACCTGTAGGATGTGCAAAAACATTGATTCATTATAAAATACCCCAATCCCAACGTGAAAAAGAATTGAAAGGAATGTGAGTCTTATTTAGTTATTGCTTGCTTTTTTCATGTCTACCAGCAGGCCTGCTAGCTAAGATAGTTACTCTAACTTGATTAATAGCCTGAAAGGGCTTCTTGGTAGCTAGTTATGAGTTTGGGAGATTGGGAATCTATCTGAACTAGCTAAAGCCAACTTCATAAAAGCTAAGTGTAGTATTACAGAGAAAAAAACATGTATTTAAAAATGTTTGACAAATCTTAGGGGACACGTGCCCCTGTGCCCCCTATTGGCATGACACCTCTGAGCACATAGACCAACACTGAGAGGGCCTAGGCCTGATACAGATCTCCTAAAATATCCTGAGGGCTCACCCTCTTGAATGGTTAGAGCGATGGGTTTGCGAAGGAAGTCTGGGGTGCTCTTGCCCTCCGGTAGAACCTCTATAAACTGCGTGATCATGACCCCAGGGACCTTGGACCTCTTCTTGATGCCAGCTGGAGAAAAGATGAGAAGTAAGAGGAAAATAAGTCTGATTAAGCCCCAACAAATGTTTTACAAAAACATAAATCCAATCAATGAATCAATACATGAACTGCACTCAAAAATGGCATGAATCAATTATTCAATCATGATATATAAATACAATACATTCAGGATGTATTCGGACTCCTTGACTTTTTCCACATTTTGTTATGTTATAGCCTTATTCTAAAATGGATTATATTGTTTTTTCCCCCTTATCAATCTACATACAATACTGTCACGTTCCTGACCTTATTTTCCTTTGTTTAGCTTTGTTTAGTTGGTCAGGACGTGAGCTCGGTTGGTAGTCTATGTTATGTGTTTCTATGTTGGGTTCAATGTGTTGCCTGATATGGTTCTCAATTAGGGGCAGGTGTTTGACGTTTCCCCTGATTGAGAACCATATTAAGGTAGGCTGTTCACACCGTTTGTTTGTGGGTGATTGTCTTCCGTGTTTGTGTTTGTTACCACACGGGACTGTATCGTTTGTGCTAGTCTGTACCTGTTCGTGCGTTCTTCGTGTTTATGTAAGTTCTTATGTTCAGGTCGGTCTACGTCGTTTGTTGTTTTGTAATTTTCCAAGTGTTTTTCGTGTTCGTCTTTGCTTTAATAAATTCATCATGTATTCATCAACCGCTGCGTTTTGGTCCGATCCCTACTCTTCAGACGAAGAGGAGGAAAACAGCCGTTACAAATACCCCATAATGACAAAGCAAAATAAGGTTTAGATTTTTTTGCACATGTATTTAAAATAAAAACTTAAATATCAAATTTACATAAGTATTCAGACCATTTACTCAGTATTTTGTTCAAGCACTTTTGGCAGTGATTACAGCCTGCAGTCTTCTTGGGTATGATGCTACAAGCTTGGCACACCTGTATTTGGAGAGTTTCACCCATTCTTCTGTACGGATAATATACTTTAATCACTGCCAAGGGTGCTTGAACAAAGTACCGAGTAAATGGTCTGAATACTTATGTAAATGTGATATTTAAGTTTTTTATGTTTAATGCATTTGCAAAAATGTCTAAAAACCTGTTTTTGCTTTGTCAATATGGGATATTGTGTGTAGATTGATGAGGGGGAAAAAAACGATTTAATCAATTTTAGAATAAGGCTGTAACGTAACTAAATGTGGAAAAAGTCAAGGGGTCTGAATACTTTCTGAATGCACTGTATATATGCAGTACCAGTCAAAAGTTTGGACACGCCTACATTACTCATTATAAACGCATGCTTTTCAACCGATTGCTGCCCGCACCCGACCACCCGGCCAGCATCACTACTTTGGATGGTTCTGACTTAGAATATGTGGACAACTACAAATACCTAGGTGTCTTGCTAGACTGTGAACTCTCCTTCCAGACTCACATTAAACATCTCCAATCCAAAATTAAATCTAGATTCAGCTTCCTATTTCGCAACAAAGCCTCCTTCACTCACACTGCCAAACATACCCTCGTAAAACTGACTATCCTACCAATCCTCGACTTAGGCGATGTCATTTACAAAATAGTCTCCAACACTCTACTCAGCAAACTGGATGAAGTCTATCACAGTGCCATCCGTTTTGTCACCAAAGCCCCATATACCACCCACCACTGCGACCTGTATGCTCTCGTCGCCTGGCCCTCGCTTCATATTCGTCGCCAGACCCACTGGCTCCAGGTCATCTATAAGTCTTTGCTAGGTAAAGCTCCGCCTTATCTCAGCTCACTGGTCACCATAACAACACCCACCGGTAGCACGCGCTCCAGCAGGTATATCTCACTGGTCATCCCCAAAGCTAACACCTCATTTGTCCGCCTTTCCTTCCAGTTCTCTGCTGCCAATGACTGGAACGAATTGCAAAAATCACTGAATTTGGAGACTTATATCTCCCTCAATAACTTTAAGCATCAGCTATCTGAGCAGCTTACCGATCACTGCAGCTGTACACAGCCCATCTGTAAATAGCCCATCCAACTACCTACCTCATCCCCATATTGTTTTTATTAACTTTTTTGCTCTTTTGCACACCAGTATTTCTACTTGCACATCATCATCTGCACATCTATCACTCCAGTGTTAATTTGCTAAATTGTAAATACTTATTATTGCCTTACCTCCTTACGCCATTTGCACACCCTGTATATAGACTTCTTCTATTGTGTTATTGACTGTACGTTTGTTTATTCCATGTGTAACTCTGTGTTGTTGTTTGTGTCGCATTCCTTTGCTTTATCTTGGCCAGGTCGCAGTTGTAAATGAGAACTTGTTCTCAACTGGCCTACCTGGCTAAATAAAGGTGAAATAAAATAAAAATATTCCCCCCCCCAAAATGACAGCTTTGCACACTCTTGGCACTCTTGGCTCTTCCAACAGTCTTGAAAGAATTCCCACATATGCTGAGCACTTGTTGGCTGCTTTTGGTTGCTTGTTGGCTGCTTTTGCTCAACTCTGCGGTTCAACTCATCCCAAAACATCGGGTGATTGAGGAAGCCAGGTCATCTGATGCAGCATTCCATCACTCTCTTCTTGGTCAAATAGCCCTTACACAGCCTGGAGGTGTGTTGGGTCATTGTCCTGTTGAAAAATAAATGATAGTCCCACTAAGCGCAAACCAGATGGGATGGAGTACCACTGATGAATGCTGTGGTAGCCATGCTGGTTAAGTGTGCCTTGAATTCTAAATAAATCACGGACAGTGTCACCAGCAAAGCACCCCCACACCATCACACCACCTCCTCCATGCTTCATTGTGAGAACCACACACGCAGAGATCATCCGTTCACCTACTCTGCGTCTCACAAAGACATGGCGGGTGGAACCCAAAATCTCACATTTGGACTCATCAGACCAAAGGACAGATTTCCACCGGTCTAATGTCTATTACTTGTGTTTCTTGGCCCAAGCAAGTCTCTTCTTCTTATTGGTGATTTCTTTGCAGCAATTCGACCACGAAGGCCTGATTCATGCAGTCTCCTCTGAACAGTTGATTTTGAGATGTGTCTGTTACTTGAACTCTGTGAAGCATTTATTTGGGCTGTAATTTCGAAGGCTAGGAACTCTAGTGAACTCTGGTAAGTCTGGGTTTTCCTTTCCTGTGTCGGTCCTCATGAGAGCCAATTTCATCATAGCCATGATGGTTTTTGCGACTGCACTTGAAGAAACTTTCAAAGTTTACATTTTCTGTATTGACTGACCTTCATGTCTTAAAGTAATGATGAACTGTCCTTTCTCTTTGCTTATTTAAGCTGGTCTTGCCACAATATGGACTTGGTCTTTAACCAAATAGGGTATCTTCTGTATACCATCCCTACCTTGTCACAACAGAGCTGATTGCCTCAAATGCAAACAAATGAACTTTGCACACCTGTTAATTAAAATGCATTCCAGGTGACTACCTCATGAAGCTGGTTGAGAGAATGCCAAGAATGTGCAAAGCTGTCATCAAGGCAAAGGGTGGCTACTTTGAAGAATCTCAAATCTCAAATATATTTAGATTTGTTTAACACTTTTTTGGTTACTACATGATTCCATCTGTGTAATTTCATAGTTGTGATGTTTTCACTATTATTCTACAATGTAGAAAATAGTCAAAATAAAGAAAAACCCTTGAATGAGTAGGTGTGTCCAAACTTTTGACTGGTACTGTATATATGTATGTATATTTACTTCCATTTTGTTTAACATACTATGCACCTGCTGCATCTCTGGCCAGGTTGTTTATTTTGCATGACCGACATATAGGTTGGGGCTTTATCTGACTTCTTATCCTCACCAGCAGATGTCAGTCATGACGTGCTTTTCCACATGTGAGGTACTGGAAATGGTTTGTTTCAATGCCTTTACTGTTCACATGACAGGACAATAAACATCCAAAGTGCACTGGGCAGTAAATTATTTACAAATTATTCTTGTCCTTGAATGTGAATAGTATTGTACAATTTCACACAGGAAAATGTTTGAGTTTTTGGAAGTGTTTTGTCACATATGAGTTTTTGTATTTTTTATATTTTCGTAACAGAATGTAGACATCAAAGGTAAACCAACCTCTTTATCCTAAAGTACATTGATTACAGTTTACCTTTATGTTTTACAATATCCTAAGAAAATAAACATTTCTATTTCCCGGTATGTGCATTCCAGAAGAATGTGCATGAATACTACATACTACACAATCTTCTAAAACATGAATACAACACAGATACTATACCACTGATGTTTGAATCCAAAATAGTTGAACATTTTGTTTGTGTGTGTTTTTCATCTTCAAATATGTCCAGAGGTCACATCTGACCTGAAGGCAGCATGAGGTTAACTGATTTAATTAATTGCCCAGAATATTTAAAATCTCAGGACAACCAATCAAAATCAATTTACCTCAATATATGGAATTTGAAAACCAAAACACCAGTGAGTGAAAAAGCGAAACTTGCTTTTTGATCATCACTGTCCTACCTTTTTTATCTTCTTCCTGTTCAGCCTCTGAAGGGCCTGGGCGTGCAAAGACAAAAGGATGACGTGGAAGCAGATGAGACAAGAAACATTAATCCTGGTAAGGACTTGGAGAGAGGGAGAGGAGAAGTACCTTTCTGGCAAAGACATGGTTTAGGCCTAGTACTTTGGCAGAATGGCAGAGAGACATTAGAATCCTCATACATTACGATATGTATGGTAAAGACAGGATATTTTCCAACATAGGGACATACAATACATTTGTAACACTTTACTTAAAGACATAAATTAACATCATGTAACATATTATGTCAGCCTTATAATACATCATCATAAAGGCTCATATATGCCTAAAACAAGTAATGAAGGATTGTTGGCTTAAAGTAAAGTGTGACCAATTTAATAAATGGGGTGAAAGACAAATACAGGTACAAAGACATTTCGCTACGTTTGGAATGTAGTTTTGTACATTTAAGGACAATAGTTAAAGACATATCCATAATGGACATAACTAATGGTACTACAAGGACCAAGTTAGTATGGCAATACAACTTCATTCATTTCTTGCAGATGTGTCTGAATCTCAGACAATTTAATGTTGTAGAGATTTTTTTCTCTCCTGTGAGACATGGTACTAGACCCTAGAGCTTGATTTCATGGCCCTCCCTCCCCATCCTCAGGGCAATTCCAATGTTCTTGTGTTTATGTTCTACTCAACTCTGATTGAATGGCTATATTTCAAAGAGCTGCCATTGCATATAAAGGAGACAACCCTCGGGCTCATCTGCAATGTTCAATATTCAATGAGACTGAAAATTCATTTTAAACCGAGTTCCATCTTGTCTTGTTCATTGTCTTGGGTCTTAGTCGCCTCTTCTGAAACTGCTGATCACTTGAAACAAGATGTTCTTATTTCCTTTGTTGTGGTTTTTCTTGGGGTGGTTCATCTCCCCAATGGCGCAGCGGTCTAAGGCACTGCATCTCAGTGCTAGAGGTGTCACTACAGACCCTGGTTTGATTCCAGGCTGTATCACAACCAGCTGTGATTGGGAGTCCTATAGGGCTGTGCACAACTGGCCCAGCGTCGTCCGGGTCAGGGTTTGGCGGGGGTAGGCAGTCATTGTAAATAAGAATTTGATATTAACTGACTTGCCTAGTTAAATAAAGGTTACATTAAAAAAATAATACAAAAAATCTTATAATAGACTGATCAGGCACCTTGGTACATCCATAGTGACTGAGAGGTAAGAGTTGGCAGGAGCCCTGATATTGCCATTCTGTGGTCCTCAGTAGTGTCTTTTTATGCATTACCATAAAGCAAAAATCTGAAATGTTTGTCTCATCAGTTCCTTTATTGTAATTCCACAAGGTACTATTAATCAATCACACTAGGGCCCACTGAAAAATTTACCAAAGTACAATTTATTCAATCCATTGAGTTCCCTAAGGACAGCCTTTTCGCAATATGAAAAAAGGTCAAACAAATTCTCCTGTTCATAATGGGAAAATAATTGGTCCCAGAGAAAAATAGTTTGCATGATTCAAGCATTTTTGTAACCCGGCTATTGTCAAAAATAGTTTCACTTGGCCAGTATAAGTAGCAATGCTAAAGCAGGCTTTCTGCCAACATACACAATACCGTGCCGTGAAAAAGTATTTGCCCCTTTCTGATATTCTCTATTTTTGCATATTTTTGACACTGAATGTTATCAGATCATCAATCAAAACCTAATATTACACAAAGGGAACCTGAGTTTACAAATTACAATTAAAATGAATTGCCGCCGTACACTCGATAACTGGTTGAGGCACCTTTAACTGAATTGACTTCAACCAAATGCTTCCTGTAGTTGTTGATCAGTCTCATTGCTGTGGAGGGATTTGGCCCACTCTTCAATGCAGAACTGCTTTAACTCAGCGACATTTGTGTGTTTTCAAGCATGAGCTGCCAATTTCAAGTCTTGCCAGAACATCTCAATTGGGATTAGGTCTGGACTTTGACTAGGCTATTCCAAAACGTCAAGTGTGTTGCTTTTTAACCAATTTTCATGTAGACTTGATTGTGTGTTTTGGATCATTGTCTTGCTGCATGACCCAGCTGTGCTTCAGCTTCAGCTCACAAACAGATGGCCTGACATTCTCCCGTAGAATTCTATGATACAGAGTAGAATTCATGGTTCGTTCTATTAAGGCAAGTCGTCCAGGTCCTGAGGGAGCAAAGCATCCCCAAACCATCACACTACCACCACCATGCTCAACTGGTCAACCTGGTTAAATAAAGGTGAAATAAAATTAAATAAAAAACCGTTGGTATGAGGTTCTTACTCAAGTTTGCCAAAAAGCACCTGGAAGCACCTGGATGATCAAAACTCTTGGAAGAATGTTCTATGGACAGATGAGTGAAAAGTAAAACTTTTTGGATGACATGGGTCCCATTATCCCATTAATATTCAGTATAAAAAATATGCTAAAGTTAAGATATTTTTTGAAAGGGGGCAAATACTTTTTCACAGCACTGTATATACAAAAGTATGTGGACACCCCTTCAAATGAGTGGATTCGGCTATTTTAGCCACAACCATTGCTGACAGGTGTATAAAATCGAGAACACAGCAATGCAATCTCCATAGACAAACATTGGCCGTAGAATGGCCTTACTGAAGAGCTCAGTGACTTTCAACGTGGCAACATCATAGGATGCCACCTTCCCAACAAGTCAGTTCATCAAATTTCTGCCCTGCTAGAGCTGCCCTGGTCAACTCTAAGTTCTGTTATTGTGAAGTGAAAACGTCGAGGAGAAACAACGGCTCAGTCGCCAAGTGATAGGCCACCCAAGCTCACAGAACGGGACCGCAGAGTACTGAAGCGCGTAGCGTGTGGAAATCGTCTGTCTTCAGTTGCAACACTCACCACCAACTTCCAAACTGCCTCTGGAAGCAACTTCAGCACAATAACTGTTCGTCGGGAGCTTCATGAAATGGGTTTCCATGGCCGAGCAGCAGCACACGAGCCTAAAATTGCAATGCGCAATGCTAGGTGTCGAGTGATGTAAAGCTTGCCGCTATTGGTCTCTGGAGCAGTGGAAACGCATTCTCTGGAGTGATGAAGTTCTCTGGAGTGACGGGTTTTGCGGATGCCAGGAGAATGCTACCTACCCCAATGCATAGCGACAACTGTAAAGTTTGGTGAAGGAGGAATAATGGTCTGGGGCTGTTTTTCATGGGTCGGGCTAGGCCCCTTAGTTCCAGTGAAGGGAAATCTTAACACGACAGCATACAATTACATTCTAGATGATTCTGTGCTTCCAACTTTGTGGCAACAGTTTGGGCAAGACCCTTTTCGTATTTCAGAATGACAATGCCCCTGTGCACAAAGCAAGGTACATACAGAAACGGTTTGTCAAGATCGGTGTGGAAGAAATTGACTGGCCTGCACAGAGCCCTGATCTCAACCCCATCGAACTCCTTTGGGATGAATTGGAACGCCGACTGCGAGCCAGGGCTATTCGCCCAACATCAGTGCCCAACCTCACTAATGCTCTTGTGGCTGAATGGAAGCAAGTCCCTGCAGCATTGTTCCAACATCTAGTGGAAAGGCTTCCCAGAAGAGTCGAGGCTTTTATAGCAACAAAGGGGGACCAACTCCATATTAATAGCCATCATTTTGGAATAAGATGTTCGACAAACAGGTGTCCACATACTTTTGGTCATGTAGTGTTTGCTGCCAATATAGGCTACTGCAATACCACAGTGCACCACAAGGTATTCCCATCTTTATTTTCTCTGGCAATCATTGGGGGCCTTGTGAAGATAACGCTTGATGTTTGCTGTCGTCTCTGTCTTAGTATGTACCGTACTGGAATTAGGAAGGAGAGAAAGGAACACTCATGTATACAGTACCTCCTTGGCCAGTGGCCGTCTGGTCTGTGACCTTTGACTTCTTCCACATCTTGGCAGATGTGTGTGTGTGATCCAAAAGCTCAGTCAGTCAGGGGGCTCTCTGTAAATGAAAACATAATGTAAACATCAACTGATTGATGACTTATGAATTTTGATATTTTCAATCCTTGTTCTCCATTATACTTTATCTATTACGAGAATGTCTTTCCAAAAGAGGTGGCAGAGTCCAAAGTTCCTGAACACAGCTGAGCTGTATGTCTGTCTCTAGAAGACAATGTTGACATGTCATCTGTAAAGTCTTGCACTTGCTGAGGTGTCCATTAAATGTGGAGTGTGAAGGATGCATGTTGTGTTTGAACTTTAGGCTGATGCCCTTTTCCTGTGTGACTGATAGTGACCACAGCTCATAACAGTGACAATGACACATGCTCAGGGTGCACAGTGTGCTGTACCGTAGACTGTATTTAATCTAAGAGATGAAAAGTTCCTTGTTGTTTGCTGACAATATTCATTATTTATGGGATGCATATGATTGTGTATCTTGAGCAAGGCAAAGTGTGTGTGTCTGTGTGTGTGTGTGTCTGTGTTTCTCATAATCTGGTAAAGATACAGCATACAGTACATTGCCTTTCATCTTTTTGTGTGGTGCTGTCATTTTAAACTGTCAGAAGCCAATTTAATTACATGGGATTCAGAAGATGTATTACCTTTCATTAAACAGCCAAGACTAACCCTGTGCATGTGATAGGGCACATACCTCATAAAACTATGACCATGCTATCACCAAGATTGTCCAAATGACTGGAGTGGTTATACTTGAATGGGTACGCAGATAGAAATAGCAAGGTCAACAAAGGTTTTTGATATAAGATTGCAAACAAGTATCTAGTTTGTAACAGTTTTTGGCAAACGATCTGATCTGATTGAGAGAGAGAAAAAAAAAAAGGCAAAATATCAGAATTAGAGTGCCTGTGTAAAGTCTAAGAATTGTCTAGCCAAAAAGTGGCAGACTTAAGGTGATTGCAGTAGAAAATCTTAAGGGGCTTGGATAGGGTTGCGAAGGGAGGGTATAATACTGGAAACATTCGTTTTCCACTAAACTACCAGAATGTTGTTGTCTTTCAAGGATTTTATGTAATCTATTACATAAAGTACCCCTTTGAGTACTTCAGATTATCACAGGTATCAGTAATAATCGCTGGCCTTCTGTGTGGCCTTATCACATGTAAAATAAATTAAATAATTGAATAAGATGATTTTAAAATAAAAAATATGTCAAAGCTGTATAAACCATCAACCAATTGAATACCATAGGTGTTTAATATGGGGTTTCAGCATGAAATATCCTTTATATATGGTGCCATCGGAAAGTATTCAGACCCCTTGACTTTTTTCACATTTTGTTACATTACAGCCTTATTCTAAAATTGATTAAATTGTTTTTTCCCCTCATCAATCTACACACAATACCCCATAATGACAAAGCAAAAACAGTTTTTCGAAAATTTGCATATAAACAAAAATACAAAAACGGGAAATATTATATTTACATAAGTATTCTGACCCTTTACTCAGTACTTTGTTGAAGCACCTTTGGCAGCGATTACAGCATTGAGTCTCCTTGGGTATGACGCTACAAGCTTGGCACACCTGTATTTGGGGAGTTTCTCAGATTCTTCTCTGCAGATCCTCTCAAGCTCTGTCAGGTTGGATGGGAACGTCGCTGCACAGCTATTTTCAGGTCTCTCCAGAGATGTTCGATCGGGTTCAAGTCCGGGCTCTGGCTGGGCCACTCAAGGACATTGAGAGACTTGTCTCGAAGACACTCCTGTGTTGTCTTGGCTGTGTGCTTAGGGTATTTGTCCTGTTGGAAGGTGTACCTTCGCCTCAGTCTGAGATCCTGAGTGCTCTGGAGCAGGTTTTCATCAAGGTTCTCTCTGTACTTTGCTCCGTTAATCTTTTCCTCGATCCTGACAAGTCTCCCAGTCCCTCCCGTCCCTCCCATCCCCACAGCATGATGATGCCACCACCATGCTTCACAGTTGGGATGGTGCCAGGTTTCCTCCACACACATTTAGGCCAACGAGTTCAATCTTGGTTTAATCAGACCAAAAAAGCTGCAAAGCTGCATACTTTTTTTGGTATCTTTTCCCAGATCTGTGCCTCGACACAACCCTGTGTCGGAGCTCTACAGACAATTCCTTCAACCTCATGGCTTGGTTTTTGCTCTGACATGCACTGTCAACTGTGGGACATTATGTAGACAGGTGTGTGCCATTTCAAATCATGTCCAATCAATTGAATTTACCATCATGTCCAATCAAGTTGTAGAAACATCTCAAGGATGATCAATGGAAACAGGATGCACCTGAGCTCAATTTCGAGTCTTATAGCAAAGGGTCTGAATACTTATGTAAATAAGGTATTTCTGTTTCTTATTTTTAATACATTTGCAAAAATGTCTGAAAACCTGTTTTTACTTTGTCATAATGAGGTATTGCTTGTAGATTGATGAGGTTTTGTAAAAATATAATCCATTTTAGAATAAAGCTGTAATGTAACAAAATGTGTAAAAAGTCAAGGGGTTTGAATACTTTCCGAAAGCACTATATACACAAAGAAAAGAGGGTTCCTCAAGGATTCTTTGGGAAAGGTGTGGAATCGTAATGACTCAAATAATATCCCTTTGAGCCCTGAAATGATTCTTTGCAGTTTACAAAAGTGTTCTTTGCGCTATGAGTGATAATTCAAATGGTGGGGCAGCGACTCATTAGAATATTTCTAAAAAACAGTTTTCTTGTTTTGCCATTATAGGGTGTAGATTGATCAGAAAAAGGCTGGAACGTAACAAAATGACGAAAAAGTCAAGGGGTCTAAATGCTTTCCAAAGGCACTGTATATATTTGAAATAATTTTATTTGTTTCACTGTCAACATGTATTTGATGTCAATGTTTTGGCATCAAACTGGTAGCAGTTGTGAAAAAAGTCAATAGTTGGACAGGTTGCGGAAGTAGTTAAAAATAATACCATTGTTGATTAGATGCTTTTTTCACTATTTAGGCTATTTTCTTTTGAACCATATGATCTATCTACTAGAAACTCATGGACAATATGGACACTGATATAAAAAAGGAGTACTATATATGAATACAGTATAAAATACCAAAGTTACGATTGCCATAGATTTTATATTAACTACCAAAATGACGGAAGATTCCAATAATTTGGTAAATTACTGGTACTGTAGCTTTGCATTCCTAGTCTTGTATGAGAGGCAATTCTCAAAAGTTTAGAGCTGTGGATACTGTATGTCTTATCATAAAGCACTTTGTTACAACTGCAGATGTAAAAAGGGTTTATAAAATAAATGTGATTGATTATTAAGATAGCATTCTTTGTCAATAATGCACATGCTGTTCTAATTGAGTGTTCCATGCTCTAAGTCTAAACCATTTGAACTTCACTTGCATGTGTACCTGCCAACTGATACATAGTGAGAGGCTAAGCCTGACGAAATATGGCACAGATAGTTGAGTTTTATAAATCAATCAGAGTGCTGGGCTAGTTTAACCTCACATGTCCTCACAAGATGATCTGAGAAATCGTTGTTGAGTACAGTATTTTATTTGAAACATTCCAAATAAAGAAGTATATGCTTAGCTGATGTGAGTACAATAAATCAAACCTGCTGAACAAAATGGCAAATTCTGAACCTTAATGTTTAGAAATTCCTAAGAGCTACAGTAGTTTGAATTAAAGCATTAATGTTACATGGAAAGTGTCCCAAAGGGATTTGAGGGTCATCACATCTTGGCAGTCAGAGCACCATACTAAATCAAAAGTATATGACTTTAATGAACATCAGGGTGCCAAGCATTCCCTTCTTGTCATGTTCTTTCCCATCCCATGAGTCATAACAGTAGTAGGACAAACACTGACAGTACACACTTCAAACGCTATAGTTAGCTGTGACCCTGCTGGTAACCTACTGCTAGACCTGGGTTCAAATGCTATTATAAATAATTGCAAAAACTGTATATGTGCTTGATTGAGATTGTCTGTTGCAATGCAACCAATAGAAATGTCTCAAAAGTGCTAACACTGACCACCTGGATCTCCAGGCAGCCTAAAGCAAACACTCAAAGTATTTGAAAGATTTTAAATAGTATTTGAACCCAGGCCTGCCTACTGCAATGACTTCATGTGTCTTTACCAGTGGAGGCTGCTGATGGGAGGACAGCTCATAATAATGTCTGGAACGGAGTAAATGGAATGGCATCAAACACATGGAAACCATGTGTTTCATGTATTTAAACCATTTCACTGATTCCGCACCAGCCATTACCATGAGCCCGTCCTCCCCAATTAAGGTGCCACCAACCTCCTGTGGTCTTCACTACGCCTGACCTTACTACATGTGGTCCAACACACCATGGGTTCCATGGCCTGAAATGTAATCCATAGCATGTCTTTTTTTAATCAGATGAGGACATCATCAATCAAGAAAGAAAGAAAAAAAGTACATTCTCTTACAAAAATATAATTAGATACAATTAAAAAGTGAAAGGCTGATATTTATTTTCTTAAATAGCGTACCAGAACTTAAACCCACATGTCATTAATTACATTACATTTTAAATTACATTCATTGTGTGTAGCATGAAATATTGCATTATAATACATTTACGGCAAGAATCAAGTCATCACAGAGATAGTGTGCTTGGACCGAGCTCATTGGGGAAAAATACAGTATGGTCCAGTGTAGAACAGTTAATCAAATATATTGCCCGGATTGACATAAATCAAAACTTTAAATGGACCAAATATGGTAATTCCTCATACACGACTGGTCTCCCTCTTAGTAGAACCCTCAGGGTGTTTGTTTTTTCAAAATCCAGTATAACTTTAGGTACACTGTAGGTACATTTCAGATACACCTGGGAATGAAATCTGTTTTATGGTCCCTGGAAATTACATTTCTCCGGTGACCTTACTCAGTATGATCTTGCAATAGTCAGTTAAAAGGTAGCTTACCTGCCTGTCGCCTGTCTACTGCTCACGTCCTGTTAGTCCAACTCAGACTGTATTTGAGGGCTTGGGTATTTCTTGTGGTATTTTCTCGCTGCCCTCAAGGTTTTGCTTTGTAGTAAATCCTTTGGGGGAAACGGATTTGATTTCTCTGCCAGCCAGTTAGTAACCAGACACAGTGATTCTGATCAAGAGGAGGCTCTCCCTGTATTTAGGCAGACGGTTCCTCAAAAGGGGAGGAGGGTGGTCTGGGGGTAGGGGGCTATATGATGAAAAGGATGATGGAGTGAGGGGTATCAACAGATACTGAGTGTCTCTACACCACATAATGACTGGTGACAGTCTAGCCATCTTCACAGAAACATTTGCTGAAAAGAACATGATTGGTGTGGTGGTCTCCATTTAAAGTTATGTAGACATTAGGTTGGTATTCAAATCTTGTCACACATACAGTGCCTATATCATTCAATCAGAGAGTAGATTTATCTTATTCATTAGCTCCTTTAATTCAAACAGAAAATGGGGATTGTTTCAAATGCAAGATATGTACATGAGGTTATTCACATAATTTGTTTTCATTTCTTATATGCCTCTATTCAAAGGTCAACTAGTGTTACTGCTAAAAAGCACTTCAAAGAATATTGTAGTAATTTCATCAAGGTGAAATGACGGAAACACCATATGCTTCCCATATACTGTAGCTTTACAAACACAACGTGGGTTAATATTGATCTTACATAGCTGACCTCTCATAGCGCTAATCATCAGCTGTGATGATACTACAAAGTAGACTTCAGAGGTTGAGGTTAAGAAGGAGTCACTTGTCCCTTTCATCATGCTAAATGCATTACGTAACATGTTATGCGTAATGAAGAGTACCTTATTTTTATTGTGTCATATCTTTTTCTCATCCTGTTAGTGCTCCGAGACAGTTGTTGTTGGAGGACTCTTATGAGTCTTTTAAAAGGAAAACCCATTGACCTGAACTAAAGTTAAAGGGCTTTGAAATATTTGGAAAACTTCTGTGAGAACTTAACCTTCAATCAACACAAGGATCTCAGTTTCATCATTGCTCTCATATACAGTGATGTGAAAAAGTATTTGCCCCCTTCCTAATTTTCTCTACTTTTGCATATTTTTTATACTTTAATATTATCAGATCTTCAACCAAAACCTAATATTAGATTAACCAAACCAGAGTGAACAAATAACACAACAGTTGCATACTTATTTCATAAACAAAATGATGCAACACCCAATGCACTTACACTCAATAACTGGTTGTGCCACCTTTAGCTGCAATGACTTCAACCAAACGCTTCCCGTAGTTGTTGTTTCCTCACAGTTGCATAACTTAGTTTATTTGAAATAAATAAATATAAAATGTAAACTCAGGTATCTAATAGTAGGTTTTAATTGAAGATCTGAAAACATTCAGTGTCAAAAATATGCAAAAACAGAGAAAATCATAAATACCTCTGTATATACAGTGCTGTGAAAAAGTATTTGCCCCCTTTCTAATTTTCTTTACTGTTGCACATTTTTGATACTGAATATTAATGGGATAATGGGACCCAAAAAGTTATACTTTTGGCTCATCTGTCCATAGAACATTCTTCCAAGAGTCTTGATGATCATCCAGGTGCTTCCAGGTGCTTTTTGACAAACTTGAGTCAACTTTTTAGATGAGATGGGTCCCATTATGTCTGGCTAAGACCAAACACTGCATTTCAGAGTAAGAACCTCATACCAACGGTCATTCATGGTGGTGGTGGTTTGGGGATGATTTGCTGCCTCAGGACTCGATGACTTGCCTTAATAGAAGGAACCATGAATTCTGCTCAGTATCATAGCCTGACATTCTCCTGTAGAATTCTATCTGTCTGTGAGCTGAAGCTGAAGCACAGCTGGGTCATGCAGCAAGACAATGATCCAAAACACACAATCAAATCTACATGAAAATTGGTTAAAAAGTAACACACTTTCAGTTTTGGAATGGCCTAGTTGAAGTCCAGACCTAATTCCAATTGAGATGTTCTGTCAAGACTTGAAATGGGCAGTTCATGCTTGAAAACCAACAAATGTCGCTGAGTTAAAGCAGTTCTACATGAAAGAGTGGGCCAAAAATTTTCCACAGCAATGAGACTGATCAACAACTACAGGAAGCATTTGGTTGCAGTCATTGCAACTAAAGGTGGCACGGTCAGTTATTGAGTGTATTGGGGCAATTAATTTTTCACACACGGGAATTGGGTGTTGCATAACTTTGTTCATTAAATAAATAAAATAAGTATCATTATTTTTAGTTATTTGTAAACTCAGGTTCCATTTATGTAATATTAGGTTTTGATTGAAGATCTGATAACATTCAGTGTAAAAAATATTTAAAAAAGAGAAAAGCAGAAAGGGGCAAATACTTTTCCACAGCACCGTACATTATAACTTCTTTGAAAGGATACAGAGAGCATAAATAAGTCAGGAAACTAAGCATAAAAACACCACCCTTGATGTTTGCGTCAAAAAAGCCTAGTCAAAACCTTATCTCATCTGCCTGATAGTCGTGTCTAACAGTTTGTTTTTGCAGTTGTTCCTGCATTTCCAATGGCAGACACTTGCATGAGGAAGACTGAGTGTAATGCCTGTTTATACTCAGTCCTCTCCATGGGAACGTGTCTGTTTCTGATATCTCTGAGATCTTAATCCTTCACACTCAGAGTGGCTTCTATGTAATTACTGCTGCTTTGACAGTCTGGTCATGATCCAAAGGAGAATTCCGAATCCCGACTGGGGGATACAATATATTTGTTCTTGTGCAATGTTGTTTGCATCCTTACTGTTCGCACAGACACTCTACTAGTCTTTCTGTAGTTTGTTTCTATGTCACCATCCTATATACTGTAGTGGCATAAATAATCAAGAATATGAACTTGTTATGCTGAAGGTTGCATGTCCCCAAAACTTGATATGACAAATGCTGTCACATGACCATGATTGATGAAAGGACAAAGAGGATATTTTAAACTGGGTAATAAAACATCTAACATTGCGCTGCAAATGAAAACACAGGGAGCAAGAGGTTTGGACGCCTTGGTCCTGTTGTTGTAGTACGTGACAGCGATCTTTCAACTGACACACCACAATGCAGTACATGCTTTCCAAGCTGTTTGCTGCTAGTGAAATGCATACAGACCATAGTACCTTTTCCCAAGCATTGATATTTGTTTACATCAAGAAATGAATATACATGGCATCTAAACATGTTCGCCATCATTCAAATCTGTGTAGACATTTTTGATGTTTCTCATCTAAGCAACATTAACATATTTGTAAGTTCAATGAGTTCGCCTAGCTTCCTCTTCTAAAGTGAGCCATCCTAAAATAATGAAATACTAATCGTCTGGAGGTACAAATATCATAACAAGCTGCAGCTGACCAGAACGCCGGATGTGTTTATTTCAATAAGACCAGCAAGTTTCATGTGGTGCCAGTCTCCTGCCATGTTCGTCCTTCCACGTACAGTTCCCCTAGTGCAACTAAATAGCCTCCAGAGTAGGCATAATCCAACATAAACCTACTGGATTAGTCCCTTCGTCGATCCTTTTCCATATTGATAAAATGTCATGGCACATAGTGATCATTCCAGCCATGGACAAGTACTGAGGGGAGCCGCCTGGGTGCTAACAAGACAGCAATGGCCGGCCCCTCATTGGAGCATGGCGGCCTTTGGGTTATGTCACCAGTGCCTGGTCATTCAAAATACAACAAGAGACATAACCAGATCTCCATGAGGAAAACAGGAAGAAAAAACAAGTGAAGTTTACTTTTTTGTTAGCAGTTATCTTGCCATTTTAAACGTCAATATGTCAGCGATCTCTGATGTAGCTGGTGACGAACTAGGGAAAATAATTTTGATAAATGTATGCAATGATGGGTAATGTCTTCTGAGAAAATAAAAAAATACATTTCATATATCAAAATGTATATGGTAAGCATGGCCTCTTGCCTAGATGAGCCATACCTGTACTATGTGCAAGAGACAGGACTCTAAATGGACATAAAGGGTCTTCAACATGTGCCGGGTGGTCTGCCAAGTAGTCACTCAAATTACCTGCCATTCATCAAACGTCTTCTTCAAAAGTTCTACAAATCATTTTGTGAGGTTGTGGTGTGGTGACCCTTTGTAAGCTTCTAGAAATGCTTATAAAAGTCCTGAATCAGCCTCTGGAGAGTAAATACATGTTTTAGCTGACATGCCTGAGGTCAGTGGTGTAAAGTACTTAAGTAAAAAGTAATTTTTTTAGGTATCTGTACTTTACTTTACTATTTATATTTTTGACTACTTTTACTTTTACTCCACTACATTCCTAAATAAAATAATGCACATTTTTACTCCCATACATTTTCCCTGACACCCAAAAGTACTTACATTTTTAATGCTTAGCAGAACAAGAAAATGGTCACAAATGCGTGTTGGAGTGTGCTCCAGGCTATCCGTAAATTTAAAAAATCAAAGAATATCTTGCCATCTGGTTTGGAATTTGAAATGATTTACACTTTTACTTAAGTATATTAAAACCAAATACCTTTAGACTTTACTCAAGTAGTAGTTTACTGGGTGACTTTCACTTTTTACTTGAGTTATTTTCTATTAAGGTATCTTTAATTTTACTCAAGTATGACAATTGGGTAGTTTTTCCACCACTACCTGAGGTAATACAGTATATTGAGAAGTTGAGTAAACAAGTGATCCCATTCCACTGAAGAGGCATGGAGAGTGACAGGAGCGTCTCTGGCGGAGAGACCAGATTTATCTCTCAACGTGGGTATGCTATGCACAGCCAACCTGTTCAGGTCACATATCAAGGCCACATAAATAAATCAAACGCTATTCTTAAAGCATACATCATAAAATAATTGGCTGCAGAAAGGCCACAGTAAGGTGTTGTCTAGTCAGTGTTATCATAATCCGATTAAACTAATGATGAGCTTGGCAGGATCTATCAATGTAATGTGAATGGGGTATATCCTTCATCTCTGCTAACACGTACTACTGTACCTTTTGCCATATGTCTCAACCAGGCAGCGATCGCATTGTTTTAGACCTGTTGAGCCCACTTGTTCATTGTTGCCATTCAGTGCATGCTGACTAACTCACTGAGCTATGATATGCCCGAGACAAATAGCATTTCCACATGGCTGATGACCTCCGAGACAATGATAAATCGCATGATCACATGATGAAACCAAAACTAGCCACTGACAGTAATAAAGTACAGGATAGGGGTGGCTGTAATTCTAATACAGTGACATTTATTGTAATGCTATTCTCATCTCCCCTCACAAAGATTCACATTGCTGGGTTAAATGTTGCACCCTTGCCATTTGATTCTCCCATGTTTGGATATATCTGGAGATACCTGAGAGATTATATTCTTGTAACTCAGGGTTATGCCATCATGTTCTCCCTTTTCCATACAACTGAACACTTCTAATATTACAACCAGGCAAGGTATTAGACTAGTACAGTGGAGCCCCACATTTTTAGCTAAAAAATAAAAGTAATTAAATATACCATTTTTTGGGGGGGGGGCTTACCTGTTTTGCATGTTATTTTAGCATTAATACCTGTCACATATCAGGTTGCAAACAATGTAAAAAAAAGTCATTGAGTTAATAAAGATGCATACAAACATGGTCTCTTTTTTTGCTTTCTTGAGTAAGGCAGCTCCAAAATGCAGGTGTTCCAGCCTTGCTCATTGCTTTCTGTGGCAGCCAGTGTTGGTAATGTTTTCTAGTTGCGCCATGATTAGCTCAGTGTTCTGTCACTCGTGGGGACAATACGTCACCGCCAAGTCTAAGGGCAGACCTCGAAAATGCAAGCCCCTTGGGTGCTGCCATAGAGTTACATTAGAAGTGCCCATCGAAGAAAGCTCAAGGTCATTGGCCAGAGATAAAATTACTTCAAATCACGTTAAATCTACCGTAGCTTTGATTAGACTGATATACTGATATACATACTTTCAAAATCTTAGCTAGCAGTCATCATTATGAATCAAGACGACAATCTACTGGCAAATCCTTTTTATTCCTTGTCATATGAAGATAAATAGTGAAGAGAAATAGATAAAACGTATCGGTGCTCATCGGCCATTGGACATAAACATTACAAAACAAGTTGGAAATCACAAAATCAACAATGAGTGGTTTGGAAGGAATCAGTGACAGTGGCTAACTGCAACCATTGCAAAGCAATCACTAGCCTGATATTCAGTGGAGTGGCTGTGTGGACCCAAATCTGGGTGTAAGTGTCTCGTTTCCAAGTTTAAAATGATAAACATTCAACATTGGCCATGCTGTCATGAAGCATGATTTGTGCCGCGCTCAAAACAACTGTTAACTTGGAACTGTGAAAACTTGACTTCGAGCTCCAACTTCGAGCTACGAGCTCCGACTGGGAAATACGTTTTGAACGGTCATCCAACTCGGAATTGTAAGTCGGGAACTCGGGCCTCTTTTCTAGAGCTATGACATGAAGATTATTGACGTCATCATGATTTGACCTTGTTTTTTTCCAAGTTCCCAGTGAAAGCACCATAAATGCCGGACTTTGATGACAAAATTTGCCCATGAAGGACCGCCGTGCAACCTTCCTGTTCAAGTGAGCACAGCACAAAAAGGTGAGTCCAGAAATGTCTTGTATGCTGCTGCATAAACGATGTACTATGCCAGGGAGATACTGTATGTATACTGTAGCTAAGAAAGTCATACTAAGTGTATGTTGTGTAGTAAGCTGTTAGTAGCCCATGTGCCTCACCCTAATAATTTGGTCTGCCTTTCTTAATTTCGCCTACTGTTCTGACTTGGTGTTGCACATGTAGCCTAAAACCTGTTTTAGAGAAATGTAATCATCTAATTTTGCAAGAGCTTTCATTGTCTGATTATATTCCCCCTTTATTTATTGACCAGTTCTGACTTAGTGTACAGGGAGAACACTGTAAGTATGGCCCATGTTCTGAATTCTGTTGCTGTACATTTCAAAAGTGCCAAACAAATAATTATATTGACTGTCCTAGCTCGCTCATTAATGTCTTAATTTAAATTACTGATTGCCTCTTATCCACTTGTCATCCCCTTATGCCATAGTTTGTACATCTCAATTAGAAACCATATTTGTTTTAGCAAGTCAGCCATATCAGCTATTTTTTTTTGAAGGCAATAAATTAGGCTGAATGAACTGTTTCGCTGCCACACAAGGCTCCGCTGATAGCCAGATGCAGCGGTGATAAGATGTTGGGACAGCTTTACGTAGGCCCTAAGAGTTTGTGGGCACCGTTTGTTACTGTTATAGTGCAATTAATTTATTGTTTAGTGTTGTGTTGTGTAGTAGCTTTGCTGACATGCATCCCACTCATTCATTTTTTTTGGCCCCACCAAGATTTACATGCTAAAATCGCCACTGGACTAGTATCAAATCTAATCTCTCAGCCACTCCAGTATTATATTCCAGTTTATACATACCGGTATACGAAAAACCTTTGAATGCCAATATTGCAATTCTAATGGGCAAATCAACGAAGTGAAAGCTAGTTACAAGTCATCCTGATTTTTACAAAAATGTAACCAATTTAGAAATCCACTAGAAATGGCTCTTCAAACTTGGAGGTTGCTATTGCTCTAAAGACAAGACCAATTGTCGAAGAATAGATGTGGTTCAAAAGCCATTAGTTGAGGGATTTACCAATGAAAGTACATCCTTCACAGCTGCTGTACAGCTGAAATATATTGGCAGAGCAACTTGATTCCTCTATAAAGCCTCAGAGACTGCGATGATCACAGGACCATAAGTTACCATTTTGGAGTCCAAATATTGTTGTCTTTTCCAAGAACACCATGAAGACTTTATAGTGGGTTTATACATCATAATCCAACAAGATATTATCTGGTCCACTGTCTGGCAACATTGTAACAAATGTCTGGTTCAATAATGCTTGGTACTTAACGTGTTGACAACAATGAACAGCCGACCCAGCAAACCGGCAACATTCCCAGAACATTAGCTAAGATTCCCATAGTTAGGGTTTAACTAACAACATCCAAAAACATAGAATGTTTTTGATAACAAAATATTTGCATTCTTCAAAAAATGTTTTAAATTAAATATCATTGGAATAATCTAACATTCACTAACATGTTGTGCACAACATCAGTAACAAGATCCACAGAACATTCAAAAGTTCTCATCAGGTTTACAGTTAATGTAATAACAGAATGTACCAGTAATGTTCATAGCAAATAGTGCCAACAGAAAGTTTTCAATTAAGGTTCCCAATCCATCCGTTCCCCAGATGTACGGTGCATTCAGAACGTATTCATACCCCTTCACTTATTCCACATTTTGTTGTGTTACTGTCACGCCCTGACCTTAGTTATTTATGTATTATTTTGGTCAGGTCAGGGTGTGACGTGGGTGGGTATGCGTGTTTTGTGTTGTCTAGGGTTTTTTGTAGATCTATGGGGTTTTTGTAAGTCTAGGTTATTGTAGGTCTATGGTGGCCTGAATTGGTTCCCAATCAGAGGTAGCTGTTTATCGTTGTCTCTGATTGGGGATCCTATTTAGGTTGCCATTTTCCATTTAGGTTTTGTGGGTTATTGTCTATGTGTAGTTGCATGTTAGCACTCGTTATATTAGCTTCACGTTCATTTTGTTGTTTGTATAGTTTGTTCAGTATTCTTCATTAATAAAATAATGTATTTAAATCACGCTGCGCCTTGGTCTCCTTGTTACGACGAACGTGACAGTTACAGTCTGAATTCAAAATGTATTAAATATAACATTCTCACCCACCCATCTACACACAATACCCGTAATGACAAATTTTTGCATATTTATTTGAAAATGACATACAGAAATTCAGTTGAAGTCGGAAGTTTACATACTGTCACGTTCTGACCTTAGTTCCTTTATTTTGTCTTTTGTTTTAGTATGGTCAGGGCGTGAGTTGGGTGGGTTGTCTGTGTTAGTTTTTCTATTTCTGTGTTTGGCCTGATATGGTTCTCAATCAGAGGCAGCTGTCAATCGTTGTCCCTGATTGGGAACCATATTTAGGTAGCCTGTTTTCTGTTGGGTTTGTGGGTGGTTATTTTCAGTCTTTGTGTGTCTGCACCAGACAGAACTGTTTCGGTTTTCACTTTGTTGTTTTGTATTTGAAGTGTTCAGTTTTGTATTTATTAAATAAGATGAACACTAACCACGCTGCGCTTTGGTCCTCTCCTTCCACCGACGAGAACCGTTACACATACACCTTAGCCAAATACATTTAAACTCAGTTTTTCACCATTCCTGACATTTAATCCTAGTAAAAATTCCCTGTCTTAGGTCAGTTAGGATCACCGCTTTATTTTAAGAATGTGAAATGTCAATAATAGTTGAGAGATTGATTTATTTCAGCTTTTATTTCTTTCATCACATTCCTAGTGGATCAGAAGTTTACAAGCACTCAATTAGTATTTGGTAGCATTGCCTTTAAATGGTTTATCTTGGGTCAAAAGATAAATAAGATGGGTGAATTTTGGCACATTCCTCCTGACAGAGCTGGTGTAACTGAGTTAGGTTTGTAGGCCTCCTTGCTGGCACACGCTTTTTCAGTTCTGCCCACACATTTTTTATAGGATTGAGGTCAGGGCTTTGTGATGGCCACTCCAATACCTTGACTTTGTTGTCCTTAAGCCATTTTGTCACAACTTTGGAAGTATGCTTGGTGTCATTGTCCATTTGGAAGACCCGTTTGCAACCAAGCTTTAACTTCCTGACTGATGTCTTGAGATGTTGCTTCAATATATCCACATACTTTTCCTTCCTCATGAAGCCATCTATTTTGTGAAGTGCACCAGTCCCTCCTGCAGCAAAGCACCCCCACAACATGATGCTGCCACCCCCGTGCTTCATGGTTGGGATGGTGTTCTTCGGCTTGCAATTCTCCCCCTTTTTCCTCCAAACATAACGATGGTCATTATGGCCAAACAGTTCAATTTTTGTTTCATCAGTCCAGAGGACATTTCTCCAAAAAGTACAATATTTTTCACCAGCATTTAATCCTACAAACCCATCTTTTACACTTCATACTGTATGTCGACAGTCTGCCCATTATTTCGTTCATTAGATATTTGAACAGCATTTAATCATACAAACCCAATCATACTTTTTACACCTCATATGTTGACAATCTGCACATGTGTGGTTTGAACCTGCAATGTGTGGTTGCCAACCAGGTCTTTTGTTCTCTACACCACTAGTGAAGCTCTTTTGCAGCTTCTTTTCTCTCGGTATATAGCAATGGCACTAAGGACAATCAGGAATTCCACACTTCCATTTTAGCCTTCTTAGACATAACTAACCCAGGGAGATACTGGTAACTTTTCACCATCACTTCACCAATCTTCTTTATATGCTGCATACTTCTGGGCCCATATTCACAAGGTATCCAAAACTAAGAAACATTGTAGAATCATCCACACAACTGGACAGTTTTTGTGTTTTGGGAACATATACTTTGTAATGTCCCCACATTGGTCTCATCAGACTGTTCCCACAACCTAATGAAACATTCTGGGAACATTTAAAAACCAAATGAAATGTGTTCTAGGAACGTTCTTGCAACGTCAGATGAATGTCATACAATCATTCTATAATCATCACCACGACTGGACAGTTTTTGTGTTCTGAGAACATTTGCTGCAACCTTACAAATGTTCTGGGAACTTTCACATATTTTTGTTTGCTGTGTAGAGTCTAATAAAGAACACAAACAACAATTCATGAAAACAATGATAAATGTAATTTAATTTCGGATTACACACACAGCTTGTTTAAACATGCCAAGCCTTCTCGCACATGCTCCACGTTAAGGTTCATCCCAGAACGGTGTAGATCATATCAACTCTAATATCAAGTCTCCTGACCAGGGCTTAGTCTTGGGATTTATCCCCGGCTGGAAGGATGATTTAGGGGAGGACCAGCTGACACTTGGCCTTTCTGGTATTTTCCTTACATCATATGGTCCCCAGCCCATCTGTTTAGGGTATTCGGGTGGAGAGAGATCATCTGGCTAAGATGTCTAGTAACGACCTTAGATGATCTGTTATTTCTCATACCATGGAGAGCTAAGAACTCATTTTCTCTTTAGAAGGCCACTTTAGGCCCTCGTCACTTCATCCCCTTGCTGCCACCTCCATCCTACTCACCTCAAATGGTCGCTGGCAGTGGTGTAAAGTTCTTAAGTAAAAATACTTTAAAGTACTACTTGAGTCATTTTTTGGGGTATCTGTACTTTACTATTTATATTTGACAACTTTTATTTTTTCTTCACTACATTCCTAAAGAAAAGAAAATGAATTTTTACTACATACATTTTTTCCTGACATCCAAAGTACTAGTTACTTTTTGAATGCTTAGTAGGACAGGAAAATGGTCCAATTCACGCACTTGTCAAGAGAATATCTCTGGTCATATCCTCAGATCTGGCAGACTCACTAAACTGCTTCGTTAGTAAATTTAAAATGCATTGTTTGTAAATTACTATTTTATACTTTTTCTTTGAAAAGTATATTTTTGCAAATACATTTACTTTTGACACTAAAGTATATTTAAAAACAAATACAGTACCTTTAGACTTTTACTCAAGTAGTATTTTACTGGATGACTATTGAGGTATCTTTACTTTTACTCATGAAGCCCTAATCTATGGATTTCACATGACTGGGCAGGGGCTCAGCCATGGGTGGGCCTGGGAGGGCATAGGCCCATCCACTTGGATTGTAGCCCAGCCAATCAGAATTAGTTTTTCCCGACAAAATGGATTTACTACAGACAGAAATACAGATGGCTTGGTCTCAGATGATCTCAGGTGGTCTCAGGTGAAGAAGACGGATGTGGAGGTCCTAGGCTGGCGTGGTTACACGTGGTCTGCGGTTGTGAGGCCGGTTGGACGTACTGCCAAATTCTCTAAAATTATGTTGAAGGCGGCTTATGGTAGAGAAATTATCATTAAATTCTCTGGCAAGAGTTCTGGTGGACATTCCTGCATCAGCATGCCAAGTCCACTCTCCCTCAAAACTTAAGACATCTCTGGCATTGTGTTGTGTGACAAAACTGCATATTTAGAGTGGCCTTTTATTGTCCCCAGCACAATGTGCAACTATGTAATGATCATGGTGTTTAATCAGCTTCTTGATATGCCACACCTGTCAGGTGGATGGATTATCTTGGCAAAGGTGAAATGCTCGCTAACAGGGATCTTAACAAATTTGTACACAAAGTTTGAGTGAAATAAGCTTTTTGTGAGTATGGAAAATGTTTGGGATATTTTATTTCAGCTCATGAAACATGGGATCAACACTTTACATTATATTTTCGTTCAGTATAGCTAGAGTCTGAAAGGTGAAAGTACACCTAGCGATGGCTTGGCTCCTTGTCAGGCTGGGATCAACACCATGCCACAGTGATGTCAAAGAACCCCAGATTGATATAACCCTGGCACACTGCAGGGTCTGCATCTACCACCATTGGACTAGGCCTACATAGTGCAGGATTTCACAAGTCAAATTAAAATAACATGGATGAAAGTATTTTCCCTGTGCAATAAAAAATGATATGGGAAATAATGGTGTATCATACACTGTAGTTGGAAGAAACATTGGAAAGTTATGCTGCTTTGAAAGTGGATGACTTGCAAACACAGTCAGGTAACAAGTAGGAGAACATTTGAGATTTTGCTGAGATGTTCACATTTGCTAGAGAACTCTTCTTTTTTTACACCCACTCAGCATTGTTCACACCCTCTTAAGCCTTAGCCCCACCCATCTCTTTAAGAATTCACATATAAACGCATGTGAGTCAGCATGGCATTGGGTAACACTTTATTTGGATAGTTCATCTGTAGATGGTCTACAGACTATTTATAGACTATCAGTAACATGTCAACTAACTATCTACTAACCCTGGCCCTAACCTAACCTAACCTTAACCATTATCATAACCCTTATACTAAACCTTACCCTAATTGTAACCTTAGCAAGGAGTTGCTTATCAACAGATAGTTTGTTAATAGTATGAACATCTGTAGACCATCAAAAGTGTGACCTGGCATTGTCCTCCAGAAAGTAGACTCTGTACTTAAAATTTCCCACAGTGAGCTTTGTCGTTAGCACCAGCTGAATTCAGGCAGCAATGTTTTTGAGAGCCGCACCAACACTTTGGCAGTTGTCAATATTTATACATTTCCACCCAATGTTAGTTTTCCAAACGGCTATTGTGAAATAGGAACTGGTGTCAAACGCCTAGGATCCTGTAACAAGTCACATCACATATATTATATACACTGTATGCTACCGTTTAAGCCCATTATCTACTCCCATATAAGCCCATTATCTACTCCCATATAAGCCCATTGTCTACTCCCATATAAACCCATGATCTACTCCCATATAAACCCATTATCTACTCCCATATAAGCCCATTATCTACTCCCATATAAGCCCATGATCTACTCCCATATAAGCCCATCACCTACTCCCATATAAGCCCATCACCTACTCCCATATAAGCCCATTGTCTACTCCCATATAAACCCATTGTCTACTCCCATATAAGCCCATCACCTACTCCCATATAAGCCCATTGTCTACTCCCATATAAACCCATTGTCTACTCCCGTGTAGGTTATTGACAGACAATTATTTGACCCTTAGATCTTCATTAGGTGTCATACTGTACACTACCCCAATGTTTCCCATCTCCAGTCCTCGAGAAACCCTAACAGTACACATTTTTGTTGTAGCCCCGGACAAGCACACCTGATTAAACTTGTCAACTAATTATCAAGCCTTCAATGAGTTGAATCAGGTGAGTTTGTCTGGGGCTATGCCAAAAATGTGTGCTGTTGAGGAATGGAGTTGGAAAACACTGCTTTAGACTACTGGAGAGTGTGTATAATTAGAGGAAGTCTGGTTCTGGAACCAAGGTGTTGGTCATGTGGTCTGTGAGCTGTAAATATGACGCACCCTGGACAGCTGGTGGGTGGCAGCACAATCAATCAAACTGTGTCATAATTACAATCTTCCTGGATATGGTCTTATTAATAGTTATTTTCTCTAAGAACATGAAGTCTTTCTCATAAAACTAGGAAATTAGGTAGATTATTTACTGAAAAATGCATTTGCTAGCTTCCTACCACCATGGCACATGGAAAAGGACATGTACTATGTCTTCTCTGATTCATGGCGATGAAATTACATTTACATCTCTTGCAATGTAAAATGTAAATCACAGGTCTTGTGATATTTTGATGTTTGACCTATGGCCTCAGATCCGTTTCTTGTATCCGTCACTTCAATAGGCCAATCACACACAAAAAACTGCTGTAACAGAGGTCTTCCTCAAATGTCATGTCATTATAGTCTGGGCCCCTCACTGAGGTGATTAAACTCCTTGTCAACAGGTTCGCTCTGCGCTTCTTAAGATGGATTGTATCCTGGTGACAGTCTGTTGACCCCATGGTAACTTGATGCTGTTGCCGTGGTAGTGATAGGCTACATTAGGCTATTCCCCATGACCAAAACTAGGAGAGTGGGTTTCTTTTCCCATGGCTTCCACAAGGTGGTGGTATAACGCTTTGATTCTGTTGCAGTTTGAAATAAGACCAATTATGATTTTGGTTGGGAAAAATCAAAAAAAAAAAAAAAAAAAAAATCATAGCCCCCTCCCAATCTGCAACAATGTCCTTCACAGCAACACACTAATTTCACCAGAATTATGTTTAATAACAGAAAACGCGTACTAATCAGAAATGTGCATGATTTCAGAACTTCCTGTAGAATAATGAGCTATATATTCTTTATGTAATCTCCTTGTCTGATGCTGTATAGATCACATGAATCCCTAAGGTGTATTTGATGTTTGTTGCCAACAACCTGTTATTAAATGTTTTGATAAGTTAATGATCAGGTAAGCTAAGTTGTAACACACTGCCAGTGCAGACTACAGAAATGATTTACAGTATTGTCATCAATATCTCTAAATGGGAAAAATCTAAGACTAAAGGGAAATTCCAAAGTCTCTTTGGTCCCTCAGATGGCCTTACAATGTGCTTTACACTTGACAATACACTTTAACATACAGGGCATGCTATCTTATGTCACAAGAGTCCCTTTACCATATCACATTTTCCAGTTCTGTGGTATCGTTGAATAGCTGCAAAATGGCAGGATTTATTTTCTAAAAATAAATTAAATTGGAGAGCTGTAAACACAAAACACCAAGGTAGGCTTGGTGTTTGTGAAGCTGAAGAAAATAATTCCATGAAGGTTCAGCCCTGTATTGCACTTTTCCCATCCAATATTTCCATTCACTGGTTATTTCATTTGCAGGATATGAGTGGGGGACTTCACAATGAGATGACAAGGCTATCTCGTTGAAAGTAAATGAAAAAGCTTCTTTGGAAGGATGTGTGCCTGTCATTCGTTGATTGTCACCAAGCAACCGCAACAAGAAGCAAAAGCTTAAAACCATCTGACCTATTATCCCGCAGGCTTTCAGTGCTGTTGATTCAAACGCTGTCATACACTGCCTTTCCATCACTGACTCTCTCTTTTCTCCCTGGCCTGCAAGACAATCCCCCTCCACCCATACTTATATACACACAAACACCACTCTGTTCTCTTATCTTGAGCAAACCAACATTTTTATTAATCTAAAGGCTCAGCTCGACATCCATTTTCTCTGAATAGAGTCTGTAAAGATCTCTGATCCTAATTTAATATCAAGGTTGCATTTGGTGGAGTTCTGCAACCCTTCCTGTATACATGGACAATACAATTATAAACATTTATTCTAACCATTAGAACAGTTGTTACCTTGAGGAGAATATGAATGTCTTTGCCCAGAAGTTAGTTCTCTGAAACGTCTAAATGTCTTTGGTTTGCATCTTAAGGGAAGTTGATTGTTTTGTAAGGTATTTGTCTGTCAATGAGGCAGGCCAAATTAAGAAACTCTGGTAGTTTCCTAAACTTAGTTTGTTCTCGATTCAGTCTGGCACATGATGGAAGTGTACAGTAATGAGTCTCTAAGGAAAATGGCCGCCATTCTTTGAAATCCCCAACATCACTCAGAAGAACCACTACATAAGAGGACCATACGTCTCTCAGTGGTAAGAGTTCTCCCCCTCTGTAACAACACGCCCAACATGCCTCAGATTCTGAGTCACTTATTCCCAAGTTACAGTTTCAACCTTTCAAAGTTTATTTGCCACGTGGATACAACTGGTGTAAAACAGTACAGTGAAATGTTTACCTTGAGAGCTCTTTCCAACAATGCAGTGATAATAATGATTTAGATAATAATAGAAAATTGAATTTAAAAAACACACAAGAACTACTTACATATTCATATATAATTTTATGATCTACAAATCTCAAAATTAATATTCTCTTGGTCCTTTCAACGTGAGCCAGCTGCATGGCATCCTATAAACAGCCCCTCAGGTTTCATTATCATGCCTGCTAAGGCTCTGTTGTCTGTGACCTGTCTCAGACCTCTGCATTGCATTACTCCTTTACAAAATGTATCCTCAGCAATCAAGGGCGTGAGGATTTGCAAATCAGGCCTAATGGTAATCACCTGTCTATGTGAGTGGGTTGTACCCTTTTTTCTTCAGCTTACCCCTCTACATCCATGAACACTTAGCGCTCTCAGGCTTGATTCATGTTTTTTTATCAGCCAGATTATTGGGCCTTACACTCAGGCTAGTTTCCTAAGGACCCTTCGAGTCCTTAAGAAACTATGCAGTATTTTGTTTTTTTATGTATTATTTCGTACATTGATAGTCCAGAAAATCTTAAGTGTTATTACCTAAAGTCGGGAAGAACTATTGGATATAAGAGCGACGTCAACTTACCAACATTAAGACCAGGAATACGACTTTCCTGAAGTGGATCCTTTGTTCGGACCACCACCCAGGACAGTGAATCTAATCCTAGGAGCCGACCCAAAACAACGTCACCGCAGAAGAGGCAGACGGAGCAGCCTCCTGGTCAGGCTCCATAGGCGTGCACACCGCCCACCGCGTGCACACCGATACGTTGTTGGAGTCGGTTCAGCCACCGGGCTTCTTCATGCGTCACACAGACAGAGATAAACACCTCTATGGGAAGAAGAAAGGTGGGTGTGTATGCTTCATGATTAACGACTCATGGTGTAATCATAACAACATACAGGAACTCAAGTCCTTCTTCTCACCCGACCTAGAATTCCTTACAATCAAATACCGGCCATATTATCTCCCAAGAGAATTCTCATCAGTTATCGTCACAGCTGTGTATATACCCCCTCAAGCAGACACCTCAACGGCCCTTAAGGAACTTCACTGGACTCTATGTAAACTGGAAACCATATATCCTGAAGCTGCATTTATTGTAGCTGGGGATTTTAACAAAGCAAATTTGAGAACAAGGCTACCTAAACTCTATCAGCACACGCGCAAGCAATACACTCGATCACTGCTAATCTATCTTTGGCGATGCATACAAGGCCCTCCCGCACCCTCCCTTTGGCAAATCCAACTACGACTCCATCTTGCTCCTACCGTCTTATAGGCAGAAACTCAAACAGGATGTACCTGTGACTAGAACCATTCAACGCTGGTCTGACCAATCAGGATCCACGCCTCAAGATTGTTTTGATCATGTGGACTGGGAAATGTTCCGGGCAGCCTCAGAGAATAACATCGATCCATACACTGACTCGGTGAGTGAGTTTATAAGGAAGTGCATTGGAGATGTTGTACCCACTGTGACTATTAAAACCTACCCTAACCAGAAACCGTGGATGAATGGCAGCATTCGCGCAAAACTGAAAGAGAGCAAACCCCTGCATTTAACCATGGGAAGAGTACTGGGAATATGGCCGAATATAAATAGTGTAGTTATTCCCTCCGCAAGGCAATCAAACAAGTGAAATGTCGGTATAGGGACAAAGTGGAGTCGCAATTCAATGGCTCAGACACAAGAAGTATGTGGCAGGGTCTACAGGAAATCACGGACTACAAAAAGAAAACCAGCCACGTCACAGACACCGACGTCTTGCTTCCAGACAAACTAAACACCTTCTTTGCCCGCTTTGAGGATCCACCGTCGCGGCCCGCTAACAAGGACTGTGGTCTTTCCTTCTCTGTGGCCGACGTGAGTAAAGCATTTAAACGTGTTAACCCTTGCAAGGCTGCTGGCACAAACAGCATCCCTAGCCACGTCCTCAGAGTATGCGCAGACCAGCTGGCTGGTGTGTTTACTGACATATTCAATCACTCCCTATTCCAGTCTGCTGTCCCCAAATGCTTCAAGATGGCTACCAATATTCCTGTACCCAAGAAGGCAAAGATAACTGAACTAAATGACTACCACCCCGTAGAACTCACTTCTGTCATCATGAAGTGCTTTGAGAGACTAATCAAGGATCATATCACCTCCACCTTACCTGCCACCCTAGACCCACTTCAATTTGCATACCGCCCCAACAGGTCCACAGACGATGCAATCGCCATCACACTGCACACTGCCCTATCCCATCTGGACAAGAGGAATACCTATGTAAGAATGCTGTTCATTGACTACAGCTCAGCATTTAACTTCTTATGGCTGCAGGGGCAGTATTGAGTAGCTTGAATGAAGGGTGCACAGAGTTGCCCAGAGTAAACAGCCTGCTCCTCAGTCATAGTTGCTAATATATGCATATTATTATTAGTATTGGATAGAAAACACTGTTTGAATTATGTCTGTAACATAACAGAACTCATATGGCAGGCAAAAACCTGAGAAGAAATCCAAGCAGGAAGTGAGAAATCTGAGGTTGTCCGATTTTCAACTCATCGCCTATTGAAAACACAGTAGGATATGGATCTGTTTGCACTTCGTACGGCTTCCACTAGATGTCAACAGTCTGCAGAACCTAGAATGAAGCTTCTACTGTGATGTGGGGCTGAATGAGAGGGGAATTAGTCAGTGTATGTATGTTTGAAGAATTTTAATTATGAGATTTCTGTTGTTTGAATTTGGCGCCCTGCACTTTCACTGGCTGTTGTCATATCATCCCGTTAACGGGATTGCAGCCATAAGAAGTTTTAACAACATAGTACACTCCAACCTCATCATTAAGCTGGAGGCCCTGGGTCTCAACCCCGTTCTGTGCAATTGGGTCCTGGACTTTCTGGGCCGCCCCCAGGTGGTGAAGGTAGGAAACAACATCTCCACTTCGCTGACCCTCAACACCGGGGCCCCACAAGGGTGCGTGCTCAGCCCCCTCCTGTACTCCCTGTTCACCCATGACTGCGTGGCCATGCACGCCTCCAACTCAATCATCAAGTTTGCAGACAACACAACAGTAGTGGGATTGATTACCAACAACGACGAGACAGCCTACAGGGAGGAGATGAAGGCACTCAGAGTGTGGTGTTAGGCAAACAACCTCTCACTCAATGTCAACAAAACAAAGGAGATGATTGTGGGCTTCAGGAAACAGCAGAGGGAGCACACTCTATCCACATCAAAGGGACAGTAGTGGAGAAGGTTTAAACTTTCCCCGGTGTACACATCACAGACAAACTGTAATGGTCCACCCACACAGACTGTGTGGTGAAGAAGCGCAACAGCGCCTCTTCAACCTAAGGAGATTGAAGAAATTTGGCTTGTCACCTAAAACCCTGACAAACTTGTACAGATGCACAATCGAGGTCATCCTGTCAGGGTGTATCACCGCCTGGTACGGAAACTGCACCGCCCTCAACCGCAGGGCTCTCCAGAGGGTGGAGTCGTCTGCACAACGCATCACCAGGAGCAAACTACCTGCACTCCAAGACACCTACAGCACCCAATGTCACAGGAAGGCCAAAAATATAATCAAGGACAACAACCACACGAGCCACTGCCTGTTCACCTCTCTACCATCCAGAAGGCGAGGTCAGTACAGGTGCATCAAAGATGGGGCCGAGAAACTGAAAAAAAGCTTCCATCTCAAGGCCATCAGACTGCTAAACAGCAATCACTAACTCAGAGAGGCTACTTCCTACATAGAGACTCATATCACTGACCACTTTAATAAATGGATCACTAGTCACTTTAACCCTCCTGCTGTGTTCCGGTCGAATTGACCGTTTTACAAGTTCTCTTGTAAATTGTACTTCATTTAATCTGATTGTCATAAGGTTCCATGACTTTGTCCACACAGGGCATCTGAACACACAAAATACATACATTTACATTTATTTAACTTGTGTACACCTGTGGTGTTCCCGGTCAAAAATGACCGGACATTAGGAATGAATGGGTGAGACTACAATTAGTGTATACAATTTAGTTCAGGCACATGCCCATTCATCAGATGGACACACGTCCTCTTCCAGACCCCCACATGCATGTATGTTTGAGCACACACACACACACCTCACTCCCCTTCTTGGCTTCCATGGCAACCACCAAATGAACCTTTCCCCAATAGAATCTTTCCCCATAGGAACCAGACCTGTTGGCATTCTCATAAACAATCGCAACATTGTTTCAATAATACATAGAACTTTTCTCGTAGCTCTGGTATATGAAGCTTTTTTGAGGCCTTGCTCACAATTCATTCTGTGGTAGCACTATGACTAAACGATATACTGTATGTGAGGCTCTTGATCATATCTTTGATCATTACACTGGTGAGGAGGAGAGAGTCCTTGTTAAACTCTGTGATAAATAGCACAATATGTTTCATCTGAGTATTTGTTATTATCATGACACTAGGCGAGACCCAAATGCAGACACAGGAGGCAGATGGTTGGAGTTTAAGATGTTTAATAAATCCAAAGGGAATAGGCAAGAGAATGGTTGTGGACAGGCAAATGCTCATAACCAGATCAGAGTCCAGGAGGTACAGAGTGACAGGCAGGCTCGAGGTCAGGGCAGGCAGAATGGTCAGGCAGGCGGGTACAGAGTCCAGAACAGGCAAGGGTCAAAACCGGGAGGACTAGTGTGGTGGATGAATCAGAATTAGTTGGGTAACATAAGTAATTAAGATGTCATATCTGCATAATATTCTTATGTGATATACTTTTTATTAGAATGTATTTCTAATAGACTATAGTGTTGGCAGTTGCATTTCTTCCCTCAGCTGGGGCTCAGTCACTTGGGGCCCAGAGAGGGGAGAGGTCAGGCTTGTCTTTCACATATCCCTGGTCCTATGCAGAATATCAGAAAGGGAAGAGGACAGGATGGAACATTGTCTTCATATGTGAATGTATCTGTTAAACCATGGGAAGGGATGGCGTGATTAAGGGGGGACCAATTACTTGTCTCCACAATGTCTGTGCGCAAGTCACTCCCTCCTTTCGCATTGAGGGGAGGTGTATGGCAGTGTCTGGAAACATTGTATGTCCTCTCTGATGTTGCACTTATCCTGGGATAGTGTATGACCTAGAGGCTCACTCCCCTCAGTGAGCTTGTCCAGGAGTGGGGGTCAAGAGAGGGTTTACTTGAGATGGGAGTATCTAGAGTTAACATTTGTTATGCCATTGGATGAGGTAATGGTTCTGTGCTATGAAGTACCAGGAACGAGATTAGAACCTCATTTTAGGGACCAAACAGAACGATAATTTATAGCGAATGTTATCTGGATAAGGGATACTCCTTTCTCAATTATAAAGTCTCTTTGTGAACTGTTCCTAAGATCTGTGGTTCGTCATGTAGGTTGAGAGGGGTGTATCTTGGCTATAAAAGGTCTTTGTACTTTTCTGATGTCACTTCCAATGGTTCATTAGAAATGGTGCATCATTGAAAGTCAAATGCTATTGCAAAGCTCTTATTATTAAAGATGTAGTTTAAGTGTAACTCTGACTGGTGTGTGAAGTTTGTAACTCTCCTCATTTGGTTAAGCAGAAATAAGCCACCACACTAGAAAAAGGAGAAGAGGCAAAGCAGGAAAACGGGAAAACCGCTGGTAGGCTTGGACATTCAAGACAAACTGGCACAGAGACAGGAAACACAGGGATAAATACACTGGGGAAAACAAGCGACACCTGGACGGGGTGGAGACAATAATGAGGACAGGTGAAACAGATCAGGGTGTGACAGTTATAGCCAAAATAATCCATACATTAAGCATTTTGAGCTCAGGTCAATGAGGCCTACAGGCCATAAATAGCAAATAGAAGTTCAACATTTGTAATGTTCACAAGAACTTAAGTTGATTAAAAGATCTAACACAACATTTGGTGATAATATATGGATTATTATGGATTTATAATTAGCTATAATGAGGTGGTCATTTTGGACCGGGAACACAGAATTAATTAACATGAAACGAACACAACAAGAGGGTTATACAATGCCACTAATAATGTTAACATATCTTACATTACTCATATCATATGTATATACTCTACCTTATACCATCTATTGCGCCTTGCCTATGCCGCTCAGCCATCGCTCTTCCATATATTTTTATGTACATATTCTTATTCATCCCTTTAGATTTGTGTGTATTAGGTAGTTGTTGGGGAATTGTTAGATTACTTATTAGATATTACTGCACTGTCGGGAACTAGAAGCACAAGCATTTCGCTACACTCGCATTAACGTCTGTTAATCATGTGTATGTGACCAATAAAATTAGATTTGATGATGCACGCTTGTATTCTTGCATTCATTTCATTTTTGGACATACCTGCTACATCCATGCAGTGACTGCCATGATAACGATGGGCAAAGAGCCACTTCTTTAATGAGTCCAAGTTTCATATCACATTTTAATTACCACTCTGGCAATATCAATAAATTACGGTAATCCTATATTGATCCCCATTGTTGTCATAGTTATGACTATGCTGGTGTTGGTACTCTAAAGATGATATTTGACCTGTTACATTCTCTTCACTTGTCAAGAGTATAGTCTATATTGTATGGGGTAAAGGCTGATGACTGACAAGTGATTCAGCTCTGTTGGCAAGAGCCACTGTGTTCGTGAACATGATCCTGCAGAGAGATAGCAGCCAGAGCTGTAGCTTATTAGTGATAATCCACTCAGGAGTAGGCCTACACCGACAGACCTATCTGGGTTGTTCAAGGGCAATATGTATGTATGGCTCGAGCCTCTGGGAAATCTGTACTCATTTGCTTTGTCAGTCAGTCTTCAGGGGGAGGAAGGGTGCTTTAGAATGGGTGTAGAACAAAAACATTCTAATAGATGCAACTCTGAAGCAAATAGAAAAGTTGATAAGTTTACATACTGCATAGTCACTGAAATAGATTTGAATGGAAATATATGGAGGACTTTAGAGAGGTATGCTGAAGTCGGTACTTCTGTCAGACACAACTAAGTTTATAGAGTAACTCTCAGGGATGATGCTCTTCCATTTGCATACAGTATTGCTGTCATTTACTATCCTACCAATTAATGTAGCTTATCATCTCAGACATAGACTCTGTTTGAAATATGATCCAACTGCATCAATGATAAGATGGTTATCCTGCCAGATACAATGTAGGTCACAGTGAACGATACAGCATAGGTTTTTTAAGGCAGGGATGAGAGAAGGGGGTGGCAGCAGTGGTTTTGACTGTGACAGCTGGTTGAACAGCCAGTTTAATGGAACTATCTGTTAGCACCCCTACAATTGATCGCCTGTCACTCTCATCAGGCCGCTGTGACACCATGATGCTGGTCACAGATTATAGTCATCCTAGCCATAGCCTGGTACCTTTTATTTATTTTTATAGAATTTTAAAACATACAATCTACTTGCAGTGAAGCCGCTCAACATTTTCATCACATTCAGTCATTTAACCGTCTCCCATCCAGAGCTACCCACAGAAGCAAACAGGGCCAACTCCCTGCTCAAGGGCACGTTGACAGATCTTCCACAAGGTCAAAAACAGGGACAAGCCACCGGCCCAAGCTCCCAACCACCAGCCCTCCAAGACCCCCCCCCCCCCAAGAAAAATAAATGAATTCCATGTTGGAGTGTGCTCCTGTCTATGCATATATTTAAAGAACAAGAAAATGGTGCTGTCTGGTTTGCTTAAATAAGGAATTTGAAATAATTTATACTTTTACTTTTGATACTTAAGTACATTTTAGCGATTACATTTACTTTTGATACTAAAGTATATTTAAAACCAAATACTTTTAGACTCTTACTCAAGTAGTATTTTACTGGGTGACTTTCACTTTTACTTGAGTCATTTTCTATGAAGGTATCTTTACTTTTACTCAAGTATGACAATTGTGTACTTTTTCCACCACTGTGTATATGCATGTGTAAAAACACAGTGTCATTCAAACGTACTTTTGTTTTGTATTATTTTTACTTCATTTCTTTACTTTTATCTTTGACCGTCATTCTATCCCCCGCACATCAACTCCACTCTCACTTGTCTCAACACATCAACTTCCACATCCCAACCCTCAGCCCATCCCACATTTCTCTGCTGGCCACCCTCTTCGGCTTTCAATGCACCATACAGTGGCTTGCGAAAGTGTTCACCTCCCTTGGCATTTTTCCTATATTGTTGCCTTACAAACTGGAATTATAATAGATTTTGTGGGGTTGTATTATTTGATTTACACAACATGCCTACCACTTTGGAGATGCACTTTTTTTAATGGTGTTTATACTTGCGTACTATTGTTTGTACAGATGAACGTGGTACCTTCAGGCGTTTGGAAATTGCTCCCATGGATGAACCAGACTTGCGGAGGTCTACACTTTTTGGCTGATTTCTTTTGATTTTCCCAAGATGTCAAGCAAAGAGGCACTGAGTTTGAAGGTAGGCCTTCAAATACATCCACAGGTAAACCTCCAACTGACTCAAAGGATGTCAATTAGCCTATCAGAAGCTTCTAAAGCCATGACATAATTTTCTGGATTTTCCAAGCTGTTTAAAGGCACAGTCAATTTAGTGTATGTAAACTTCTGACCCACTGGAATTGTGATACAGTGAATTCTAAGTGAAATAATCTGTCCGTAAACAATTGTTGGAAATATTACTTTTGTCATGCACAAAGTAGACGTCCTAACCGACTTGCCAAAACTATAGTTTGTTAACAAGAAATGTATGGAGTGGTTAAAAACTAGTTTTAATGACTCCAACCTAAGTGTATTTAAACTTCAGACTTCAACTGTACCTCTCCATGATTGCAGGAGCTAGTCTATTTTTGCAAGTTTTCTATTGAAATTCATTGTCGAGAGCTCATTTATATATTCTGTGATATCTATACCAAGTATGTCTACTTCACTGTTAGCCCATTTTATAGGTAAACTGCAAGGTAACGTAAAAGTTGTATTTTTTAAAAGATCAAATACATAATATTGTACACTTATCATAATTAGGTTTTAGTCCAGAAAGTCCAGAATGAGACATTGCAGGGATCCAGCTTGCGGACTTAATATAAAACTTGAGTCATCGGCATACGTCGACACCTTTGTTTTTAAGTCTTGGATTTCTAATCCTCGAATGTTGTTATTTGATCTGATTTTAATAGCTAGCATTTCGATGGCCATAACGAATAGATATGACAATTCAAAACACTATGAGAAGTAGCCACTACTTACTATTTTACATCTGGTGTTGCTATACATTACTTTTACCCATTTTATAAGACAATCACCGAAATTGAAAAAATGTAAATCAAATCCAGTCTTACTTTATCAAAGGCCTTTCAAAATCCACTATAAATGCCAGGCCTGGCTTCTTAGATGTTTCATGTTGTTCTATTATTTCTGGTAGTTGTCATATTATCTCCAATGTATCATCCATGTAAAAAACCTCTCTGATCAGGATGAACAATACCTGGTAAAACCTTTTTAATTCTGAGTGCATTTTGCTAGTATTTTTCCATCACAACATTGAAGTGTAAGGGGCCTCCAGTTTTTTAAATAGACTGGATCTTTATATTTGCTATCTGGGTCTTTTTTTAATAATAGTGAAATCAGAACTTCCTGCTGAGTACCTGACAAACTATAATTTCTATAGAAGTAGTTAAAACAAACTAATAATGGACATTTTAGTATATAGAAAAAAAAGCCCTGGGGTTTTTCCAGACTGAAAAGATTTAATAGCCTCAAGTACTTCCTCTGTAACTTGACCTTCCCACTGATCTTTTAGTACATTTAGTTAATTTTCAATTTTTTTTATTAATTGGGAAGAATTCCTTACAGTAATCGTCGTTCAGAGGGGGAGGATGAGACGGAAAAGAAAACATCTGCTTAAAGTATTTATCTTTTAAAATATAATTCGGGGAATCATAGATGACTCCGTCTTTAGTAATGAGTTCCTGCAAATTATTTTTTGGTATCGTTCTTGTGTTGGAGATTCAGGAAGAATTTGGTGCATTTTTCACCATATTCTATCCAGTTTGCTTTATTTTTGTAATAGATTACATTAGAACCTTCTTGAAAAGTTCCTCCAGCTCTTTTTGTTTTTCCTCTAACTTATTTTGTAGCTCTGTAGTATTGTTTTTATTGCTATCTACCTGTACTATCAGTTAATGTATTCCCTTGTTAGTCTTGTCTCTTTAGACAGAATCTGCTTTTTATTATTGATGAATTTTGAATTGAATGACCTCTGAAAGTACATGTAAAGGTATCCCAAACAATAAGTGGATTTGCTGAACCTATATTGTACTGGTACCTGCCAACTCCTATAGTCATTGGCACAAGACAGCACAATCAGGCTACTCAAGTCAGGCCAGCTGCAAGTAGCAATTTGAAGACCACGAAGAACATTGCAATGGGGTGCCTATCATTCTTTTAACTTTGCTGCTTGCTACTGCAAATGCTGCAGAAGTCAAACTTAATAGAGTAGATGTCAGATAAAGCTAATGAAATGCTTAGGCTGCACTAAAGTTGAATATATTAGATTTATGAGTTCAGCAGAACTGGAGGCAGAGAGAGAGACACACATCTTTCTCACAATAAACTTGTGGTATAAATGTTCAGTGGTCCTTCACACTTCAAGTAGACTACAGAAAATAACTGAATGGTACATTTACAAGAATAAAATAAAAGCATCATCTTTGGTGTCTAGTGTTTGCATGGATGGCTCTAAAAATGGGATTTTTTAATAAAAAATACAATAATGCATCAGTACAGGAGATGAAATCCCTACAAAATATCCTCTCTACATCTGCCAAATCATGTGCTCTCCACATGAAATGGACTGGTAAATGTCATATAATAGTAATGACGTTGATTGCAAATGGATTTTACCAATCAATTCCCTCACGTATTACCAAGGAAAGTCATACTTTATCCCACCCCCACATTATGCAATTTTCTTTTTTTCGTCCTCCATAATCTCCAATTTAACTTTCCAATGATTCCAAAGATACCACAGCCTGCTCAATTCTCCTATTGATTCATCTAATTCACAGGCCTAATGCAGGATTGACTGAAACAAATAACGCTTAGCCAAAGCAGGCGAACTGGGCATCGATGGCCACCAGATCATTGCCAGCTGATCTCTCGTTAAACCATCAATACGCGCTAAATTCACCCGCACAGCTGATATCAATTACAACCATTATTAGTCACTTCATTACCGCTCCTTAAAAGCTGATGTTTGTGTTACCCTAGTCCTGCTTGCTACCAAAGTCTTTCAAGACATGTTCGCCCTGCAGTGGGTATTATCATTTGAACAACTTAGTCCTACTTTTTAAGCAGACTAAGGGCAATTTTATCTATTTGACAATCATTCCGTGCAACTGAAGTAAAGTATTTCCTCATCTACCACAACAAATCTACTGTGGTAATTTACTCGACATGTTGTATGAATAGGAAAACTAATGTTGGTGTAGCCTATTCTTGTTATTTTATTAGATTCCAATTTATGTAATCTATTAAATACAATTGTCCTTAAAAGTGTTTGTTATGGTAATTTCTTATCAAGATCGGGGGTAAAATATCCCTGAACTGTCCATACCTTGTTACTAAATCAAGTCAATTGTGATTTTTTTCATTGCTGTAGTATACGTTCTGATATACCACGGCTTTCAGCCAATCAGCATGTAGGGCTCGAACCACCCAGTTTCTAAAAAGTATTTTTACATTCATCAGCCTTACGGTTTCTGATGCTCCTGATATGTCGATATTTCATAAGGGGAGGGAGTAGAGAACCTAGACACTGCTGTCTGGTATCATAACCATGGTAACGAGAGACCCACTGATCGGCTGGTTTATTCTCGTGGGTTTTTGATTGCAACCAAGTTTGCTTTAGCACACAGGTGCATGTAATCTCCAGTTAGTAGCATTTTAAGAAATCCAGCGGTAAAGTGTAATACAGCTCTATTGCCTGTTGGTTGCAATGTACCTGAGGAATATATCTCTGAGGGCTATCTGGGATCCCCATCGTATACCTCTCCTCTCACAGAATGGCAGCTAACCATCTGAAAGATATGCCCCTGTAGGTCTTTGTCATGGTTAATAGATAACATACAGTACTCATGTGAGCCAAAGACTACATATAGCTGAGTTAGGTCAGAGTGGTGCACTACGTTGCGAGATATACAGTTATTAGATAGACAGTTTAACTTGGGATAACCGGTGACACGAGTGGCTCACCTTTTAGCCAGGTACATTTCTATGGCAATGCATTCTTCAGAACAAACTAATGTCAAATGTGACTTTAACCCACTATGTCCAATATGACATAAACCTGTGCTTTTTAAAGGGTGACATAAGCACCACTTAATAAAGGCTTTATAAATAATTTAAATTTATTGGCTTCACAAAGCATCTATAACCTTGTCATGCCATACTCTCAAACATTTCTAGGATGGCCAAACCTCTTTCCCTCTTGGGTGCATAGCCAATATTGGACCTGACCTCAACTTTCCCTAAAATGTTATGCTACATTTATAAGCCCTTTAATCAGGCTAGGGTCTATTTTTCTCCACTTCCTGTCTGACTGACGTGCCCAAAGTAAACGGCCTGTTACTCAGACCCAGAAGCCAGGATATGCATATAATTGGTACCATTGGATAGAAAACACTTTGAAGTTTGTAGAAATCTTAAAATAATGTATGAGCCTATAATGCAATTGATATGATAGGAGAAAATCCAAAGAAAAACCAACCAGAATTTATTGTTTTTGAGAGCCCTTGCGCTTACAATTAAAAGCTATGGGGCATATGCAACTCCAGCTCCCAGATTGCAATTGCTATGGCTTCCACTGGATGTCAACAGTCTTTGTTCAAGGTTTCAGGCTTGTTTCTTCCCAAACGAGGAAGAATTTTGAGTTTTAGTACTGGGAATCAGAGTTGAAAATTAGTCTGTGCGCGCGCGACGAAGAAGACACGCACCTGCTAATTTTACTTTCCTATTGAACATACTTCTTTCCGTATGAAATATTATAGTTTAATTACATTTTAGGTTACCTAAGGATTAAATAGAAACTTATTTTGACTTGTTTTAACAAAGTTTAGCGGTATCTTTTTCGATTCCTTTCTCTGTATGTTGAACGAGTTGATTACTCAAATTGATGGTGCCAACTTAACCTCTTGACGCTAGGGATCAGATTATTATTATTTTTTTAAATAACGTTCCCAAGGTAAACAAACTATTTCTCACGTCCAGATCGTAGAATATGCATATAATTTACAGATTAGGATAGAAAACACTCCAAAGTTTCCAAAACTGTCAAAATTATGTCTGTGAGTATAACAAAACTAATTCTGCAGGCGAAAACCTGAGAAAATCTAACTCGGAAGTGATTTATTTTAATTTTAAATCTGTGTTTCCTGGCCCGTCTTTCTTCCATTTAAAGGGGTATCAACCAGATTCCTTTTCCAATGGCTTCCTCAGGCTGTGACCAGGCTTTAGACATAGTTTCAGGCTTTTATTTTGAAAAATGAGCGAGATTTTTCAAAAGTAGTCAGGTGTCCTCCGATTAGTTCCTGCGCGCGAGAGGGTAGCTCTCCATTTTCTTTTTCTCTCTTATTGAATAGGTTACGGTCCGGTTGAAATATTATCGATTATGTTTGTTAAAAACAATCTGAGGATTGATTATAAAAAACATTTGACATGTTTCTACGACCATTACGGATACTTTTTGGAATTTTCGTCGAACGGAACGAGGCTTTGGTTTTCTGAACATAACGCYCAACCCAAATGGCGTTTTTTTGTTATAAAAGTAATATTTATCGAACAAAAATAACATTTGTTGTCTAACTGGGAGTCTCGTGAGTGCAAACATCCGAAGATTATCAAAGGTAAGCGATTAATTTGATTGCTTTTCTGACTTTCGTGACCAAGCTAACAAAGCTAATATAAGGCTAACTGTTCTAGCATTGATTGATACACTCACAAAAGCTTAGATTGCTTTCGTTGCAAAGCATATTTTCAAAATCTGACACGATAGGTGGATTAACAACAAGCTAAACTGTGTTTTGGTATATTTCACCTGTGATTGCATGCGAAGATTATCAAAGGTAAGCGATGAATTTTATTGCTTTTCTGACTTTCGTGACCATGCTAATTTGGGGCTAGCTGTTCTAGCATTGATTGATACACTCACAAAAGCTTGGATTTCTTCCTCTGTAAAGCATATTTTCTAAATCTGACACGATAGGTGGATTAACAACAAGCTAAGGTGTGTTTTGGTATATTTCACTTGTGATTGCATGATTATAAATAGTTTTAGTAATATTTTGCGCCCTGCAATTCAGCCGTTGTTTAGGAAAATGATCCCGTAAAAGGGATCCGTAGCGCAGAGAAGTTAAACCTTTTCTCAATAGGGGGTGCTGTTTACACTTTGAAGATTTTTCGTTCCCAGATTAAACTGCCTCGTACTCAATTCTTGCTCGTACAATATGCATATTATTATTACTATTGGATAGAAAACACTCTCTAGTTTCTAAAACCGTTTGAATTATTTCTCTGAGTGAAACAGAACTCATTCTACAGCACACTTCCTGTCAAGAAGTGAGATTTCTGAAATTGAGGTCTCTGTTCCAGGGTCGGTTTATAAATTCCCTTATAAGCTATGGGGCTACATGCACTGCATACGCCTTCCTCTAGATGTCAGTAAGCGGTGAGACTTTGAATGGAGCGGATAGCACCATCTGGGGGAGTATAAAACCTCTTGGAACGGAAGTACTGACCTTTTCGACGAGGCGCCTGACGCATGAGGGAGACCGGCATGGCTTCTTCAAAAGCTTTCGGTTTAGCAGTTCTATATCTCCGGCTCTGATTTAATTTGTTTTTTGTCTTAAAAACTTCATAAGGTAGTTAATTTAAACCGACTTATAGCAGTTTATAGCAGTTTATTGCGATTTTCTGGAGTTTCTTTGTCAGGCGTTATCACGAGTTGGGCACCTCTCCGGTATATCGGCGTTAGCAGCTAATTTCTACAGGAGTAGAGGACATCTTTCAACCAAAAGACGATTGTTCTGGACAAAGGACCACTTGCCCAAGATTCTGATGGAAGATCATCCAAAAGTAAGGGCTATTTATGATGTTAATTCGTATATCTGTGGAAAGATGTAAAATTATTAGTCCGCCATTGATTTAGGCATGGTCTCGCTGTAACGCACGCTGAATGTCGAGTAACGTTAATTTTAAAAATCGAACACAGCGGTTGCATTAAGAACTAATGTATTTTTTAGTCAAGTTTACGATTAGTTATCGATTAGATTAGGTGCCTCTCCAAGATGGCGCCGGCCAGATTGCCTGAAATGTTGCTACTAATCACATTGTATAACCACGATTTGTGCRGCTAAATATGCACATTTTCGAACAAAACCTATATGCATTGTGTAATATGATGTTACAGGACTGTCATCTGATGAAGTATATCAAGGTTAGTCAAAAATTATATATCTTTTGCTGGATTGTTACGATCGCTAACCTTTGCTACTGGTAAACGGCTTGTGTTTCCGGCTATTGTGGTAAGCTAATATAATGCTAAATTGTGTTTTCGCTGTAAAACACTTAAAAAATCAGAAATATTGGCTGGATTCACAAGATGTTGGTCTTTCATTTGCTGTACGCTGTGTATTTTTCAGAAATGTTTTATGATGAGTATTTCGGTATTTGACGTTGGTCTCTGTAATTATTCTGGCTGCTTCGGCACTATTTCAGATTGCAGCTGCAATGTAGAACTGTGATTTATACCTGAAATATGCACATTTTTCTAAAAAAACATATGCTATACAATAAATATGTTATCAGACTGTCATCTGATGAAGTTGTTTCTTGGTTATTGGCTATATATATCTTTATTTGGTCGAAATTGTGATAGCTACCTATGCAGGAAAAAAGTTGTGTCTTTTGCTATCGTGGTTAGCTAATAGATTTACATATTGTGTCTTCCCTGTAAAACATTTTAAAAATCAGCAATGATGGCTGGATTCACAAGATGTGTATCTTTCATCTGGTGTCTTGGACTTGTGATTTAATGATATTTAGATGCTACTATTTACTTGTGACGCTATGCTAGGCTATGCTAGTCAGGTTTTTTACTGTGGGGGGTGCTCCCGGATCCGGGATTGGGACCAATTAGAAGTTAACAGACTTTTTGGGATACAAAGAAGGACTTTATCTAACAAAACGAGCATGCATGTTATAGCTGGGACACGTTGGATTGCAAATCAAAAGAAGATTTTCGAAAAGTAAGTGAATATTTAATCGCTATTTGTGATTTTATGAAGCCTGTGCTGGTTGAAAAATATTTTGACGTGGGGCGTCGTCCTCAAACAATTGCATGGCATGCTTTTGCTGTAAAGCCTATTGTAAATCGGACAATGCAGTTAGATTAACAAGAATTTAAGCTTTTAACTGATATAAGACACTTGTATGTACCTAGATGTTTAATAACCATCATTTTTATGATTATTTATTTGAATTGCGCGCCCTCCAATTTCACCGGAAGTTGTCGACATGTGTCCTGCTGGCGGGATGCCTAGCCCTAATTAATAGAGCATGACATACGGTTATAGATGACACACTTTATGAAACCGTAAGTTACACTTGATACATGGGCGGAGAAGAATGGGGCAGTTATCTTTCCAAGGAAATGTACTTCCTAAATAGGCCTATGATTAGGCTATAGTTTACTACACTGCCTAAAAATAGGCCTAAATATTGTTTACCCATATTTCTGAAAATCTTCCCACTCCTAAAAGGTATGCTATAAAAAAAGTTTCATTTTTTTCTGTTAAGTTAAACAGCAGTTACCTTCCCAGCTGTATCAGTCAACTAAAGAGTATCCAGTTTCTGTTCTGCTTTTTTTTTTTTTACAACTCGGTGAAAGAGCGCAACACGTACGCACTGAACAATGTTTAACTCTTCCGTGCTGGTCCAGCCAGCCTTTCAGAAGCTTCGTCTTCACACAACCTGTCAGCCCATTCTGTGGTGTCCGCACGGTCCTAATTCCAATCGGATAAACACTCCAAACAGCCAACCCGACCGCTCGGAGGTGTCCGCATGGTCCTAAAGCACACCGTTGTTGCATTTTGTATCACATTCCAATGATCAAACTGTGGGGGACAAAAATGCAAATGTCCCCTCTGTCCCCAGTGAAAGTCGCGCCCTTGCATTTAGTAATGACAGGATGCATTTGAAACTTCACTGAAGCAAAACTTTCAAATTACTGTTTTTTTTTATGGATAGATAAAAAAAACCTTTCAGTGCTACCCATCCCGGATCCGGGAGCATCCTCATCAAAAAAGCTGACTAGCATAGCCTAGCCTAACGGGACAGGGATATCATATAATATAATTTCATGAAATCACAAGTCCAATACAGCAAATGAAAGATAAACATCTTGTGAATCCAGCCATCATTTCCGATTTTTAAAATGTTTTACAGCGAAAACACAATATGTATTTATATTAGCTAACCACAATAGCCAAACACACAACGCTATGTTTTCACCATGTTTCCACCGCATAGGTAGCTTTCACAAAACACAGAAATAGAGATAAAATGAATCACTAACCTTGAACAACTTCATCAGATGACAGTCTTATAACATCATGTTATACAATACATTTATGTTTTGTTCAAAAATGTGCATATTTGAGGTATAAATCGTAGTTTTACATTGCAGCCACCATCACAAATAGCACCAAAGCAGCCAGAATAATTACAGAGAGCAACGTGAAATAAATAAATACTCATCATACAACATTTATGAAAAATACATGGTGTACAGCAAATGAAAGATAAACATCTTGTGAATCCAGCCACAGGGATATTTCCGATTTTTTAAGTGTTTTACAGCGAAAACACAATATAGAATTATATTAGCTACCACAATAGCCAAATACACAAAGCCATTTATTCACCGCCAACATAGCTTTCGCAAAAACCAGCAATAGAGATAAAATTAATCACTAACCTTTGGACAACTTCATCAGATGACAGTCTTATAATACATGTTATACAATACATTTATGTTTTGTTCGAAAATGTGCATATTTAGAGCTGCAAATCGTGGTTATACATTGTGAATACGTAGCAACAATTCACCAGAATGTCCGGAGATATTTTGGACATCACCTAATCTAACCAAAGAACTCATCATAAACTTTACATAAAAATACTTGTGTTATGGCAAATGAAAGATACACTGGTTCTTAATGCAACCGCTGTGTTAGATTTTAAAAAATAACTTTACTACAACATACAGCATGCATTATTGTGAGACACGCGCTCACCTATTCTCCGCGTGTTGGAGCCAACATATTACACAAACATACGAAATAACATCATAAATATTCTCTTACTTTTGCTGATCTTCCATCAGAATGTTGTACAGGAGTCCTATTTCCAGAATAAATCGTTGTTTGGTTTTAGAATGTCCATTTCTTCTGTCGAATTAGCAACTTTGGCTAGCATTGTGGCGCGAACATGCCCATCAACTCTTGGCGCCTGGAACGAAAAATTCCAAAATTCCCAATAAACATCGAATAAACTGGTCAAACTCGGTTGAAAATCCTACTTTATGATGTTCTTCTCATTATGAATCCAATAAAAATCAGAGCCGGAGCAATTCGTAGTGTATACCGAACGCTTTTCAGAAGACAATGTGAGGTTCCCCGGCGCGCAGCTGAATACTGACGATAGGGCGGACCTGTCACTCCAAAAGCTCTTATTCGGCCTCACATCAAGCTAGACACCCCATTCAACCTTCTACTGCCTGTTGACATCTAGTGGAAGGCGTATGAAGTGCATACAGATCCATAAATAAAAGCCAGTTGAATAGGCAGGCCCTGACACAGAGCCTCATTTTCAGAATTTTCACTTCCTGTATGGAAGTTTGCTGTCAAATGAGTTCTGTTTTACTCACAGATATAATTCAAACAGTTTTAGAAACTTCAGAGTGTTTCCTATCAAATAGTAATAATAATATGCATATTGTATGATCTAGAACAGAGTACGAGGCCGTTTAAGTTGGGCATGATTTTTTCCAAAGTGAAAACAGCGCCCCCCTATTCACAAGGTGCTCTTGTATTGATAAGCACACCAAAGCATACCAAAGATGACATTATTGATACGAGTAGGCCTAACAAAAGAAAGACTGCACCTCTAGTAGCCTATTTCCCACCAAAGCCTGCTGAATTTTCAGGATACTTTTTTTCATTTTGTTTTCGGCAGAAATTAAAATGTGGCACTGATTCGCCCATGGATTGATGGTTCAGCATTGCCTCACTGAAGAGTTTAGAGTTTAACAAGTTGGGGTGTCCATGTGCGGCATGCACACGGAGTTATAAGCCTGGCTCAAGTTCTGCTCGAGTTAGCGGCAGCTGCAAGATCATCCACCTTTGTCACATGGATGAAGCCTGAGCTGGAATGTGAAGCTAACTGAAGCTGACTAGCTTTAGAAACCCCTGAGTAGATTTAGCTTGCATTGTAGTATACCCCTCTGGTGTTCCACTCTATGGTTCCTAACTACCTATAAATACAGTTTCTTGTTTTGAAATAAGAATAGGCAGATGTTTTTTTTAACTTAAATTACTTTAACTAAGAGCAGTATACTAAACACTGACTACAGCAATTACTGTGCAATAACACAGGTATTAGAGTTACCAAAAGTCATTCTAAAAATATAATAATATAAATAGAAAAATTAACAGCCTTTATATGATTAATACTTTCTAATTGGTAAGCCAGACCAGGCCTGGAACGAAGCTGGAATCTGTCCTACCAGCTAGCTCTTGGCCGGACAGGTAAACATATCACCCAGTCTACTGCACTGTCACCTCCTTTCCCCTGCTCAACTGTGCCTTTACCAGACTGCTTACAGCGACTGGGCCGATCCAACACTTTTCAATCAAGCGGTCACCCTCAATCATCTCTCAATGACAGCTTTAAGTAGCTATAAATAAGCTACAGGCCTGAGCTCCTCGTTTGTCATGCGAGACCCGGACTGCTGTAGATCTCCCCTTTTAGAGACCATAGCTCTTCTTTTACAGCTGCTTTCTTCATCAAGGCAATGCTGCATGGGGAATGATGGCAACACATAACTCTGGGACAATAATGGGGCCTTGCTCCTCGGTAATGATGGAAGAGCCCCTCACGTAAAAAAAAAACATTTTTAAAGCTTTCATTTGATTTAACAACAGAATCTTCAAAGTAGCCACCCTTTGCCTTGATGACAGCTTTGCACACGCTTGGCATTCTCTCAACCAGCTTCACTTGGAATGCTTTTACAAGGAGTTCCCACATATGCTGAGCACTTGTTGGCTGCTTCTCCTTCACTCTGCGGCCCAACTCATCTCAAACGGGTTGAGGTTGGGTGATTGTGGAGGCCAGGTCATTTGATGCAGCACTCCATCACTCTCCTTATTGGTCAAATAGCCCTTATACAACCTAGAGGTGTATTGGGTCATTGTCCTGTTGAAAAATAAATGATAGTCCCACTAAGCGCAAACCAGATGGGATGGCGCATCGCTGCAGAATGCTGTGGTAGCCATGCTGGTTAAGTGTGCCTTGAATTCTGAATAAATCACAGACAGTGTCACCAGCAAAGCACCCCCACACCATCACACCTCCTCCTCCATGCTTCATGATGGGAACCACACATGCGGAGATCATCCGTACACCTACTCTGCGTCTCACAAAGACACGGCGGTTGGAACCAGAAATCTCAAATTTGGACTCATCAGACAAAAGGACAAATTTACACCGGTCTAATGTCCATTGCTCATGTTTCTTGGCCCAAGCAAGTCTGTTCATCTTATTGGTGTCCTTCAGTAGTGGTTTCTTTGCAGCATTTCGACCATGAAGGCCTGATTCACACAGTCTCTGCTGAACAGTTGATGTTGATGTGTCTGTTACTTGAACTCTGTGAAGCATTTATTTGGGCTGCAATTTCTAAGGCAGGGAACTCTAATGAACGTATCCTCTGCAGCAGATGTAACTGGGTCTTGCTTTTCTGTAACTGGGTCTTGCTTTTTCCTCATGAGAGCCATTTTCATTATAGCGCTTGATGGTTTTTGCGACTACACTTGAAGAAACTTTCAAAGTTCTTTACATTTTCCGTATTGACTGACCTTCATGTCTTAAAGTAATGATGAACAGTCATTTCTCTTTGCTTATTTGGGCTCTTCGTGCCAAAATATAGACTTGGTCTTTTATCAAATAGGGCTATGTTCTGTATACGACCCCTACCATGTCACAACACAACTGATTGGCTCAAATGCCAGAAGGAAATAATTTCCACAAATTAACTTTTAACAAGGCACACCTGTTAATTGAAATACATTCCAGGTGACTACCTCATGAAGCTGGTTGAGTGAATGCCAAGAGTGTGCAAAGCTGTCATCAAGGCAAAGCGTGGATACTTTTGAAGAATCTCAAAAATAATATATATTTTCATTTGTTTAACACTTTTGGTTATTACATTATTCCATATGTGTTATTTCATACTTTTGATGTCTTCACTATTATTCTACAATGTAGAACATTAAAAATAAAGAAAAATCCTTGAATGAGTAGGTGTGTCCAAACTTTTGACTGGTACTGTATATCTCCAGTTCCAAAGCCCTTCCATCATTATTATGCTTTGGGTTCCTGGTATCTGGATGTTACGCTCGTCGTTTGAATGAGGAGACCGAGGTGCAGCGTGGTAGGTGAACATCTTACTTTTATTAAAATGAACACCAAAAAACAACAAAACGCAAAACGAACGTAAAGTTCTGCAGGTTACACAGCAACTATACAAAAACAAGATCCCACAAACTAAGGTGGAAAAAAGGCTGCCTAAGTATGATCCCCAATCAGAGACAACGATAGACAGCTGCCTCTGATTGGGAACCATACCAGGCCAACATAGAAAATACAACATAGATTACCCACCCTAGTCACACCCTGACCTAACCAAATAGAGAATAAAAGGCTCTCTAAGGTCAGGGCGTGACATTGGAACAGGTGTGTGTGTGTGTGTGTGTGTTAGATCAAGGTTTCCAAAACTCAGTCCCCCCCCCCAGCACTACACAGCTGATTCAAATAATCAAAGCATGATGATGAGTTCGCTATTTGAATCAGCTGTGTAGTGCTAGGGCAAAAACCAAAACGTGCACCCAGGGGGGGCCCCAGGACCGAGTTTGGGAAACCCTGTGTAAGATCATGATTCGTCTCTTGACTTCTGTATCCGCAAGTCAATATTCAAATTAAGTAAATTACCTAGTGAGGTTACCAACATGTAACTTGACCCCATACAATTGAATGCAAAATGTTGTTTTGTCATAAACTGTTGAAATTATATTATATAAAAGTTAAAGATTCCTTCCATATGGTGTCCTATTTAAGTAGAATACTTGAGCAAAAAGTAGGCAATTCATGGAATCCATTCCATTCTCCCACTTACCGGAGTCCCACTCAAGCTATCACAATAAAATATCCTTGTGAACTCTAACTGCTTCTCCTCATGGCTGGTGGTTGCAATTCAACCTACTCTCTTCCTTGAATATATTCAAGAAAAAAACTACCTCCATTTGAACACCACTGCAGAAGCTTCACTATTTTCCAAGTTGTTTCGTTATTTACTTGAAGAGATCTAGCTATCAAAACTTGCTGAAACCAGCTCTCTGTATTCCATCGTGTTCATTACACTGTCATTTAAAGCATACTAGAAAAACATTCTGACTATAAAACGTCCTATTTTTGCATCATGCGCGATTGCTTTGTTTCCCGCCATTCGTTGATTTCGGTAGTGCATCCCCATATCTAATTGATCAGCTGTTGTCAAAGCCGAAATGAATATTTAAAGTATACTTAATTTTTGAAAATGTCACATACTATAACATAAACATTTTTCACATACTCAAACGGCCTACTATTTAGGACGCAAGTATGGATATTTGGACATGGCCGGTGTCTGTTTGGTAGGGATCATACTGAAAATGGATACTGGATATCAAGGGAAACATATTTTGCATCATTGTTATTATTGATGTTGCAGGGTATGAATTTAGTAGCAGCCCACCACCCAAATGCAGGTAAAAATCACTGGCCTCTTGTAAATGTCAACCTCAGACGCCCCTTTTGAGGTTAGGCTAACAGTCTATAGAGTCATGGTACGGTATCTGGGGCCTCATTTATAAAAATGTTCTTAGATTTATACTTTAATTTAGTTTGTTGATCATTTCCGACGGTGTGCTTACGTTCGATTCATAAAAGATACTGAACATAAAAGACCACCGGTTCTAAGAAGCCCATTTGTAACTTACGCACTTGTGATCTATACATATCCAATTTACTTAAAATTGACGGCACAAAAACGTGCCTTACAATCAGCGACTTCCCCTTATAGGATACTAGCACAAATTAGGGTTTAGTCAGGAATAGCCATGAACCAAAAGAGAAAAGCTAACTTTTTGGAAGATGAGATCACAGTGATGGGAGAGGAGATTGAAGACAGGCAACCCGTATTATTCGGTGGACTAAATAGTGGGTTGACAAACAAAGCCAAACAGGTAGCTTGGGAGTGTGTCGCCGCTGCAGTGAATGAGGTGGGGCAGCAAGACAGAACTGTGGCTGATGTGAAAAATAAATTGTCTGACCTTAAACTGCAAGGGAAAAAAAGAATAGCCATACATAACCAGCAGGAAATACACCTACATCAAGTCTAGACTTTGCGTAGAGATAAGATAATTTCCACGTCAAAGTAAGGTTTCATAAATAACTACTTATACATGGTTTTCTGCGTAAGTCATACTTAAGATCAACATTGATCGTAAGTCTGTTTTATAAATGAGGCCCCAGGTGTAGACAGCAGTGAACATAGTGCAGTGACGCACTACAGTCATACTTGACATCCCCTCTGACACTATCACATGGAAACACAAACATTATCTCTTATCTATTGCATTGCTTCCACTGCCCAATAATAAATAATCAAGCTTGCAGAGAATACTGCAACGAGATGTTGGGAAATGGTAGAATATGTCTAACTTGGCTTACAGTAGTTGGGAACTTGGCTTACAGTAGTTGGGAACCAATGGCTTACAGTATGTAGAGGAAAATGGAACAATGCATCACTCTGATTGGGACTGTAGTCTTGTTAACATTATGGGGGCAAACCTGGGGATAAGGTGACCATTCAAAGCTGACAGGCTACCTTACAAATGCCAGAGGAAGTGCCTTCCAATCTTATACTTGTCCTGAACATAATTTGCTCCTCAGCAAATGTCCCACTGCCTGTACAGCTTTTGACCTTGGAGGCAACAGTAGACTCAGCAAACTAATTAAATGTGCTGTACTGTCCATCACTTTCTATTGCATGGCTCATTTGTTTACTCACACAATCTCCAATGGGCACTTTCATTATTACTGCCTGAAAACTCGAGGGATTATGACAAATTAAAGTAGCATGTCACAAAGTATAACCAAGCCATCTCTCAAAACTTAGATCAACACCATCGCTACACACCAGGAGAAACACTCAAGGCATTTTCAATCCTGTTGAAAAGATTCCACTTTTACGGGTCAGACACCCTGCTGAGGTTCCTAGTACGTCTGCACAGAAGAGTAATCCTGCAGCACTGGTAACAAATTAATCTAACCCAAATGACCTGCTCAAATTTAAAAAGACTCTTCTACTGTTCAGTGTCTCATTTGCATTTTGGGGTTTATCTTTTCCTTCAGTTTGTCTGATATCAGGCAAATCTAGTGGGCATCCATGGTGGGTGTTAAGACCCTACTTGAGTTTGCTTGACCAGCACACTGTCACGCCCTGACCATAGAGAGCCCTTGTTTCTCTATGGTGTAGTAGGTCAGGGTGTGACTAGGGGTTATTCTAGTTTATAATTTCTATGTTGTGTTCTAGTTTATATTTTCTATGTTGGTGTTTTGTATGATTCCCAATTAGAGGCAGCTGGTATCGTTGTCTCTAATTGGGGATCATATTTAAATAGCTATTTTTCCCACCTGTGTTTGTGGGATATTGTTTTGTGTTTGTGGACCACTTAGTCACGTTTCGTTTATTGTTTTTGCTTTAAGTTTCACTTTTGAAATAAATATCTGGAACTCAACATACGCTGCGCCTTGGTCCAGTTCTTACGACAACCGTGACACACACAGTGAGTAGGCCCCCCATGGATGGCTTTCAGAACCCATTTTAAAACCCCACCTGTTGTGGTTGTTGTCAGTGGCTCCTTTGTTAGTTCCCTTTTTCTGTTGAGAGATGATTTTTGGTTTCTTATTGGGGAAAGTAACATACCTACAGATGCACAGAGAGGACATTTTGTCACAATATACACATTTTTCTAGGCACTATAACCCATTACTGTTAGATGTGTCACGGCTCCTCCTCTGCAGTGCAGGGGGCGGTTCCTCCTGCAGGCAGAGGAGGGTCGTGAGTGATTGGAGCCACCTGGGCTCAGGGTATAAAACTGTCACTAATCACTTCTCTCTCTCTCTCTGCTCCTCCAGGTATGCTCATGATTTGTTTGTTCCTTTGTAGTTTTGCGTAGTTTTCACTCAGTCATGTTCACACACACATATTCACGCATCCATGCACTTTACATACACCTTACATTATAATACTTCCACACCTCATTCCTTTTTCTTAGTTTTAAGTTAATAGTTTTGTTGTATAATAAAGAACACTTTTAAATTGGCCTATACCTGTTGTTCGTGTCCCCTCATTTTTGTCACAGGCTATGAGCCGGCTTGTGACAGATGTTACAAGAATAGCTAGAAGAAGACATTTGTCATAAAAAGTTGACAATTGATGGAGAACATTTTCATAATCCAACAACTGGCTCAGGTTCTGCCCTTGCGAGAACAGCAGTGGGAGGAGTGGGAGGAAAAGGACACAGCCCTCCACCATGGTGTAATTACTGTTTGAAAGTGAATCTTAACATGCTTTACTGCTAGCTATTTGTGCAGGGCGCAACACCCACTCCTGATCTAGCACAAGGTCGCACAGCAGGATAGATACCTCTAATTCAAATGAGAAATATTTCACAAGAACCAACTGAAGGTCATCTAGACTAGAGGAACCTGTTATACACAGTATTCTGGAAATATGTTTTTATAAAAGTCAACAAGGTACACCCAGCACACCGTTAACCATTTGAATATCTCCCATGTAGCATAAATATTTTATGTTTACATTCATATCAATTTCCCTTGATACTTTGATAACGAACAGGGTTGGATGTAGTATTGTATTTATACCAGTACTTCTGTGTCAGTAATAACCTTCCCACATCTCCTACTTTAAGTTTTGATTCTCTGTCAGCCAACTTCCCAGACTCTTGCAAAACTATATGATTTCTAATGATTCCTATTAACTGTGATAAAAAAAAATGTAAAAAAAAAACTAAAACAAAAAACATGTATTTTTTAATTGAGTCATTATTCTCATAATTACTGTACAATGAATTGTCTCATACTGTACACAAGGCTGTTCATAGTTCTCAATTTCATTCAAATATTTTCAATATTTTTGAACCACTCTTCAAAAGCATACAATGTTTTTTCAAAAGACTATTCCTAGTGCTGTGATTCACAATAAAGTAAAGACATAATATTTATATTCAATATATACAGTATAGCGTATAATGTTAGCCCTTAACCAGAAGTACTTGCAGTTTCTATGTTGGTGGGGCATCCAGGCACTTGGAAGCACCTTGCAGAGTAAGCGCTCCCATGAGGAGCCTTAGCTCAGGTGTTAAAACCAATCAGGATCAGAGTAGTGCCCAGCCATTGCTTTCTCAGTCCAAGCAAAGCCAACATTCTCGACCTGATGGTCTGTCCAATCCCACTGCTCCATTTAAGGGGCTTACAAACAGTCAGTCTCGAATGAGCATGACAGGAGGAAGTTGCATCTGCAGTTGTTTGATTAAGTGTAAGCACCATCCTAACACCTCTCTCTTTTTCCCCATTGGCACATGATTGCTAAGAAGCTAGACAAGGTTGAGTAGTTTTGTTTGTCCAAAAAACGTCTTATTGGAAAAACAGAGTGCCTTGTTAAAAATGCATTGTGGTATAATTGGGTGCATGAGATTATGATTTTGGTCAGTCATGAGGTTTTTCTGTTGAAACCTTGGTCAGGGCCAGATACTCAAAATGTGTTTACTCTACTACAGCACCACTGAGTTGAGTCCAGTACTTCTGGTGATAAAGAAGATTTAGTGGATATGCCACCAAACATGTTAATGTAACTAAGCCTACTGTAGCTTTTCATAACATAAACCTCACAGAATTAAATCAAGCTAAAAGAGATGAGTAAAAACCCTTCATGCCTGCCATCCTGTCAGTGCATTGTCTCTGTATTTGATTAAATATGCAGTTTTGTTTGACTGTGCTCACACTAGCCTCCTCAAACTGACTCACATGTAAAGAGCAGCACAGAAGAAGACGGTCAGTAGCTACTGCAAAACAGTTTGTATTCAGTACTTATTGTGCATGGACAGTTTAGGTGTAGGGTCAAGGATATAGCCTTATGTGATTACCTTCAGTCTAAGCATCGCTGGCTAGATGTAACGGTTGTCATAATCTTCCTCCTCCTCGGACGAGGAGAGGCGAGACGGATCGGACCAATACGCAGAGTGGGTAGTGATCATAATAATTTATTAAATCGAAACTGAACACTAACATGAAACAAAGTAACAAAATGAAACAACCGACAACAGTCCCGTGTGGCACGAATACAAACACGGAAACAAACACCCACCACACACACGTGAAACCCAGGCTGCCTAAGTATGATTCTCAATCAGGGACAACGATTGACAGCTGCCTCTGATTGAGAATCATACGCGGCCGAACACAAACATCCCAACATAGAAAATCACACATAGACAAACCCACCCAACTCACGCCCTGACCAACTAAATAAATACAAGACAAAAGAAAACAGGTCAGGAACGTGACACTAGAGGTGACTCACTGCAACAGGCGGTGAGGGGGTTCTTCAACACGTGGTTATATAGACTAAATAAACCTATTGTAAATGTGTTCTATTTTACTGTTGAATAATGACAATGTACGGTTTAGTGATAGCTGCTGCAGAACATTTGCATGCTGCTGTGAACCAAACAATTGTAGAACACTTCCCTTTTTGTTCCAAGGCAGAGGATAACAATGCTTATCTGCATCCACTGCTAGAGCTGGAGAGATGGCCTGTGTTTGAGAGCATAAACAACAAGAACTCCCTTCACTCTCAGGAGTAGTGGACAGACAGACAGAAGTGTTTCTATCCATCATGTCTGAGTGAATAAACATGGTGGAGCTCAGAGAGCTGACTGCTCAGTCATGCATCCTATGATTAACCGCCATAAGACAGGGGAGGCCAGAAGGGCCCAATAAGCCACACTCACTAGATAACCACATCATAGAAAGGCCATATCCAGTCAGTCTAGTCCAGGCATGAGAGAGTACCCACTTACCTGAATGGTGTAGACCTTAGTGCAAAGACAGGAAAGAGAGGAGAGCCCTCATATAGCCCCATGTCAACAGGAACGAAGTGATGCCACCAAGTAACTGTGCTAGCTAAGACATGCGGTACAACTCAACAAACACTGTCTGATGGAGTGTGTGTCATGGAGCTGGTGTCCTCTTGGTGATTCAATTATATATTAGGCTATCATCAGTGCACTACTAACCATCAATCAATTAATTACATCTTCAAAACAAGATTTGCTTTTTTACATAATCTGTCTGCTGCAAATGCAAAATGACACATTTATAAAAAATTAAGTATTCAGACCCTTTGCTATGAGACTCAATTGAGCTCAGGTGCATCCTAGTTACATTGATCATCCTTGAGATGTTTCGGCAACTTGATTGGTGTCCACCTGTGGTAAATTCAATTGATTGGACATGATTTGGAAAGGCACACACCTGTCTATATAAGGTCCCACAGTTGACAGTGCATGTCGGAGCAAAAACCAAGCCATGAGGTCGAAGGAATTGTCCGTAGAGCTCCGAGACAGGATAGTGTCGAGGCACAGATCTGGGGAAGGGTACCTAAACATTTGGTGGACTCCATCATTCTTAAATGGAATAAGTTCGGAACCACCAAGACTCTTCCTAGAGCTGGCCGCCGTGCCAAAATGAGCTATCTGGGGAGTAGTGCATTGTTCCGGGAGGTGACCAAAAACCCGATGGTCACTCTGACAGAGCTCTAGAGTTCCTCTGTGGAGATGTCCAGAAGGACAATCATCTCTGCAGCACTCCACAAATCAGGCCTTTTTGGTAGAGTAGCCAGACGGAAGCCACTCCTCAGTAAAATGCACATGACAGCCCACTTGGAGTTTGCAAAAACACACCTAAAGATTCTCTGGTCTGATGAAACCAAGATTGAACTCTTTGGCCTGAATTGCAAGCATCACGTTGGGTTGAAACCTGGCACTATCCCTACTGTGAAGCATGGTGGTGGCAGCATCATACTGTGGGCAGGGACTGGGAGACTATTCAGAGATTGTTGGTGACAACCTGCTCCAGAGCGCGCAGAACCTCAGACTGGGGCGAAGGTTCACCACCAACAGGACAATGACCCTAAGCACACAGCCAAGACAACGCAGGAGTGGCTTCGGGACAAGTCTCTGAATGTCCTTGAGTGGTCTAGCCAGAGCGCGGACTTGAACCCAATCTAACATCTCTGGAGAGACCTGAAAATAGCTGTGCTGCAACGCTCCCCATCCAACCTGACAGAACTTGAGAGGATCTGCAGAGAGGAATGGGAGAAACTCCCCAAATACAGGTGTGCCAAGCTTGGGAGAAACTCCCCAAATACAGGTGTGCCAAGCTTGGGAGAAACTCCCCAAATACATTTGTGCCAAGCGTCATATCCAAGAAGAGTCTAGGCTGCAATCACTGTCAAAATGTGCTTCAACAAAGTACTGAGTAAAGTGTCTGAACACTTATGTAAATGTGATATTTCAGTTATTATTTTTAATACTTTTCCCCCAAAAATCTAAAAACCTGTTTTTGCTTTGTCATTATGGGGTATTGTGTGTAGATTGATGAATTTAAAAAACGATTTAACTTTAGAATAAGGCTGTACTGTACTGTACTGTAACAAAATGTAGAAAAAGTCAAGTGGTCTGAATGCACTGTATGTTGTACTGCATTTTCCTGTGAAAAACAAACTATAAATCGTAGGATATCTTACATGGTTAAAGTGGTGGAAGTCAGTGGATGACAACACAGTGTGGCAAAATCCCAGGGACCATCACCATTCAGGTGGCATTTGCAGAGCATGATATGCCAAGCACTGAGTTAATGAGTCTTGCAATTTCAGCGGACTCCGACACATGCAGCTTTATTCATGTGGAAAGGTAAAGGGTCTGCACTAAAATAGGACGTGATAAAAGTTTCAAACAACATGTGCACATTTCATTAATCAACTGGAGCTAATCAGAAAGCCTTAAAGCAAATTAAGAAGGGAAAATGCTTTATATTACTGGTATTATTCACATGAGACAGGTAAATTGGGGTGAGCCTAGAGATTTGAATGCAGATTAATGTAGCGTGTCTGTCAGGGTCCAGGCCAGGCTGGAATGAAGTGTTATTAGCACTCTGATAAATTCACTTAATTACGTTTTAAGTTAGGGAGTAGAATGACCTCTGTGGCTAAAGGAATAATGTCATCATGGATTTTGATTTCTCTAGACGATGAATCATACTCAATTACCATGTGAAATGTGGGGATATTGTATAGGTGTGCATTACAGACTTTGTTAGTGCACAAATTCATAGTTCAGATTTGTTTGTTTGATACATATTTCCAATAAAAAATGTCATATCACTACACATTTTGCCATTCAATATACAGTTTTTCACAGGCAGCTGAAAACATTTCCCTAAGCATCAATATACCAGCGTTATTAAAACTTCTAATGGTTTGGCAGGTACCCTGCTTTGGTATGGTATGGTTGAGCCTTGTAAAACAGTTGTCTGATATCATCTTATCTCCTCTGACCAAACAAATGTAATCTCTTCTGGCGTAATGGTTAGTGTGACGTTATTACCAGTAAGGTCCACTGTGTGGAGTAGGAACACCAGCAATTAATTTTGCATCAGGACCCAATCAGATAATTCATACAGATGTAAGATCTTAATTTGAGCCAGTTTGCTATAGCAGGAAAATAATCCTGCAGCAAATGTAAAAGTAAATTATGTGGATTATAATTAATGGACATTTTTGGAAGGGGATGATACATTTTTCATAAGGGAAGATCAGGTCTGACATTTCAAAGTAGAAATTACACACTTCAGATGCCCTTTAAAACCTTGTTTAAACCTAGTTTAAAATTTCCTGAACTGCAGGAAAGTTCTCAAAGTTTAGTAGCCACGTGCACAGGACACAATAGGTGTAAAACAGTACAATTCAATTCTTACCTTGAACGCTCTTTCCCAACAATGCAGTGATTATATAGAAAATAATACAACGAAATAAAAAATACAAATATAAACAGCGGTGTGAGATAAAGACACACGAGATTGCAAGTATATACAGGATAGTGCCAGCACCTTATTCAATGTGCTGAAGTACTGGGGTGGTTAAGGTGGGTTTATACATAAAAAGTGACTGGTAGTAGGATATACATGTGAACAGGGCTGAAAAGTGACTGGTACAAGGAATATATAAACACTTCTGGTAAGATATTAATGGTAATACAGTGCTTTCGGAAAGTATTTGGACCCCTTCCTTTTTTCCACATTTTGTTGCGTTACAGCCTTATTCTAAAATGTATTAAATTAAATGTTTTCCTCATCAATCTACACAATAATGACATTTCGGGTTTTTAGAAATGCAAATTTATTTAAAAAATAACAAAAATAAATACCTTATCTTCTTATGGCTGCAGGGTCAGTATTGAGTAGCTTGGATGAAAGGTGCAGAGGTGCCCATGGTAAACTGCCTGCTCCTCAGTCCCAGTTGCTAATATATGCATATTATTATTCATATTGGATAGAAAACTCTGAAGTTTCTAAAACTGTTTGAATGATATCTGTGAGTATAACAGAACTCATATGGCAGGCAAAAATCTGAAATAAATCCAAACAGGAAGTGGGAATTCTGAGGCTGGTCAATTTTCAACCAAGATCCTATTGAATTCACAGCGAGATGTGGATGAGTTTGCACTTCCTACGGCTTCCACTAGATGTCAACAGTCTGTAGAACCTTGTCTGATGCCTCTACTGTGAAGGGGGGCNGGTCCTGGCTGGACGGCTCTGGCTGGTCCTGGCTGGACGGCTCTGGCGGATCCTGTTTGGACGGCTCTGGCTGGTCCTGGCTGGACGGCTCTGGCTTTGAAGGCTCAGTACAGACGGGCGGCTTTGAAGACTCAGGACAGACCGGCAGCTCTGACGGCTCGGGACAGACGGACAGCTCTGACGGCTCGGGACAGACGGACAGCGCTGGGCAGGCAGACAGTTCTGACAGCGCTGGGCAGGCAGACAGTTCTGACAGCGCTGGGCAGGCAGACAGTTCTGACAGCGCTGGGCAGGCAGACAGTTCAGACAGCGCTGGGCAGGCAGACAGTTCAGACAGCGCTGGGCAGGCAGGCAGCTCAGACACTGGCTGCGCTGGAGAGGAGGAAGGCTCTGACAGCGCTGGACAGGTGGGAGCAACTGGAGAGAGAAGACGGAGAGACAGCCTGGTGCGGGGGGCTGCCACCGGAGGACTGGTACGTGGAGGTGGCACCGGAAAAACCGGACCGTGAAGGAGGACACGTGCTCTTGAACACCGAGCCTGCCCAACCTTACCAGGTTGAATGATCCCCGTAGCCCTGCCAGTGCGGCGAGGTGGAAAAACCCGCACTGGGCTATGCTGGCGAACCGGGGACACCATTTGTAAGGCTGGTGCCATGTACGCCGGCCCGAGGAGACGCACTGGAGGCCAGATGCGTTGGGCCGGCTTCATGACACCCGGCTCGATTCCCAACCTAGCCCGGCCAGTGCGGCAAGGTGGAATAGCCCGCACTGGACTAAGCACGCGTACTGGGGACACCGTGCGCTTTACCGCATAACACGGTGTCTGACCTGTACGACACCCTCTCACTCCACGGTAAGCACGGGGAGTTGGCTCAGGTATCCTACCCGGCTTTGCCACACTCCGCGTGTGCCACCCCCCCAATACATTTTTGGGTCTGACTCTCGGGCTCCCAACCGCGTCGCCGCGCTGCCTCCTCATACCAGCGCCTCTCTGCCTTCGCTGCCTCCAACTCCGCCTTGGGACGGCGATATTCCCCTGGCTGAGCCCAGGGTCCTTTGCCGTCCAGGATCTCCTCCCAAGTCCACGAGTCCTGTGTCCTCGGTCTCTGCTGCTGTCTGTTCCCACTCTGCTTGATCCTTTTTTGGTGGGTGTTTCTGTAACGGTTGTCATAATCTTCCTCCTCCTCGGACGAGGAGAGGCGAGACGGATCGGACCAATACGCAGAGTGGGTAGTGATCATGATAATTTATTAAATCGAAACTGAACACTAACATGAAACAAAGTAACAAAATGAAACAACCGACAACAGTCCCGTGTGGCACGAATACAAACACGGAAACAAACACCCACCACACACACGTGAAACCCAGGCTGCCTAAGTATGATTCTCAATCAGGGACAACGATTGACAGCTGCCTCAGATTGAGAATCATACCCGGCCGAACACAAACATCCCAACATAGAAAATCACACACAGACAAACCCACCCAACTCACGCCCTGACCAACTAAATAAATACAAGACAAAAGAAAACAGGTCAGGAACGTGACACTAGAGGTGACTCACTGCAACAGGCGGTGAGGGGGTTCTTCAACACGTGGTTATATAGACTAAATAAACCTATTGTAAATGTGTTCTATTTTACTGTTGAATAATGACAATGTACGGTTTAGTGATAGCTGCTGCAGAACATTTGCATGCTGCTGTGAACCAAACAATTGTAGAACACTTCCCTTTTTGTTCCAAGGCAGAGGATAACAATGCTTATCTGCATCCACTGCTAGAGCTGGAGAGATGGCCTGTGTTTGAGAGCATAAACAACAAGAACTCCCTTCACTCTCAGGAGTAGTGGACAGACAGACAGAAGTGTTTCTATCCATCATGTCTGAGTGAATAAACATGGTGGAGCTCAGAGAGCTGACTGCTCAGTCATGCATCCTATGATTAACCGCCATAAGACAGGGGAGGCCAGAAGGGCCCAATAAGCCACACTCACTAGATAACCACATCATAGAAAGGCCATATCCAGTCAGTCTAGTCCAGGCATGAGAGAGTACCCACTTACCTGAATGGTGTAGACCTTAGTGCAAAGACAGGAAAGAGAGGAGAGCCCTCATATAGCCCCATGTCAACAGGAACGAAGTGATGCCACCAAGTAACTGTGCTAGCTAAGACATGCGGTACAACTCAACAAACACTGTCTGATGGAGTGTGTGTCATGGAGCTGGTGTCCTCTTGGTGATTCAATTATATATTAGGCTATCATCAGTGCACTACTAACCATCAATCAATTAATTACATCTTCAAAACAAGATTTGCTTTTTTACATAATCTGTCTGCTGCAAATGCAAAATGACACATTTATAAAAAATTAAGTATTCAGACCCTTTGCTATGAGACTCAATTGAGCTCAGGTGCATCCTAGTTACATTGATCATCCTTGAGATGTTTCGGCAACTTGATTGGTGTCCACCTGTGGTAAATTCAATTGATTGGACATGATTTGGAAAGGCACACACCTGTCTATATAAGGTCCCACAGTTGACAGTGCATGTCGGAGCAAAAACCAAGCCATGAGGTCGAAGGAATTGTCCGTAGAGCTCCGAGACAGGATAGTGTCGAGGCACAGATCTGGGGAAGGGTACCTAAACATTTGGTGGACTCCATCATTCTTAAATGGAATAAGTTCGGAACCACCAAGACTCTTCCTAGAGCTGGCCGCCGTGCCAAAATGAGCTATCTGGGGAGTAGTGCATTGTTCCGGGAGGTGACCAAAAACCCGATGGTCACTCTGACAGAGCTCTAGAGTTCCTCTGTGGAGATGTCCAGAAGGACAATCATCTCTGCAGCACTCCACAAATCAGGCCTTTTTGGTAGAGTAGCCAGACGGAAGCCACTCCTCAGTAAAATGCACATGACAGCCCACTTGGAGTTTGCAAAAACACACCTAAAGATTCTCTGGTCTGATGAAACCAAGATTGAACTCTTTGGCCTGAATTGCAAGCATCACGTTGGGTTGAAACCTGGCACTATCCCTACTGTGAAGCATGGTGGTGGCAGCATCATACTGTGGGCAGGGACTGGGAGACTATTCAGAGATTGTTGGTGACAACCTGCTCCAGAGCGCGCAGAACCTCAGACTGGGGCGAAGGTTCACCACCAACAGGACAATGACCCTAAGCACACAGCCAAGACAACGCAGGAGTGGCTTCGGGACAAGTCTCTGAATGTCCTTGAGTGGTCTAGCCAGAGCGCGGACTTGAACCCAATCTAACATCTCTGGAGAGACCTGAAAATAGCTGTGCTGCAACGCTCCCCATCCAACCTGACAGAACTTGAGAGGATCTGCAGAGAGGAATGGGAGAAACTCCCCAAATACAGGTGTGCCAAGCTTGGGAGAAACTCCCCAAATACAGGTGTGCCAAGCTTGGGAGAAACTCCCCAAATACATTTGTGCCAAGCGTCATATCCAAGAAGAGTCTAGGCTGCAATCACTGTCAAAATGTGCTTCAACAAAGTACTGAGTAAAGTGTCTGAACACTTATGTAAATGTGATATTTCAGTTATTATTTTTAATACTTTTCCCCCAAAAATCTAAAAACCTGTTTTTGCTTTGTCATTATGGGGTATTGTGTGTAGATTGATGAATTTAAAAAACGATTTAACTTTAGAATAAGGCTGTACTGTACTGTACTGTAACAAAATGTAGAAAAAGTCAAGTGGTCTGAATGCACTGTATGTTGTACTGCATTTTCCTGTGAAAAACAAACTATAAATCGTAGGATATCTTACATGGTTAAAGTGGTGGAAGTCAGTGGATGACAACACAGTGTGGCAAAATCCCAGGGACCATCACCATTCAGGTGGCATTTGCAGAGCATGATATGCCAAGCACTGAGTTAATGAGTCTTGCAATTTCAGCGGACTCCGACACATGCAGCTTTATTCATGTGGAAAGGTAAAGGGTCTGCACTAAAATAGGACGTGATAAAAGTTTCAAACAACATGTGCACATTTCATTAATCAACTGGAGCTAATCAGAAAGCCTTAAAGCAAATTAAGAAGGGAAAATGCTTTATATTACTGGTATTATTCACATGAGACAGGTAAATTGGGGTGAGCCTAGAGATTTGAATGCAGATTAATGTAGCGTGTCTGTCAGGGTCCAGGCCAGGCTGGAATGAAGTGTTATTAGCACTCTGATAAATTCACTTAATTACGTTTTAAGTTAGGGAGTAGAATGACCTCTGTGGCTAAAGGAATAATGTCATCATGGATTTTGATTTCTCTAGACGATGAATCATACTCAATTACCATGTGAAATGTGGGGATATTGTATAGGTGTGCATTACAGACTTTGTTAGTGCACAAATTCATAGTTCAGATTTGTTTGTTTGATACATATTTCCAATAAAAAATGTCATATCACTACACATTTTGCCATTCAATATACAGTTTTTCACAGGCAGCTGAAAACATTTCCCTAAGCATCAATATACCAGCGTTATTAAAACTTCTAATGGTTTGGCAGGTACCCTGCTTTGGTATGGTATGGTTGAGCCTTGTAAAACAGTTGTCTGATATCATCTTATCTCCTCTGACCAAACAAATGTAATCTCTTCTGGCGTAATGGTTAGTGTGACGTTATTACCAGTAAGGTCCACTGTGTGGAGTAGGAACACCAGCAATTAATTTTGCATCAGGACCCAATCAGATAATTCATACAGATGTAAGATCTTAATTTGAGCCAGTTTGCTATAGCAGGAAAATAATCCTGCAGCAAATGTAAAAGTAAATTATGTGGATTATAATTAATGGACATTTTTGGAAGGGGATGATACATTTTTCATAAGGGAAGATCAGGTCTGACATTTCAAAGTAGAAATTACACACTTCAGATGCCCTTTAAAACCTTGTTTAAACCTAGTTTAAAATTTCCTGAACTGCAGGAAAGTTCTCAAAGTTTAGTAGCCACGTGCACAGGACACAATAGGTGTAAAACAGTACAATTCAATTCTTACCTTGAACGCTCTTTCCCAACAATGCAGTGATTATATAGAAAATAATACAACGAAATAAAAAATACAAATATAAACAGCGGTGTGAGATAAAGACACACGAGATTGCAAGTATATACAGGATAGTGCCAGCACCTTATTCAATGTGCTGAAGTACTGGGGTGGTTAAGGTGGGTTTATACATAAAAAGTGACTGGTAGTAGGATATACATGTGAACAGGGCTGAAAAGTGACTGGTACAAGGAATATATAAACACTTCTGGTAAGATATTAATGGTAATACAGTGCTTTCGGAAAGTATTTGGACCCCTTCCTTTTTTCCACATTTTGTTGCGTTACAGCCTTATTCTAAAATGTATTAAATTAAATGTTTTCCTCATCAATCTACACAATAATGACATTTCGGGTTTTTAGAAATGCAAATTTATTTAAAAAATAACAAAAATAAATACCTTATCTTCTTATGGCTGCAGGGTCAGTATTGAGTAGCTTGGATGAAAGGTGCAGAGGTGCCCATGGTAAACTGCCTGCTCCTCAGTCCCAGTTGCTAATATATGCATATTATTATTCATATTGGATAGAAAACTCTGAAGTTTCTAAAACTGTTTGAATGATATCTGTGAGTATAACAGAACTCATATGGCAGGCAAAAATCTGAAATAAATCCAAACAGGAAGTGGGAATTCTGAGGCTGGTCAATTTTCAACCAAGATCCTATTGAATTCACAGCGAGATGTGGATGAGTTTGCACTTCCTACGGCTTCCACTAGATGTCAACAGTCTGTAGAACCTTGTCTGATGCCTCTACTGTGAAGGGGGGCCGAATGAGAGGGGAATTAGTCAGGTCTGCCATGACCTGACCATGCTCTAACCATGCGCGTTCACATGAGAGGGAGCTCTGTTCCATCGCTCATCTGAAGTCAATGTAATTCTCCGGGTTGGAACGTCATTCAAGATTTATGTTAAAAACATTCTAAAGATTGATTCAATACATCGTTTGACATGTTTCTACTGACTGTTACGGAACTTTTGGACATTTCGTCAGCTTTTAGTGAACGCGCTTCCTGACGTTGGATTTTTTTACCAAACACGTTAACAAAAATAGCTATTTGGACATAAATGATGGACATTACCGAACAAAACAAACATTTCTTATGGAAGTGGGAGTCCTGGGAGTGCATTCCGACGAAGATCAGCAAAGGTAAGTGAAGATTTATAATGCTTTTTATGAGTTTTGTTGACTGCACAATTTGGCAGGTAACTGTATGGCTTGCTTTAGTGGCTGAACCCTGTTCTCAGATTGAATATTGTGCTTTTGCCGTAAAGATTTTTGAAATCTGACACAGCGGTTGCATAAAGAACAAGTGTATCTTTAATTCTATGAAAAACATGTATCTTCCATCAAAGTTTATGATAAGTATTTATGTTATTTGACGTGGCTCTCTGCAATTTCTCCGGATATTTTGGAGGCATTTCTGAACATGATGCCAATGTAAACTGAGGTTTTTGGATATAAATATTAACTTTATCGAACAAAACATATATTTATTGTGTAACATGAAGTCCTGAGTGTCATCTGATGAAGATCATCAAAGGTTAGTGATACATTTTATCTCCATTTCTGCTTTTTGTGACTCCTGTCTTTGGCTGGAAAAATGACTGTTTGTCTTTGATTTTGCGGTGACCTAACATAATAGTTTGTGGTGCTTTCGCTGAAAAGCCTATTTGTTTGAATTTGGCGCCCTGCACTTTCACTGGCTGTTGTCATATCGATCCCGTTAACGGGATTGCAGCCATAAGAAGTTATTTACATAAGTATTCAGACCCTTTGCTATGAGACTCAAAATTGAGCTCAGGTGCATCCTGTTTCCATTGATCATCCATGAGATGTATCTACAACTTGATCGATTTGGAGTCCACCTTTGGGAAATTCAATTGATTTGGAAGGGCACATACAGTGGTGTTACGAATCCCTTTGGCCCGACAGTCTAGGGGGGATGGTAACGAGACCCGTAACATAACTCATGCAAATTATAGTAGTGAAAAAGTAAGAGTGAGAACGAAATAACCACAGACAACTAAATTACCGTCAAACACTCATGGTTTATTTGAAAACACTCGGTAATGGGGAGAGGGGGGGGCAGGAAATGGGGCTGAGCTGGACCCGAGGAAAGAAATAATAAGTATCCAAAAACACCCCTAAGCTAGACTAGCCTACTTCACCAACAGCTAACTAACTAACCAAAAATACAGTGGGTGGTCCGTCCAGTTCTAACTAGTGTTTTTATACAAAGTATTCCTACGGGTAATGTATGCCCATGGTCGACTTATCTTGGTACCCCCTTTTCCCACCGTCAAACAAACACCATAACAAAACCAATACTCACAGGTGGGGACAAAGTGACATGTAATTGCAAACACAAGAGATCTACAGACAGAAGGCATTGACAGAGAGATTGAGCTCCAGAGAAAACAACTGACAGGGTTTTTAAACCAAGGGAAAGGGACTGTGATAGGGTAAGGGAAAAGGAGCAGGTGTCTTCCAATTAGCGACTGATTGGTGACTGATGAATTTCACCTGTGAGGGGAGAAGGCGAGAAAATAAATACACACACAGGATACACACACAGGATACCTGTATCCGTAACAAGTGGGCTCCAAAATTACTGGCACCCCTGACTGGCAATCTACAAACAATACTTGAAAAAATATAAACAATATAATTATAGAGAAACTCAAAATACCAACATGTGAGATACTGTACTTTATTAATGTTTCAATCGAACCCACAAATCATACAATTATTTAATACAAAATACATTTCACCAAAATCAAGGTTTCATAATTATTGGCACTCATTTAGTACTTAGTGCCACCACCTCTGGCAGGGATAACAGCATGGTCTTTTCCTGTAATGTTTGACAAGGTTAAGGAACACATTTGGAGGGATTTTGGACCATTCCTCTATGCAGATCCTTTCAAGATCCTTCACATTCTTGGGTTTGCGCTTATCAACTGCCCTCTTCAACACAGCCCACAGGTTTTCGTTTAGATTGAGGACCGGTGACTGAGATGGCCATGGCAGAACATTGATTTTTTTTTCAAGCAGGTTGCTCCCAATGCCTCAGCAGGTAAATCTGCACCTTCAAGCAGCAGATGGTTTATGCTTGGTAGAAAAAATGGTATGAAATAAATATACAACCTTTTTTATCTGAGCCGTTGTAATGACATTGAGGAGGACAGAGAGGCTGCATTGTTCTGCTGGGCCAGAGGAATGAAAATACCCGTTTTTCGTCCTGTGCAGCAGCTGGGTAATAATGGGCCACTTGTGGATTTGGGCCACTTGTGGATGGGGCCTCCGGAGTGGCGCAGCAGGCTACAGATGCTGTTTCGATACCTGTGAAACATGTCAAACGATGTATAGAATCAATCTTTAGGATGTTTTTAACATAAATCTTCAATAATGTTCCAACTGGAGAAATCCTTTGTCTTCAGAAATGCAATGGAACGCAAGCTAACTATCACGTGAACGCACATGGTCAGCTCGTGGCTCTCTGGCAGACCTCTGACTCATTACCCTCTCATTCGCCCCCCTTCACAGTAGAAGCCTCAAACAAGGTTCTAAAGACTGTTGATATCTAGTGGAAGCCTTGGGAAGTGCAATATGACCCCATTTCCACGATCTTGGATAAGCAAAGAGTTGAAAAACTACAAACCTCAGATTTCCCACTGCCTGGTTGAATTCTTTCTCAGGTTTTTGCCTGCCATATGAGCTCTGTTATACTCACAGACATCATTCAAACAGTTTTAGAAACTTCAGAGTATTTTCTATTCAAATCTACTAATAATATGCATATCCTAGCATCTGGGCTTGAGTAGCAGGCAGTTTACTCTGGGCACGCTTTTCATCCGGACGTGAAAATACTGCCCCCTACCCCAAAGAAGTAAATTGTATCTCTATTTGTGCTTTTTGTGACACTTACCTTTGGCTGTGATTTGGCGGTGACCTAACATAATCGTTTGTGGTGCTTTCGCTGAAAATCCTATTTGAAATCGGACACTTTGGTGGGATTAACAACAAGATTACCTTTAAAATGGTATAAAATACATGTATGTATGAGGAATTTTAATTATGAGATTTATGTTGTTTGAATTTGGTGCCATGCACTTTCACTGGCTGTTGTCATATCGATCCTGTTACCGGGATCTCAGCCATAAGAAGTTTAACATGTTTAAATTGAAATAACTGAATATAAAAAATGTGTGCATGAGTATGTAAAGAAGTATGTTTGATTGTTGAACTATTTATTTTGTTTTTATTTATACACTAAAACAGATTTTTGGTTCGTTGCCTCAGGGCAACATTGTGCAGTTAGACCAATTTTGTTCGGGCAATATCATGTTAAAGTGTGGAGATGTGCTCGGATGCATAATTATGACTATAGTCAATGTTTGTACTTTACTATCTACTGATACTTACAGGAATGGACACAATAACATTTTATGGGCGGAAGGAACATGATTGCGCCGTTAGGGTCATTCCCTCTGACAGTGAGCTTGAGGAGAATGACAACGAGGACAGTGAGCTTAAAGAGAGTCAGGAAGAGTGGATCCCCAAATCAGGTTTGTAGAGACAGATCTGATGATATCATGTCCTCCCTCCAGTACTTCAAGCAGTTTTTCTCTGAAGACATTCTGGAAGTTATTGTAGGGCAGTCAAGTCTATATGCGATACAATGTAACGCAAACGAGCCCCTTAACCTCACTTCAAAAGAATTGAAGCAGTTCCTGGGTATTGTGGTGTACATGTCATTGTTTGGTTTACCAGGCACCCGCATGTTTTGGAACAAAGCCTGCCAAGTGTCCCAAGTTGCTGACACTATGATGCTGAATAGATGGGAGACCATCAAAACATCCCAGCACTTCAGTAACAATGAAGAGAGACAGAAGGAAAATTATGATCCACTCCACAAGATCTGACCACTGGTCACTCATCTAACCTCAAAACTGATGTCAATCCCAATGGGTGAGAAGCTGGCTGTTGATGAGCAGATGGTCCCATTCAAGGGAAGAAATAGATTGAAGCAATAACTGCCATCAAAACCAAAGAAACGGGGCTACAACATACTCGTCTTGGCTGGCTCTGATGGTGTCCCGCACAACTTAGAAATCTACACAGGGAGAGCTGTACAACCCCCTGAGCTAGTAGATGTGGGAGCAAGTGGCAACGTTGTCCTCCACCTGGCCCAGCCTATACCCAAGCAAGAGAACTACAAGACCTTCTTCGACAACTGTTTACGAGTGTTCCTCTTGTGCTCACACTGGCTCAGCAGGGAATTCACTGCACTGGTACTGTTCGTGGCAACAGGCTACCAGGCATCAACTTGATGTGCGATGCTAAGCTGACGAGAACAGGACGTGGATCTTTTGAACAGAAGATGGCCATGGTTGGAGAAACCACCTTGCACGTTGTGAAGTGGTACGATAACCGCTCAGTGACCCTTCTGAGTGTTTACACTGGACCCCACACAGTCACCAAGGTTGACAGGTGGGATCGCAAGGGAAAGATGATCACCAAAGTCCCCTGCCCTGCTGTGGTGAAAGAATACTACCAGAATATGGGTGTGGTGGATCTGCTTGACTCACTGATTGCACTGTACCAGAACAAAATCAGATCAAAGAAGTGGTACCACCGGCTGATGTTCCACGTCACGATATGATCATTGTGACCACCTGGCTGCTCTACCGAAGAGATTGTGAAGGCACTGCCATGAGAAATAAGGAACAAATGAAGCTGTATACCTTCAAGTCATACATCGCTTAAGGCCTATGCAAAAGTGGAAAGAGTCTGGAGTGCAAGAAAGGTTGTCCCAGTTCCACAATTGCTGGGGAGTATGAGAAGAGGAGAAAAGGACCCGCTGCTCCAATTCCAGTCCTGATGTGCGCCTGGATGCAACAGCTCACTGGATGATTATGGCTGAAAAGAAGGGTAGATGCAAGGTACCAGGATGCACAGGTACACCAAGAGATTTTGCGGTGACGTAGTGACAGAACACTGAGCCAATCACGGCACAACTGGAGAACATTACCAAACCAACTCAAGAAAGTAAAAAAGAGACCATGTTTGTATGCAGCTTTATTAAGTCAAGGGTTTTTTGGGGGACATTTTAAACGGATATGTGACATGTATTAATGCCAAAATAACATGCAAAACAGGCACCTGCCCTGAATGACGGGTCACCACTAGAGAAGAGGTCTCTGAACAATGTCAAATTCATTTGAGAGCTATATGTCATGTGGTTGAGAAGCTGTTGACATTTTTCATTAAAATGCAAAAGTAGGCGTTGCAGTTTTAAGACGGTCCCTTAACCCTGAGCGGAGGAGAGCAACGTTTTGGCTACATTTTGCCAGCGAATTGCAAAAACAAGGGGTGTAACTTGTTTGCTACATTCAGCTTATTAAGAATGTAATTTATATAATTATTTCACGTAGCTAGCTATCGTTAGGTTACCTCTAATTGAGAATCTTCCGCTTGGTTGGTTAGGAAAGAAATAGATGGTATTGCATCACTTCAATGCTGTCGTCGATAATCTTTGGTCACTGCATCATTCTTGATAGCCGCAAGCCACTGGCAGAATCGGTATAAATCTCTGGTAGGTAGAATGGCGAGAGATAACTCATTGTAATTAGCACAACCAGGCACAGAACACCACACGAGCATGATGACAAAGAGTGAAAAACAAACATTTAAGGCCTCCGGAGTGGCGCAGCAGTCTAACGTACTGCATCGCAGTGTTTCTGCAACGCTACAGCCTGGTGTTACAACCGGCCGTGACTGGGAGTCCCATATGGCGGCACACAATTGGCCCAGTGTCATCCGGGTTAGGGGAGGGTTTGGCCAGGGGGGTGGCTTTACTAGGCTCATCGTGCTCTAGTGACTCCTTGTGATAGGCCGGGCGCCTGCAGGATGACTTCGGTCGTCAGTTGAACGGTGTCACCTCCGACACATTGGTGTGGCTGACTTCCGGGTTAAGCGGCGGGTGTTAAGAAGTGTGGCTTGGCGAGTCTTGGCGAGTCAACATTCGCCTCTTCCGAGCTCGTTGGGGAGTTGCAGTAATGAGATGATCATAATCACGAAATTGGGGAGAAAAAGGCAGTACATAAAAAAAAAAAAAATGAAAACAAATCTTGCCTATAGCAATGTTGAGATTACTGTGTGTTGTTCGTTTGAAGTAAACAACTCCATTATTCAAGTTAGTGGGCACGCGCCTTCTACCTAGCGGGCGGTATCAGCATTCGCTATGAATGCCGGACTTCGTGGTTCTGTCACGCCCTGACCTTAGAGATCCTTTTAATTCTCTAGAGCCTCTAGAGACAATCCAAAGTCCGGAGCCTCCAGCGGGGGTCCCAGTCCGGAGCTTTCCGGAGAAGATCCATGGTCCGGTTCCTCCGGCGACGATCCACGGTCCGGAGTCCCCGGCGACGATCTACGGTCCGGAGCTTCCGGCGACGATCCACGATCCGGTTCCTCCGGCGACGATCCACGGCCGCGGTTCCTCGGCGACGATCCACGGTCCGGAGTTCTGGGCGACGATCCACTGGTCCGGAGTCTCTGGCGACGATCCATGGTTCCGGAGTCTCTGGCGACGATCCATGTCCGGAGCTGTCTGCAAACGATCTACGGTCCGGAGACCCCGGCGACGATCTACGGTCCGGAGTCCCCGGCGACGATCTACGGTCCGGAGTCCCCGGCGACAATCTACGGTCCAATTCCTCCGGCGACGATTCACGGTCCGGAGCTTCTGGCGACGATCCCGCACCGAAGTTGGCGGAGCCATGAGTGGAGCGGGGTCTGCGTCCCGCACCGGAGCTGCCACCGAGGGTAGATGCCCACCCGGACCCTCCCCTATAGGTTCAGGTATGCGGCCGGAGTGGAGTCCGCACTTTTGGGGGGGGGGGGGGGGGGGGGGTACTGTCACGCCCTGACCTTAGAGATCTTTTTAATTCTCTATTTGGTTAGGTCAGGGTGTGACTAGGTGGGCAATCTATGTTTTCTATTTCAGCTGTCTATCGTTGTCTCTGATTTGGGATCATATTTAGGCAGCCTTTTCCCACCTGGTGTTTGTGGGATCTTGTTTTTGTGTAGCTGCCTGTGAGCAGCCCAGAACGTCACATTTTGTTTTCTTCTGTTTTGTTTTGGTGAGTTTCATATTTATTAAACATGTGGAACTCTAAGTACGCTGCGCCTTGGTCCATTCATTCAGACGAGCGTGACAGGTTCACTATGAGCAGACAAATACACAGGGTGTCGAAACTTCCTGATTCTACCAGTGAAATTAAAATATGCTAGTTCTAATTGTGATGTTTATGATAACTTAATGTAGTTAATATAGTAATGACTATATGCTGTGGAAGAGCCAGGGTGAAATTCCCCTTTAAAAAGATTTTGTGTTGCTATATGCTGCCAGTTCCACTTTAAGTGAGGTATGGAAGATGAAGGGTTAAAGTCAATTTTGTGGGTCTTCCAAAGAACCCCACCATTGATTATGTTGTTATTAATTTGCTTACGTGTCATTGTACTTATGCTCACTGTATAGCTGAATATTGAGACCTCTGTCTGTGTCTAGCATTCTGTCAAAACCCGCAGCACCGCGTCTGTGAGAAAAGGTGAGAAAAGGGACTGTGGGTGATAGCGAGACACAGAAAGACAGCGTCTGTTTTTCTCTGAAACAAGGGCAGATTTGCATACCGCTGAGACAGGTTCTCAGAAACCTTGTGTTAAGAATAACTTGTTCTTTTAGCTGCACATGCAGGTTTTGACATACAAGATCACACCAGAAGGTGTGATCTCGGGTATATAAGATCCTTTCTTTTGTTCAGGGCAGAACTCAGGAGAGACATCAGTTGTATGTTTGATGTTTGATCTTTGACTTCTGTCTAAAGCTGTATTTTGATTAAAATTGTTATGATTTATAAGTGCACATTTTGAGTATTTCTTATTTGTTAAGTAAATAAAGGAGCCCAGAAAAGTGGAACCAACAAAGACAAAATCTGAAATCTTATGTTAAAATATAAATTAAAATTACATGGTTCTCCTGTTGTCAACGATGATGAAAAACAGTATGCTATATGTTAGAGAGGACATCTAGTAGAAAAGATGCCCTCATTTTTACACCATCAAAATATGTTGGAAAATTGGTTTAATTTGCTTTGTTTTGCATTTCCTGAAGATATTGACTACTTAAAAAGTAGCCACTCAACAGCTTGCTTCGGTGTCTTTATCCTTGACTCTGGATATTCGTCTCTCGGGAGGAACTCTTGTGTGGTGTGATTCTCTCCGGTCATGGGTTGTGTTTGATGTTGTAAAGACAGCGAGTGTCAGAGAGTGTCTCCTTGTTCTTGCCTGGAGGCTGTGGGACAGAACGTCCACCAAGCAATGCCCCCGACTGAGGAGCAATACTGCACTGGTAAGATAGCTAGTGTCTCTCCCATTCTGGTTCAGGGTGATCACAGCTAGCTCCACAGCATTGCTGTGTGCCTCCCACAACCCACAACAAATATTATTTTCCACTTTCAACAGAATCAAAGATGATGCTGTATTTCAAAGGCCAATTCAGACGTGAGTGCCATTCTTGTGTGTCTTCCTGTTGTTTACATTTGTTGTCAAAAATGCTTTCTCATTTATAAATATGTAGTTGATTGCATATCACTGCTTTTATGACTCATTGTTTGTCATTCTGTGTTCAGGAGATTAAAAACGCCCTGCATCACATTTGCTAGCCATCCAAAGCTGGATATTACAAGTACAAAATATCTGCTGTAATGTTGGTTCATATAACAGGACAATTGATACAATGCTCCAGAGTTTTCATATAAATAAATAACCTCACTGCCTGAATGAGTAGATGGTTTGTCATAGGGTCATATTCTTACCACACCCTCAGGTAATTGAATGAATTAAATAAACAGTCTGACCAGTTCCTGACACCATGGATGTCGATTACAGCAACTTTTAGAAGTATTATCAGAGCCCACAATGCTAGTCTACCAAGAGACACCATTCACAAACATATTATGCATAGTATATAATAACACCTACAAATTGATACCTAACTGCCCTATTTTGCCAATTGTCATTACAGCCTGTGGTGAT
>NC_036847.1:21790422-22004607 GCF_002910315.2 Salvelinus sp. IW2-2015 | reverse complement strand
CCCGCAGTCCAAATAAGTCATACATCTCTGTAACCGTGTCTCATAAATTGTCCAGCTTTTCAAGGCTGTCATCTTTGAGACTGCTTTTACAATCCGTTCCATTTAATTTAGCTTCTGCTAGGGGCACTTTAATTGTATCCTGTCCCTGTCGGCTAGCCGTGATTCATTTACTCTCATCATCACCTGAGTTAGTGGCGTTGGTCCCAAGATGTTCGGAGTAAGGGTTGTGACTTTTCTGATAATGTAGACATCAGATCTTTTTCTTTTTGGTAAGATTTTTTGTTGTTGTTGTGCAAAGAACTATTGTATTGGTGCCTCAACACCAGGCGTACTCCCCCAGTGATAATTATTTAATTTGTTAATGTTTTTGGTTATAGTACAACAATGCCAAATTCCTCCCTGTAGTTTGCTTTTCAGCATGTTCCAGAAACTGGTTCTGGATTTTTATTGAATGGGAGCCTGTGTATCGATATTTATATTCACTTGAATAAACATAGTTCCTCTAAACCCACATGTCCAAGAATAAAGGATTTTAGGTTGGTATGGCATTACATTTTTATAAAATGTTCCTTTTTTTTCAGGAGTTGGATGTAATTACTGCTGTGTCTTTGAGACATTTTACAGTAACATCAATTGCTTAGTGACAGCTTGTCTCCTGCAGTTTGGGAAGCATCAGAAGATGATCATTTATTGAGCCTTCCTTTACCTCCTGCTGCTAAAGCTTGCCTGAGGACAGGCTTACTATTTACAGATGCCTTTAATGAAGAGGGATATAATTGTTTAAGGGGCCTTCCTGTCAGTCAAATCATGTCTCCCAGAAACGACAAACAACAGAATGGATCCTTCTGAAAGCACTGAGGCTATGCTGCCACCCCCTAGCGATAATTGTCCAATTTGCTGATCTTTTTGGTAGTGCTCGTGATAGAATAATTGAATGGCAAATTCCTTCCGGGAGGTTGCTGAAATATTTGTTAATGCTTAGGGAGTTTTAAGGAGTAATTAATCCAATCTATCGTGATGAAAGGCAACTTGCCATTACAGGTTCCATAGGGTGGGACAATAGCAAAACTATTAAACCGACAAGATTAAAATAAACAAAAAACATAGGGGGAAAAAAATTACATAATGGCTGTACAAAAAGACATGTAAGCAAGTTAAATTAACATTTATCATTTAAATTGCCACCTGGTAGGTGCAATATCTGAGCATAAGGGCTTGGATTAAATGCTATATCTCAACACTTGTCTGTCAGAAACTGCAAATATGGACTAATAAATCTACAACAAATATTGCTATTCAAAACAGGAACATCCAGTAATAGAGCAGTTCGACTGAAAAGAAGCAATCAGTAAAATGAAGAACTCTTTTGATGGACAGTGCACATTTAAAACAGGTCATGTAGCCAGTGGTGTAAATGTAATGCCAGTAGTACTTGAAAGTATTTTTACTAAAGTCATTTTGGGGGGGTATCTGTACTTTATAACATTGTTTGACTACTTTTACTTCACTACATTCCTAAAGAAAATAATGCACTTTTTACTCCAAACAGTTTCCCTGACACCCAGAAGTAATCGTTACATATTGAATGCTTGTCAGGAAAGGAAAATAGTCCAATAAACACACTTATCTAGAGAACATCCCTGGTCTTCCCTACTGCCTCTGATCTGGCTGACTCACTAAACACAATGCTTCGTTTTGTACAGTGCCTTTTGACTTTTTCCACATTTTGTTACGTTACAGCCTTATTCTAAAATTGATTAAATTGTTTTTCCCCTCATCAATCTACACACAATACCCCATAATGATAAAGCAAAAACATAAAGCATAAAGCATTTTTGTGCCTCGACACAATCCTGTCTCTGAGCTCTAATGACAATTCTTTCGACCTCCTGGCTTGGATATTGCTCTGACATGGGCTGTCAACTGTGGGACCTTATATAGACAGGTGTGTGCCTTTCCAAATCATGTCCAATCAATTGAATTTACCACAGGTGGACTCCAATCAAGTTGTAGAAACATCTCAAGGATGATCAATGGAAACAGGATGCACCTGATCTCATTTCCGAGTCTCATAGCAAAGTGTCTGAATACTTGTGTAAATAAATTTGAAATGAATTTTGCTTTGCCATTATGGGGTATTGTGTGTAGAATACTGAGTATTTTGTTTTATTTAATACATTTTAGAATAAGGCTGTAACGTAACAAAATGTGGAAAAAGTCAAGGGGTCTGAATACTTTCCGAAGGCACTGTAAATTATGTCTGAGTGTGGGAGTGTGCTTCTGGCTATCTGTACTGTACATAAAAATAAAATTAAAAAAATTATGCCATCTGGTTTGCTTAAAACTTCTTTGGGATAGGGGAGGCGCTGTTTTCACTTTGTAAAAAATCATTCCCAAATTAAACGGCCTCGTACTCAATTCTTGCTCGTACAATATGCATATTATTATTACTATTGGATAGAAAACACTCTCAAGTTTCTAAAACCGTTTGAATTATATCTGTGAGTAAAACAGAACTCATTTTGCAGCAAACTTCCTGTCAGGAAGTGAAAAATCTGAAATCGAGGCTCTGTTCCAGGGCCTTCCTATTCATTTGCTTGAAATCTATGGATATACATGCACTTCATACGCCTTCCACTAGATGTCAAGAGGCAGTGAGAGGTGGAATGGGGTCCTAGGCTGATCATGAGGTCGAACAAGAGCTCTTGGAATGACGTGACCACTATTTCCTTTTTCAGCAAGGCGCGGGAAGGAACCCTGGATTGCGTTCTGAAAAGCTTTCATTATAGACGGCTAATATGTCCGGCTTTGATTTTATTTGATACATGTGATAATTATCATCGTAAAGTATGTTTTTCAATATAGTTTTATCAGATTATTGAAAGTTTATCGGGAGTTTTGGCGGTTTCCGTTCTCTGCGTTTGGTGAAGATGGCAAGCTTCGTGCCACTTGGCTAGCTTTGGTTGCTAATTCGACAGGAGAAAAGGACATTCTAAAACCAAACAACGATTGTTCTGGACAAAGGACCCCTTGTACAAGATTCTGATGAAGCTCAGCAAAAGTAGGAACCATTTATGATGTTATTTCGTATTTCTGTGGAAAATGTTTAGTACTATTTCCGCCCTCATTGCAGGCGCTGTCTCGCTATAACGTAAGCTGTATGTCGTACTAAGATTATTTTTAGAATTCTAACCCGGCGATTGCATTAAGAACTAGTGTATCTTTCATTTGCTGTACAACATGTATTTTTTAGTAAAGTTTATGATGAGTTTCTTGATTAGATTAGGTGAGTGTCAGAAATATATCCGGATAATCTTGTGCAGTTTGGCTTACGTATTCACATTGTAAAACCACGATTTGTACCGCTTAATATGCACATTTTTCGAACAAAACATATCTGTATTGTGTAATATGATGTTATAGGACTGTCATCTGATGAAGTTGTCAAGGTTAGTGAATAAATGTATATCTTTTGCTGTTTTTTTCGCTATCGCTACCTTTGCGGGGAATGAATGCGGTTGTGTGTTTTGGCTATTGTGGTAAGCTAATATAATGCTATATTGTGTTTTCGCTGTAAAACACTTAAAAAATCTGAAATATTGGCTGGATTCACAAGATGTTTGTCTTTCATTTGCTGTACACCATGTATTTTTCATAAATGTTTTATGATGAGTATTTAGGTATTTCACGTTGTCTCTGTTAATTGTTCTAGCTGCTTCGGTGCTATTTGTGATTGTAGCTGGCAATGTAAAACTATGATTTATACCTGAAATATACACATTTTTCGAACAAAACATAGATTTATTGTATAACATGTTATAAGACTGTCATCTGATGAAGTTGTTTCTTGGTTAGTGACTAATTCTATCTCTATTTGGGGGTTTTGTGCAAGCTACCTGTGCTGTGAAAGAAATGTCTGTGCTTTTTTGTATATTTGGTGGTGAGCTAACATAAATATACGCGGTGTTTTCACTGTAAAACATTAAAAAAATTGACATGTTGGCTGGATTCACAAGATGTTTATCTTTCATTTGCTGTATTGGACTTGTTAATGTGTGAAAGTTAAATATAAATAATATATATTTTTTGAATTCGCCGCTGCCTTTTCAGTGGAATGTGGGGGGGTTCCGCTAGCGGAACCCCGGGGCTTAGACAGGATAACCTGATGTTATAGGACGTGTCATCTGATGAAGTTTGTCCAAGGTTAGTGAAAAATTATATATCTTTTGCTGGTTTTTGCGATCGCTAACTTTTGCTGCTGATAAATGGGTTGTGTTTTTCTTTGGCTATTGTGGTAAGCTAATATAATGCTTTATTGTGTTTTTCGCTGTAAAAACACTTAAAAGATCTGAAATATTGGCTGGATTCACAAGATGTTTATCTTTCATTTTGCTGTACACCATGTATTTTCATAAATGTTTTATGATGAGTATTTAGGTATTTCACGTTGGTCTCAATTGTTCTAGCTGCTTTGGTGATATTTGTGATTGTAGCTGCAATGTAAAACTATGATTTATACCTGAAATATGCACAATTTTCAAACAAAACATAGATTTCTGTGTATAACATGTTATAAGACTGTCATCTAATGAAGTTGTTTCTTGGTTAGTGACTAAATTATATCTCTATTTGGGGGTTTTGTGCAAGCTACCTGTGCTGTGAAAGAAATGTCTGTGCTTTTTGTATTTGGTGGTGAGCTAACATAAATATACGCGGTGTGTTTCGCTGTAAAAACATTTAAAAAATCGGACATGTTGGCTGGATTCACAAGATGTTTATCTTTCATTTGCTGTATTGGACTTGTTAATGTGTGAAAGTTAAATATAAAAAAAATATATATATTATGAATTTCGCGTGCTGCCTTTCAGTGGAATGTGGGGGGGGGGGGGGGGGGGGGGGGCTAGACACCCAGGGGCTAGACAGGTTAATATGAGGAAGTTGATGTTTTTTATACTTTTACTTGTTAATTACTTAAGTATATTTTAGCAATTACATTTACCTTTGATACTAAAGTATATTTAAAACCAAAATAATCCTAGACTTTTACTGCAGTAGTATGTTACTGGGTGACTTTCACTTTTACATGACTCATTTCTATTAAGGTATCTTTACCTTTACTCAAGTATGACAATTGGGTACTTTTTCCATCACTGCCTGTAGCTCGCAGTAAGGACAGGAAATTCATTCCTTTCTTCATCTGAATTTCTCACCTGTCTGTGCCAATATCATACTTGTATGCCATCTGTAAATACGAATTAAATTGCTAAATTATGAGCCTAGTTGGTTTAGCAACAGCGCCTCTTCAACTTCAGGAGGCTGAGAAATGTGGCTTGTCACCCAAAACCCTGACCAAACTTGTACAGATGCACAATTGAGAGCATCCTGACAGGCTGTATCACAGCCTGGTACGGCAACTGCACCGCCCTCAACCGCAAGGCTCTCCAGATGGTGGTGCGGTCTGCACAACGCAATCACCGGGGTCAAAATACCTGCCCTCCATGACACGCGGCAGCACCCCGATGTCACAGGAAGTCCAAAAAGATAATCAAGGACAACAACCACACAAGCCACTGCCTGTTTACACAACTACCACCCAGAACGACGAGGTCAGTACAGGTGCATCAAAGCTGTGACGAGAGACTGAAAAAACAGCTTTTATCTGAAGGCCATCAGACTGCTAAACAGCCAATCACTAACTCAATAATTCTGCTGCCTACATTGACACCCAATCACTGGCTGCTTTAATAATTGGATCACTAGTCACTTTAAACCAGGGTGTCAAAGTCAAATGGACGGAGGGCCAAATAAAAAAATTTAGCTACAAGCCGAGGCCGGACTGTTCGAATGTTCATTGAAAATTTTTTAAATGACGCAATAGTCTAGTGAACCTAATTGAACCTACTGAAAACCTAACAAATATATTCCAATATGATCAGATAAATAAAGCAATATTTTCTTATGGCTCTGTCAGTAAATCTTTAATTTTCAACAGACACAAAAGACAAATTTCCTTTATATAAAATCCCCATAACCATGAACATTAAATGAAAGAAACCGGTATTAAGGCACCATCAGAAGCCTATTATTTTCTATTTTAGCCAAAAGTGGGCTAAATTTACTTTCAAAGAAAAAACAATAATAGCAATTTCTATCATCCACTCAACTGAAATATTTTTAAAATATAAATGGATTGGAAATACAATAAAATAAAGTGCAAAAATCTATTAATCAAAAACAACAACTTTTGTTTAAGGGAGAAAGTAACATGCAGTGAAAACAAATATTAAACTTTAACTTTTTAAACTTGAACTGAGTAAAAACTCTAAATTTGTGATTGCACAGTAATGTTCACTTGTTTTGAGGTTGAGGGTGATACTTGTGGGTGTCCCATCTTTTCCACAAGTTCATCAATGTTCGGGTAAGGCTCTGAGCTGAGGAAATCCTCAGAATTGAGTGGAGGTGTTCAGGCAGTAAGTTCGACTTCTGTGTGATGTTTTGTTCAGGTTCATTCAAGAAAACAGTTGTTCCCCACAGGTATGTGCTGCCAACATAGACAACGTTTTGAGCAGCCTGGAATGCGCAGCTGGGCATTGTGTCCGGGAGAAACGAAACGCGAACTCCGCAGCACCCACTGCCGCATATTTGCCCTCAGTGCATCATTGCATTGGAGGTCAATCAACTCCATTTGGAGGTTGGTGGTGAGCTTTCCACGTCAACAGCAAATGGCCATGTTAGCCGAGCAGTTCCAACCTGCTCTTTTATGTGCTTCAAAGTCAGCAACACGGCTGCTCGGCAAAGTCGAGCAGCGGCAAAGCGATAAACCTAGTTATATCAGCCAACTTGCTCGCGGCTCGGAACAGACACCACTGGTAGAGAGCTTCTCTTTCATGGTCCTGGCACTGGGAACGATGGCCGCAAAATTGTCCCTTCTCCGCAATCTGCAGGCTTCTCCCACCAGAGTTTCAGGTTCGGTTTTATAAATGCCTTCACTGTTACTCGTACATATCAGAGATGACCATGATCCCGACCCTGCCAGCTGCAAGTTCATTGCATTTCAGATGACTCGTTAATGTCACACAGAAAAGCCATTTCACCACAGACAACCATTTCGTCTCGGAGTTGTGTTGTTGTCTTTCCCGTTTGCTGTCCAAGAACAGACAAATCTCCTCCACGAAGCTCGAAACATACTTTGAAGCCCACCTTTCCCGGCTTAGCCATCGCACCTCTGTGTGAGTAAGCGCAAATCAGCCATGCGTCGCGTTTCGAACTGCCGTCAGAAATGCGCTTGAACTGGCCGGTGAATTCAACCTTTGGCTCTGATAAAGTTAAACTTCCGTGCGCGTGATGCATGCTCATTACATGCCCTCCCATTTTCCAGCTTTAACCGCACAACGGCTTTCTGGCCCTGTAGGATACAAATGATAAAGCTTGTCAGCTCACCTGGTCGCGTTTGTCCTCCTTGCATCCTTTTCCCGTATCTTCGCCACCAGTCGCTCTGTGTCCCACCACATCGCAGGTGCTCCGCTCGGTTGTCAAACCCACGAGTTTTTCCCAAGGGCAGCTTCCTCCATTTACACATCTTGACACCTCTTCATACAAATCATGCCCCGTAGTTTGTGCCATGCATAGACGTAAAGCCAAAAACTCCTCTGTCACCGCTTAGGCTGGAGTCCACTCCGCGGATGAAACCATTGACAAACGTGGGGCAATGTCAGAAATGTCGGTGCCTCTCATCCACAGCCAAGGGAATAGCAATGAAATCTTTTCCCTTTTCACAAAGCTTGCTCTTTCTAGATTGATGCGACAACTGGCCCTACCTTTCTCTCGGCAATCGGTGTTGTCTGCTCAGACCTCCACATTTAAAAAGACGTTGCCTTTTTTCTGGGCAAACTTCGTCACAAATTTAATCATGCAGTTTTTTGATGAAATCCCCCTCCGTAAATGGCCCGGGCTGAATTTAGCGATCTCTTCTCCAAAATAAAACTGCTCCTTGACAGCAGCCTGGCCTTTGTGACTTTGGCTTTTTTGAAACAAGCCTGTCGAGAGTTGAGGCCTCGTTTTAATTCCTCTTGCCCCTTTTGTAGGCCTTGTTCCATTGGTCCACTATTCTTCGTTTTTGTCCGCCTGTGTTTCGTTTCATTAATGATTCAGTCTTGTTTCAGCATTTATTACTCTTTCAGTTTTACCGCCACACTTCTTCTCCACACCACAAGACACACGCCGTTTTCCAGCTCACCCCCAGATTGTGAACAATATACCTCTCGTACCCTCCACCGTTGTTTTGAAAAACTCCCCGAGTTTCTCAGTCGTCCCCACCTTCCGTTTTGCCATTTTTGATGGGTATCTGAAAGTTAATTTTACTGTGATGCTGACGACTGCTGTGCCAATAAATATTGAAATGAAGCAGCCTACTGCTCGGTGCGTCACCGTTGCATTGTGGGAAATGTAGTATTGGTGCGTGTAAAAGATCTGCGGGCTGCCGGCTTGCTGCGGTCTGCGGGCCGGTTCTAATAATAAATCAAGATCATCCCAGGGGCCGTAAAAAACCTTCTCGCGGGCCGGATGTGGCCCGCGGGCCTTGACTCTGACATATGTGCTTTAAACAATGCCACTTTAAATAATGTCACTTTAATAATGTTTACATATCTTACGTTACTCATATCATATGTATATACTTTATTTTATACCATCTAGTTCACCTTGCCTATGCCGCTCGGCCATCGCTCATCCATATATTTATATGTACATATTCTCATTCACCCCTTTAGATTGTGTGTATTAGGTAGTTGTTGGGGAATTATTAGATTACTTGTTAGATATTACTGCACTGTCAGAACTAGAAGCACAAGCATTTCGCTACATTCGCATTAACATCTGATAAGCATGTGTATGTGACCAATACGATTTGATTTGATTTGATTTAAAGTTCTCATTCTTTCATTGCACTCCAACTTAGCTCGCTCACTGGAACACCCCATCCCCCTATGCCACCACCAAGCTCATATAAGTGTTGAAAAATGGTGACCTACCGAGGAGCCTGGCCAGTAATGAAAATGCTGGCATGGAGCTTTTTCTCCCTGTGTTCAAATTCCATCTATACAGAAGTTGTGCTTCTGAAGCTCAAGAGAATCCACTTGGCTTTATACTGTATGTACCCTTTCCTGCGGTAAAATGAACAAATTGCCCTCTAGTGGCCTCCTGGGTGGAATGTTATGAATATTTTTCATAATTTCATAATTCTAAAAACCCACTGAAAATCCAGTGTTTCTATTTCAAGCGGTTTTGCAATATTTCAGTCTTCTGTGATATAAATAGAGTAATATTGGGACGCAAACTCAAAATTGAATACATTTCGACTCTATATCTGAAATGGTACAGGTGTCTTCTTTTTTTTAAGCCCATAACCATGTGTGTGAAGTGTATACTTTTTGTTTCAAAGTAGATTTGTTAAAAACTACCAAGAAATACTCTGTGACCCTGATTTAGTTCACTGCAGTTAAAGGTTTTATGGTCAGCCACTAATGGTCACTCACTCACTCACTCACTGGCTCACAAACATAAACATACAGATGCTAACCCTGGAAAAGTAGCCAAAGAATGATTACCTTGGCTCTTCAGTAGGGTACAGTAAAATGATCACGCACCCGCAAGGTTCTCTCTAATCAGTAATACCCATTACACAAAACATAGGTCAGAGGCCTTGTACATATGGTAGAGGAACATACGATAACATACAGTTGAAGTCGGAAGTTTACATACACCTTAGCCAAATACATTTAAACTCAGTTTTTCACAATTCCTGACATTTAATCCTAGTAGAAATTCACTGTCTTAGGTCAGTTAGGTTCACCACTTTATTTTAAGAATGTTAAATGTTAGAATAATAGTGGAGAAAATTATTTATTTCAGCTTTTATTTCTTTCATCACATTSCCAGTGGGTCAGAAGTTTACAAACACTCAATTAGTATTTGATGGTTTAACTTGGGTCAAATGTTTTGGGTAGCCTTCCACAAGCTTCCCACAATAAGTTGGGTGAATTTTGGCCCATTCCTCCTGACAGAGCTGGTGTAACTGAGTCAGGTTTGTAGGCCTTCATTTCACACGCTTTTCTAGTTCTGCCCACAAGATTTCTATAGGACTGAGGTCAGGGCTATGCTTGGAGTCATTGTCCATTTGGAAGACCCATTTGTGACCAAGCTTTGTTTTCCTGACTGATGTCTTGAGATGTTGCTTCAATATATCCACATAATTGTCCATCCTCATGACGCCATCTATTTTGTGAAGTGCACCAGTCCCTCCTGCAGCAAAGCACCCCCACAACATGATGCTGCCACCCCCGTGCTTCACGGTTGGGATGGTGTTCTTCGGCTTGCAAGCCTCCCCCTTTTTCCTCCAAACATATCGATGGTCATTATGGCCAAACAGTTATATTTTTGTTTCATCAGACCAGAGGACATTTCTCCAAAAAGTAAGATCTTCGTCCCCATGTGCAGTTGCAAACCGTAGTCTGGCTTTTTTTATAGCGGTTTTGGAACTTCTTCCTTGCTGAGCGACCTTTCAGGTTATGTTGATATAGGACTCATTTTACTGTGGCTATAGATACTTTTGTACTTGTTTCCTCCAGCATCTTCACAAGGTCCTTTGCTGTTGTTCTGGGATTGATTTGCACTTTCGCACCAATGTACGTTCATCTCTAGGAGAACGTGTCTCCTTCCTGAGCGGTATTGTCACGACTTTCGCCGAAGTCGGCCCCTCTCCTTGTTCGTGCGGCGTTCGGCGGTCGACGTCACCGGCTTTCTAGCCATCGCCGCTCCATTCTTCAATTATCCATTGGTTTTGTCTTGTTCCATTCACACCTGGTTTGCATTCCCCAATCACACTACATGTATTTATTCCTCTGTTCCCCCTCATGTCTTTGTGTGTAATTATTTTGTGTGTTACGTGTTGTACGCACTAGGCTAAGCGTTTGTTATTTTCCGTGTGTTTTCACGGAGCTTATTTGTGTTGCTATACATTTATGTTGTGTGACATTAGTGCGCGCTATACACTTTGCCTTGTTGGCTGGAGGAGGTTTTTGACGCAGCTGCGTCCATCTGTATATCTCTCCTGCTGTAATAAAGTGTGCGCCTGTTCACAATTCTCTGCTCTCCTGCACCTGACTTCACCACACGTACGCACATGCCTGACAGGTATGACGGCTGCATGGTACCATGGTGTTTATACTTGCGTACTATTGTTTGTACAGCTGAGCGTGGTACCTTCAGGTGTTTGGCAATTGCTCCCAAGGATGAACCAGACTTGTGGAGGTCTACAATTTTTTTTCTGAGGTCTTGGCTAATGACTGGATTTTTCCATGATGTCAAGCAAAGAGGCACTGAGTTTGAAGGTAGGCCTTGAAATACATCCACAGGTACACCTCCAATTGACTCAAATGATTTCAATTAGCCTATCAGAAGCTTCTAAAGCCATGACATCATTTTCTGGAATATTCCAAGCTGTTTAAAGGCACAGTCAACTTAGTGTATGTAAACTTCTGATCCACTGGAATGGTGATACAGTGAATTATAAGTGAAATAATCTGTCTGTAAACAATTGTTGGAAAAATGACTTGTGTCATGCACAAAGTAGATGTCCTAACTGACTTGCCAAAACTATAGTTTGTTAACAAGAAATTTGTGGAGTGGTTGAAAAACGAGTTTTAATGACTCCAACCTAAGTGTATGTAAACTTCCGACTTCAACTGTACATGTGTCTAAACCCTGCTGTGTCCTCTGGCCCTGCAGACATTTCCCACCTGTTCTGCCCTCCCCTGGCTGCCACTCAGAATCCATGCTGTCATTTGCACAATAAGGTAGGCAGAGTGCAAAGGTAGAACTAGAAATGGCAACAGGTGGTCTTACACACCATTGGCAGATATATGATCTGACAAAGCTGTCTTCAGGACCCCTGGAATTCACCAAAGCAGTCCGACTGAATCATAATTACTGTGATTCAAGAATGTATCTAAATGTGTCTACTCACACCTGACTCAAACCTTTATGTTGTACACTGCACCTTTAGTATATAGGGGAAGCTTTGAGATCCAACAGAAGCAAGTGAAGACAGATCCCTAAAGCTGACAACAATAGATGCTCTTTAGCACAGGAGATTCACATCAGTGTAAAAATGTCAGATTTGGGAAAGACCAGTGCCTGTGCATTCAGTATAGACACACACAGACTGCTGATTGCAGCAGCTCTGGTTTGGCTGCAGTCAGATGCCAAACAGCAACTGGGGAATAATTTCCTGGGTGAACTCATATTCTTCTAATGAATATGTCAGCCAGGCTCACACAGGGCAGAAGGTAGACAGGGAGGAAAAGCCTTCCAGGACCCAAGCTATACACATTTGCAAGCTGTCACAGATTGGCATTGAATAACTGTTTCCAAACACAAACACTACATAACCAAAACAGGCCAAACCAAATGGATTGCAGATTTGTTTTGTCCCACACTGATCCTGAAATTTCAGGGTCTACCTGGGTCCCGGTTGTAAGTAAATTACTGCCCATGAAGACAAATGGCGAGCCATTACAGCAGATGTTGAGCAGAGGAACAGGTTCATTGACTGTTTATTGCAATGAGAGAGAGAGAGAGATGGAGAGAAAGAATGAAAGTGAAATAGAGAATGAGAATGAAAGTGAGAGAGAGAGTGGAAGGTGAGATTTATGGCAGGCCTCTCATTTAATCTTAATTTGGAGGCAGTAGTTGATCAATAGCAGATTTTCCCCCTCAAACAGTTTCATACCAAAACCCTGTTTAAGACTGCCGCACCATAAAGCCATCAATGGGGGAGTCCATCAATCCTGGAGCAGCACTTCACGCCAAATAATAAATAGCATTGAATGCTACGCATTAAGATAAAAGAGTTACAACCCCAGAAGAGTGAGAAATGCTGATGGTCATGCATTAGAAGGAGTGCAGAGTGATGTTGTCGTAAACAAAATATATGGAAAGAATTTAATGGCTGCCAAGGTACAGTAACTTGATTGAAATAATTGGTGAAGTGATCAACAAACAAACTGTATTCCCTGCTAGCCAGTCTATCAGTCTACCAAGTGTGTGGTTGCCTAGTGGGTGGATGGTACAAAACCCTTTTCCTAATGCTTGTGCTTGTTGAATACCCACTGTGCTTATTGAATAGCAATCGCCACGTTATAACAGCTCTTACCTTAGAGATCGAGACATCAGAATGCTGAGCAACAATGACACATGGAGGCGCCAAGGTTATTTCTTCACATAGATAAGGGGGGAATGAATTCGTCTACATACAGGCTCATTTTAGTGTCGGTATGCATCCAGCTCTCTCCTCTGCTGCCATCTGACTTCAACGAAAAAGCAATCTTATTTACTTCTTATCTTACTTACAGATTCCAACGTTTGTTTTACTCATCCATTTTTTGGACATCCACTGTTGTCGTACGATTGAAATTAAGCCCATCTCAATAGCTTAGATTAAATAGAAACAGTTAAACACACAGCAGCTCTCGAGACAGGGCCCTACAGTAGAGAGAGAGGTATGATTCAAAGACCTCCGTAACAGGAATTCCTGTCCTGGAATTAAACCGATCTCTGAATAGGGTTGACCTGCTGTATAATTGGACCATGGCCCCTACAGGCTCATGAAGACCAAATATTTCCTCTGCTTCTGAGGTGATTGAAAGGTTACTGACTTTACCCTGTGTTCTGTGTTCTGATGATGATGATGTGGTGAATACAGCATGCCAGGAGTTAAGCTTGACTGGCTGTATCTGTCTGACGGGAGCAGTAGACATGCTGTAGGTGGCATTTTAACATGGGGTTTAAACTGATAGGAGATAAGGTGGGTGGTGGTGATCCATGTCTGTAGCTAGGTTTCCATCCAATTAGCAACAGATTTTCTTGCAACTATTCTAAAATCTGCATAAAAATAATATACTCATATTCCCACCAAAGGTGTCTTTCCATCAAACTGACTTGTTGCAGATAAAAGGTTCTGCATGATGACGTAGTGCGCATGTCTGCACCTAATTCCCATGTACAGAATACATTTTTTTTGTTCAATATGTTTCCGTTGTATTTTTTATTCTTCCGATGGTTTTGTCACAAAAACTTTGCCTTAAATAACAAACTTGCCCACTCAGGTTTTGGCACAGGCTTTCTCTAGACAAGAGTTTGCTGATAGTGGACGGGGTAGGTTAAATGAGGAGATATAAATAACAAAAAACTAATTTTATTTTAATGATTGGCAGCCGAGCACCTATCATCATGTCACCAGCATTAAAATAATAGCCTACCCTCAATTGTTATTGCAAATATGCATGATCACTGTGCACTTAATTAGCACCTTGTTAAGTTCATCATAACTTAATGAATTTGCTGATAATCTCTTCATGCTTTTCCACCTCATGGTGGTAGGCCTACAACGTAACATATCATCGCTTGACTCCAAGTTTAATTCGATGTGATGGTTGTTATATCAATATTTGAGCATGTAGGCATTTCCACTGCAATTATCTCATAATCAATTTCACAGACCAAACGTTGATCCAGCCTTGTCTAGCATATTTTGTTTTGACAAAATTCCTGTTTCCATCAGGTCTGTTGTGAGTTCTTCTTATGTGTCATGTAATTCATCCGCATGAAATGGTTGGATGGAAACCTTGTTTGTGTCTGGGATGACTCCACAGCAGGAGCATACGTTTGCTGTTATTTTCTCACATGCTGAATATGTTTGTTCGTCCAACTATAAAGGATGAATGTGTCTGTGAATGAGGAACTATTGGTTTATGGTGTAATGGTATTCATGGTCTACAGGATGCACTGCACAATGTACCAGGCATACAATCTGCCAAACCAACTTTTTCTCTGGCCTGTTTGTCAGTAGCATTGTTTCAGTGCTCGGTAGTGTATTTTTTATTTTATTTGTATACAGCAAAATACTTGTATAAACTCCTTTGATTACCTCTCGGTCTGACAAACACCAACTCTCTCTGTTATCACAAATGCCAGATACAGCCAATCAAATCACCACATATCCATTACTAGAATTGCATGGTTTTGCAAACAGATCAAAAAACATCAGATGGAAGAATGGTTGATTTTAAATTTTCACAGGCCACCTCTCGACTTCTGACCTACGGTATTAACCACGGGCTGAAACCATGAGGTTTCCCTACTGTGCCTACACCTGCTTAGACACCTCCACGATGATCGAGCGACAAGCACCTTCATGCAGTGATCTGAGTTCTCGGAGGCGACTTATTAATATAGATGTTTCTTTTTATAAGAATGGCTGTTGGGATAAATTATTCAGACGGTTCAGAGAGACATGTGGGCCGTCCCCTCCGGTAGCACAGCCAAGTGAACATGTAAATACTACACTGGGGTGGCTGGAGCGGAGACAGAGGGAGAGGGAGCAGAGAAGCTGAAAGAGCCGCCTCCCTCCTGACTGAAACACGCATAGACATGCACACACAAATGTTTTACTCATACTCCTTACATTCCTATATTCTCAGATATACAGTACCAGACAAAAGTTTGGACACACCTACTCATTCAAGGATGTTTCTTTATTTTAACTATTTTCTACATTGTAGAATAATAGTGAAGACATCAAAACTATGAAATAACACATATGGAATCATGAAGTAACCATGATTTCATAGTTAACTTTAATTAACCTATCCTCTGCAGCAGAGGTAACTCTTGGTCTTCCTTTCCTGTGGCGGTCCTCTTGAGAGCCAATTTCATCATAGCGCTTGATGGATTTTGCGACTGCACATTGACCGACCTTCATGTCTTAAAGTAATGATTATCTGTCATTTCTCTTTGCTTATTTGGGCTGTTCTTGTCAAAATATGGACTTGGTCTTTTATCAAATAGGGCTATGTTCTCTATACGACCCCTACCTTGTCGCAACACAACTGATTGGTTCAAATAAATACCACAAATTAACTTTTAACAAGGCACACCTGTTAATTGAAATGCATTCCAGGTGACTACCTCATGAAGCTGGTTGGGAGAATGCCAAGAGTGTGCAAAGCTGTCATCAAGGCAAAGGGTGGCTACTTTGCAGAATCTCAAAAATAAAATATATTTTGATTTGTCTAACAATTTTTTGGTTACTACATGATTCTATGTGTGTTATTTCGTTGTTTTGATGTCTTCACTATTATTCTACAATGTAGAAAATAGTACAAATAAAGAAAAACCCTTGAATGAGTAGGTGTGCCCAAACTTTTGACTGGTACTGTACCTAAACATTAAATAATTTTCTGAATGGGGTTTTGTTGTACAAAATGATGTTACAATATGTTTACAATGATAATGTCAACTGGGAGTTGTGTATACAAGCTCATACATAACACATTTTGAGACTATCCACACTCTGAGAATGAGTTAGTAAAAGTACCTTTTTTTTCATTTCAGACAATCTTTCTAATGTTTGATGTCATTTCAACCTTGAAAGACAGGTAAGGGGCTCTTGATTGCCTTCCTGAACAGCTCATAGTGATTCCTAAAGAGGGGTCCTGGAGCTATGGCCAGGGAATATTCATCTCTCATATAGCTACTGTATCAGCTGCCTTGTGGTTTGTTAAGTTTATTTGAGGTCCAGAAAATGCTGTTATTATCCATAATACATTTCTGCCTGGGTGATTTAGATTGCTTGTGGTAGGGATGTGCCGCTTGAATTTCAATCATTGAATTCCGGTTCAGTGAAAATGTTAATGTCTATGAATATTTGATGGGCTGCGTTCATGTACTGCACGGTGTGTAAGACATAATCAACACTGAGCAAAATATCTAATATTATACGTGTTATATACACATGCATGATATGTTGAGACATTGACGTGATAAGTGGATTCTAGCTTAGCTGTCCATCTAACACGGATACCTCTCTCCCAGATGAGCTAAATACTTTCTATATTCGCTTCGAGGTAATCAACACCATCCTCCTACGAGGGCCCACGCTGCTGTAGAGGACTGTGAGCGTTCAATCTCTGTGGCCGACGTAAGACCCTCAAACATGTGAATACTCACAAAGCAGCCGACCCAGACGGTATCCCTGTCCCAGTCTGGGATCCCCACATGATTCAAGATGTCCACCATTGCACCTGTACCCAAACAAATGAAGGTAACCTGCCGAAATGACTTGCCCTGTAGCACTCACTTCTATCATAATGAAGTGACACCCTGGACCCACTCCAATTTGCATACAGCTCCAACAGATCCAAAGGGTGGTCGGGGGGGGGGGGGCTTTATCACCGCCTGGTATGGCAACTTCACTGCCCTTGTCGTGGAAAATCGTATTACAAATATAACACTTACAAGAACTTGTGAATTCAATAAAGGCTTTTAATACAAAATATCAGAAGCCGTGTCAGTCCGCGGAAAAGACCAACTTCCATAAGCACTGYCTCTGTTCTTKTACACATACATCAAATGAGTCCATCCCACATGCAAATMAAGTRCCTTCCCTTAGTCCATCTGCCACCATTATCTTTCAGTTTAAGCTTCCTGCTTGTTCACGCCCAATAACGCCCATATCTGCTTTCAGTTAGGTTATAATGGTGGCAGGACCCCTTCTTGTCCTAAAAATAATATATGTCCATCTATCCTATGGGCCTATGTCTTTGGCCTTCGTACTTATGTTWAGCTTGGTGTGCTCTTTGGTATGTTTGCCCTTATTAGGATCAGCAGACTATGTGTCCCMCTAACATTAGTGTGTCCAGCTGTCCTATGCGCCTATGTGTCGCCTTCTCCTCCTGTGGTCTGATGTACAAATTTATATCTGTCCCTATATGTACCATTTACTCCCACACCCTCAACCAGTAGGCTCTACAGAGGGTGGTCTGGATGGCCCAATACATCACTGGAACAAGCTCCATGCCCTTCAGAACATCTACTCCAGGCGGGGTCTGAGGAAGGCTCGTAAGATCATCAAGGACTCCAGTCATCCGAGCCACGGACTATTCACTCTGTTACAATCTGGCAAGTGGTATTAGAGCATTGGGTCTTGGACCAACAGGCTCTGAGACAGCTACTAACACCAGGCAATCAAACTGTGGAACAGCTAACCCTAGCTGTCTCCCTGCACCTTAGAGACTATTTGCACCTCATAAACACACACACACACACACACACACACACACACACACACACACACACACACACACACACACACACACACACACACACACACACACTCAGAATTCACACACACACATACACACACAGTCAACACTGCTGTTCTATTATATACTGTTTATTCCACTGCATGACCAAGTCACTACCCAGTTTATATTTGTAAATACAGTCCATTATTACTATGCATACTACCTCTCCTATTACTTGGTATTTTTGACTTGACTCTTTTTATTGTTATTATTGATATTGACTAATGTACTGCATTGTAGAGGGAGCTAGCACACAAGCATTTCACTTTTATACCTGCTGTAAACTGTGTATTTGTATGATCCTTGTGAAAACCTTCTCGTAACAATCATACTTAATCATGTTTATTTCAATTTGCAATCAAATTAGTGCTGAAATTGAACATTATTGAAGTCAACCTTCAGGGCAAAAATGGGATGTATTGTCCATTGGTTTGCAATTTATTTCAAATTCCTTTATTCATTCACGTAATCATGTTTCATCAACGTTGTTATTTGGTTGAATTAGCAAAAAGTCATCAATGGAATATTTTTGAGGACTCATTTTAAAGTTAGTTTTTTCTCAAATTGAGATAACATTTTTGACAACTCAATCCAATATCAAACCAAATTGAATGTTCATTTGACTTTGTCAAGCCTTTGCCTGGTGGATTGACACTTGAAATTAAAACTATTCAAGTTGTGCCTGCAGAGAACAAAGACTAAATAACTCTACGACTGACAGCATCAGACATGTATTCCCACTTTGAGTTTCATAACGTCTCAGGCCCCATCATCAGAATGTATTTCTGTTGCCTTTCTGTAAGGTAAAGCAAAAACAAGAAGTAATAAAGAGTACGACTCATTCCTTGAGAGAAACACACTTGAGAGGAGATAGAGATATTCTGTTAATGGCTAACTCTTTTCATCTCTGGGTAATAAAAAAGAGGCATCTTGGAATGATTCAACCTGTGATTATAGGTTCTACTAAGCTATCATATGGAATTATTTTAAGATGGTCAAACAGTACCAAGGATAATTTAGCTATTTCATTTTTAATTTTAGGGCGCCTTTATATATACTACAGTTAAAAATGTTGGGGTCACTTAGAAATGTCCTTGTTTTTGAAAGAAAAGCAATTTTTTTGTTCATTTAAAATAACATACAATTGATCAGAAATACAGTGTAGACATTGTTAATGTTGTAAATGACTATAGTAGATGGAAACGGCTGATTGTTTTATGGAATATCTACATAGGCGAGTTTGAGAATAAAGTTACTTGTTCTGGCCATTTTTAGCCTGTAATCGAACCCACAAATGCTGATGCCCCAGATACTCAACTAGTCTATAGAAGGCCCATTTTATTGCTTCTTTAATTAGCACAACAGTTTTCAGCTGTGCTAACATAATTGCAAAAGGGTTTTCTAATGATCTAATGATTAGCTGTTTCAAATGATAAACTTGGATTAGCTAACACAATGTGCCATTGGAACACAGGAGTGATGGTTGCTGATAATGGGCCTCTGTACGCCTATGTAGATATTCCATAAAAAATCTGCTGTTTCCAGCTACAATAGTCATTTACAACATTAACAATGTCTACACTTTATTTCTGATCAAATGATATTATTTTAATGGACAAAAATTGTGCTTTTCTTTAAAAAACAAGGACATTTCAAAGTGACCCCAAACTTTTGAATGGTAGAAAAAAAAAATATATATATATTTGATGAAACATTGATCTTGGCCTTACTACTATTAGCCCTTGAATAACAGATTCATACATGGAAAGTTTAAAAAAATTTATAAAAAGTTTATTTTGAAGTGTTTGTCCTATATCTGAGAGAAAGATCAGGAAACTATATATATATATATAACTTATTATTTTATTTTTTTACACATATTTCACCCCTTTTTTCATGCACTAAACTACTTCCATATGTACCTCCATATTTTTTTACCTGGTACAAAGGCTGACTTCAGGCAATTCTTGTGAAGCTTGTGGGCATCTTAGAGCAAAACAACAGTATGTGTTTCTGAAAGACTCACCTTTCCACAGAGAGGTCATATTAATATGTAGTCCAAACTGTTTGGACGCTACAGACAGAAGTTGGCAGTACCGAATTCAAACAAGTCCCGTGATGCTTGTGGGGGTCATAGAGCAAAACCAATGACATCTACAGTGCATTCGGAAAGTATTCAGACTCCTCGACTTTTTCAACATTTTGTTACTTTACAGCCTTACTCTAAAATTGATTACATTGTTTGTTTCCCTCATCAGTCTACACATAATTCCACATAATGACAAAGTAAAAACAGGTTTTTAGAAATTTTTGCAAATAAATCAAAGATATAAATACTGAGATATCACATTTACATAAGTATTCAGACCCTTTAATCAGTACTTTGTTGAAGCACCTTTGACAGCGATTACAGTCTCGACTCTTCTTGACAGTCTCGACTCTTCTTGGGTATGACGCTACAAGCTTGGCACACCTGTATTTGGGGAATATTTCCCATTCTTCTCTGCAGAGCCTCTCAAGTTCTGTCAGGTTGGATGGGGAACATAACTTCACAGCTTTTTCCAGGTCTCTCCAGAGATATTCGATCGGGTTCAAGTCCGGGCTCAGGCTGGGCCACTCAAGGATATTCGGAGACTTGTCCCGAAGCCACTCCTGCGTTGTTTTGGCTGTATGCTTAGGGTCGTTGTCCTGTTGAAAGGTAAACATTCGCCCCAGTCTGAGGTTCTGAATGCTCTGGAGTAGGTTTTCATCAAGGATGTCTCTGTACTTTGCTCCGTTCATCTTTCCCTTGATTCTGACTAGTCTCCAAGTCCCTGTCACTGAAAAACAACCCCACAGCATAACGCTGCCACCACCATGCTTCACCGTAGGGATGGTGCCAGGTTTCCTCCAGGTGTGACGCTTGGCATTCAGGTCAAAGAGTTCAATCTTGGTTTCATCAGACCAGGGAATCTTGTTTCTCATGGTCTGAGAGTCCTTTAGGTGCCTTTTGGAAAACTCCAAGTGGCCTGTCATGTTCCTTTTACTGAGGAGTAGCTTCCGTCTGGCCACTCTAACATAAAGGCCTGATTGGTGGAGTGCTGCAGAGATGGTTGTCATTCTGGAAGGTTCTCCCATCTCCACAGAGGAACTATGGAGCTCTGTCAGAGTTACCAGTGGATTCTTGGTCACCTCCCTGACCAAGGCCTGATTGCACAGTTTTGCCGGGAGACCAGCTCTAGGAAGAGTCTTGGTAGTTCCAAACTTTTTCCATTTAAAACTTCTTATGGCTGCAATCCCGTTAATGGGATGATATGACAACAGCCAGTGAAAGTGCAGGGCGCCAAATTCAAACAACAGAAATCTCATAATTAAAATTCCTCAAACATACATGTATCTTATACCATTTTAAAGGTAATCTTGTTGTTAATCCCACCAAAGTGTCAGATTTCAAATAGGCTTTACAGCGAAAGCACCACAAATGATTATGTTAGGTCACCGCAAAATCACAGACAAAAACAGTCATTTTCCCAGCCAAAGACAGGAGTCACAAAAAGCAGAAATAGAGATAAAATGAATCACTAACCTTTGATGATCTTCATCAGATGACACTCATAGGACTTCATGTTACACAATACATATATGTTTTGTTCGATTAAGTTCATATTTATATCCAAAAACCTCAGTTTACATTGGCGCCATGTTCAGAAATGCCTCCAAAATATCCGGAGAAATTGCAGAGAGCCACGTCAAATAACATAAATACTCATCATAAACTTTGATGAAAGATACATGTTTTACATAGAATTAAAGATAAACTTCTTCTTAATGCAACCACTGTGTCATATTTCAAAAAGCTTTACGGCAAAAGCACAATATTCAATAATCTGAGAACAGGGTTCAGCCACAAAAGGAAGCCATACAGTTACCCGCCAACTTGTGCAGTCAACAAAACTCATAAAAGCATTATAAATCTTCACTTACCTTTGCTGATCTTCGTCGGAATGCACTCCCAGGACTCCCACTTCCACAAGAAATGTTAGTTTTGTTCGGTAATGTCCATCATTTATGTCCAAATAGCTATTTTTGTTAGCGTGTTTGGTAAACATATCCAAAGTCAGGAAGGGCGTTCACTAAAAGCAGACAATGTCAAAAAGTTCCATAACAGGCAGTAGAAACATGTCAAACGATGTATTGAATCAATCTTTAGAATGTTTTTAACAAAAATCTTCAGTAACGTTCCAACCGGAGAATTACATTGACTTCAGATGTGCGATGGAACAGAGCTCCCTCTCATGTGAACGCGCATGGTCAGAGCATGGTCAGGTCATGATAGACCTTACTCAATCCCCTCTCATTCGGCCCCCCTTCACAGTAGAGGCATCCAACAAGGTTCTACAGACTGTTGACATCTAGTGGAAGCCGTAGGAAGTACAAACTCATCCATATCCTACTGTGTATTCAATAGGGTCTTGGTTGAAAATCGACCAACCTCAGAATTCCCACTTCCTGTTTGGATTTTTTTCAGGTTTTTGCCTGCCATATGAGTTCTGTTATACTCACATACATCATTCAAGCAGTTTTAGAAACATCAGAGTGTTTTCTATCCAATACGAATAATAATATGCATATATTAGCAACTGGGACTGAGGAGCAGGCAGTTTACTATGGGCACCTCTGTGCACCTTTCATCCAAGCTACTCAATACTGCCCCTGCAGCCATAAGAATGATGGAGGCCACTGTGTTCTTGGGGACCTTCAATGCTGCATTTTTTTTGGTACTCTTCCCCAAATCTGTGCCTTAACACAATCCTGTCTCAGAGCTCTACAGACAATTGCTTCAACCTCATGGCTTTGTTTTTGCTCTGACATGCATTGTCAACTCTGGGACCTTATATAGACAGGTGTTTGCCTTGCCAAATCATGTCCAATCAATTGAATTTACCACAGGTGGACTCTATAATCAAGTTGTAGAAACATTTCAAGGATGATCAGTGAAAACAGGATGCACCTGAGCTCAATTTCCAGTCTCATAGCAAAGGGTCTGAATACTTACGTAAATGAGGTATTTCTGTTTTTTATTTTTATACATTTGCAAACAGTTATAAAAACCTGTTTTCACTTTGTCATTATGGGGTATTGTGTGTAGATTGATGAGGGACATTTTGTATTTAATCAATTTTTTTTTAAAGGCTGTAACGTAACAAAATGTGGAAAAAGTCAAGGGGTCTGAATACTTTCCGAATGCACTTTACGTGTTATTTCCTTAGAGTGGTCATATTAGAATGTAGACCAAATCATTTGGACGCTATAAACATGAGCAGACCAGTTTTCAGGATGTCTCATGGTCTGACAAACACCGCTGTGTCACCTTCCACTGCAGAAACAGAAGCCATGCTTAAACAGACAGATTTTGATGGTGATTTTTTTATTAAGCTAATTAGATTTCTTCGGGGCCGCAGAAATTGACTCAAGAGGGTTAAAACCTTTTTGCAATTCGTAAAATATCATATGAAATGGAAGATGGACTACAAATTAATACGTACCATACAAAACGTAACATATCATACAAAATGGAGGGAGACAGATTTATGTTTACTATTTTATGTCTACCTTTGAGTCCAGGTTGATTGAATTCATAATATGAATATGAATACTGTCTGTCCTTTCATTTCCAAATGCAGTACCTTTCATGTTTTTATTGACTCTATATATCATGCACCATCCCCTGTGTCCTATACTGTGTCCTATATCTTGACATTTTCCAGACACAGTAAAGCCAGTAGCAGAATATCTCTACACTTTATTATTATTCTTCTTTGTGCATGCAGGCTGTCCTCCCGTATGAACTGAGTCATGTATACTCTTCGAAAAAGGTGCCCTCTAGAACCTAAAAGGTTTATTCGACTCTCCCCATAGGAAAACTCTTTGAAGAACCCTTTTGGGTTCCACGAAGGACCCTTTCCACAGAGGGTTCTACATGGAACCCAAAAGGGTTCTCTTGTGGGGGTAGTCAAATAACCCTTTTTTCTACGAGTGTAAAGACATATGCACCTGGGGATTACAGGTCATCAGTGACTATAGAGGAGTGAACTAACACCTATCCTGTTACAGGAACATCATTAGCCTCTCAAGGTTACTGGTCACGCTTGTATTCCTTTGAACTGACATGGATTAAAACAAATAGATATCCTTTCAATGTTATCAAATAATATGTAATTGTGAGCACTTTATATGAAATAGGCATAGTTTATATTGTAAACGTTTGATAACATTTGCATATTACACATTTCTCAGACAGCACCATACTGTGAAACACCTGCTATTTGTGAATGTGTTTTGCTGTATGACTCATCGTTTCATGCAGACCAAATACGTCAATCTCTTTTGAATTGTCAACCATGAAGTGCATATTAAGTCACTTGTGCAGCCTACTGGGCTGTCTGTCTCAAGGATAGACAGGTGGAAAAAGGGGGAAAGGTTTGATTCATTTAGTTTATAATCCTATTGGAAAAATATATGGTACCATAGATACAGTATCAACATGAATATCATGAATAATTGGAGAATAGACATCCAGAATTTCCACCATTGTGTTCATACACTCTTAGAAAAAAAGGTGCTAAATAGAACCTGAAAGGGATTTTCAGCTCTCCCCACAGGATAATCATTTGAAGAACCCTTTTTGCTTCTAGGTATAACCCCTTTGTGTTCCATTTAAAACCCTTTCCTCAGTGGGTTCTACCTGGAACCTAAAAAGGGTTTTCCTATGGGGACAGCCGAAAAACCATTTTGGAACTTTTTTTTCTAAGAGTGTACTGTAAAAAACATACATTACATAGCGAAATGTCTTATTGGTTCGCTGTGAACAGCTTGTCCCCTCTCCTGGCTACTTGTCTCCCAGATTAAAGGCCCACCTACTGCCCATGCTAGTTGCTTGGTAGCAAGGGCGACATAAATTGCACAGCACAGAGGGAGACATATCTGGACGGAGTATCCTTCTCATATGCACTCGCCAAGCTAAACAAATAATCAGGTGCTCTAGAGTGTCTCCCTTCAAGCAGAAAAATTATAGATATTAAAAGATATTTCCTCACATCACTCTAGGACAGACAGAATATGTGAGGTTTTGTTGATCAGATAAGTCTGAGAGAAGTAAACCGAAAGCTTGCAGGAAACTGATGTAAACAGAATATATGAATTGTGATGAGTATTATACTATTATACTACTATTATGCTATTATATTATTATGGGCGGCAGGTTTAGTGATTAGATCGTTGGGCCATTACCCGAAAGTTTGCTAGATCAAATCCCCGAGCTGAAAAAGTAAAAATCTGTCGTTCTGCCCCTGATCAAGGCACTGTTAAGAATTTGTTCTTAACTGACTTGCCTAGTTAAATAAATAAAATACGGTCGGTGCATTGGAGACAGTCAATGTACAGTCTCTTTTTGTGTAATTGTCTATCAATGCAAAAGCAAATTTGATTTAATTTGTGCTTCTCACCATCTTCTCTGTAGCCTCGTGTTAGCCACTGTTAAATCTCTCTGTAGAAAATTAACACAAATGGCATTTACAAAATTATTGGCACGGTTTTCAGATCTCGCCATAGGTTTTGAATGTGATTCATATCTGGACTCTTTTCTGGCCACTCCAGAACAGTTCAGCATTTTTCTTGAACCAATCTTGGGTGCTTTTCGATTTATATTTGGGGTCATTGTCCTGCTGGAAGACACACAACCTTCACCGGAGACTCTGTTTTGGACACTGGGTTGAACATTGGACTCCAAACACCTGATCATCTCCGGATTTCATGATGGCTTATGCACGTTCAAACCCCACAGCATTATCAAACCTCACCAATGTTTGATTGTAGGGAGGGTGTTATTTTAATTGAGTGCTTAATTTGGTCATCGGTAAACACAGCGCTGATCTGTATTGCCAAAGAGCTCTAACGTTGTTTCATTGGTCCACAGAACATTTCCCCAAGATTTAGGTTGGTTTAGGTTGGTTTTTGTGAAGTTCCATCAGGCATTCTGTTGTGCTGTTAAGCAGTGGTGTCTTCCTTTGTTTACCAATGACGAAATGAAGCATTCAAAGTAAAATAACTTCCCTCCCTACAATCAAACACCTTTTTACATTGCCAGTAGAAAGGTCCCACTGAGAAAAAACGGGTTGAATCAATGTTGTTGCCACGTCATTTCAACAAAACAATTCAATTTGATGACTTTGAATCAACGTGGAAAACTGATTGTATTCGAAAAAAGTAAACATAAGGGAATTTCATATTTTTTTCAGCCAACTTTTAACAAATTCAATGACATGGCGAAAACAATGTTTGTGTTCAATTCACGTTACTTGACAACTAGACCAAATGTAAATCAAACTAGACTTTGAACTGACATCTGTACCCAGTGGGGTGCAGCAAGCTCATTGATGGCTACAAGAAGCATTTGTTGGCAGTTATCCTGGTCAAAAGCTGTGCAACCAAGTATTAGCTCCAGGGTGCCAATTATTTTGCTCATGCCATTTGTCTTTATTTTCTAAATTAAAATGCTAGACTTACCTACAGTATACAGAAAAGTAATATATGGCAACATATTTATGTTACTTATATGCTTTATATTGACATATATAGTGTAAACAGATATTCTTATATATGTAACCACACATATACAGTGCCTTCAGAAAGTATTAATAGCGCTTGACTTATTCCACATTTTGTTATGTTACAGCCTGAATTCAAAATGGTTTAAAAAAATCGCCCATCTACACACAATACACAATCATAACAAAGTGAAAACATGTCTTTAGAATTGATTGCAAATTTAATTCAAATGAAATACAGAAATATTTTATTTACCAAGTATTCACACCCCTTAGTCAATACTTTTTAGAAGCATCTTTGGGAGCAATTACAGCAGTGAATCTTTCTCGGTAAGTCAATACTAGTTTTCCACACCTGGATTGTGCAACATTTGGCCATTATTGTTTTCAAAATTCTTCAAGCTCTGTCAAGTTGGATGTTGACCATTGCTAGACAACTATTTTCCGGTCTTGCTATAGATTTTCAAGTAGATTTCAATCAAAACTGCAACTCGGCCACTCAGGAACATTCACTGTCCTCTTAGTAAGCAACTCCAGTGTAGATTTGGCCTTGTGTTTTAGGTTATTGTCCTTTCTAAATACATAATTCCAGTTTCACATTATGGGCTATTGTGTGTAGGACAGGGGGAAACATGTCAATTTAATCAATTTTAAATTCAGGCTGTAACACAACAAAATGTAGAAACAGTCAAGAGGTGTGAAGGTACTGTAACTACATACTGTATAAGTACTTATATCTCACATACTGTATACAGTGCCTTCGGAAAGCATTCAGACCCCTTGACTTTTCAAAATGTTACGTTACAGCCTTATTCTAACATGAATTACATTTTAAGCAATGTCCTCACACAATACCCCATAACGACAAAGCAAAAACAGGTTTGTAGAATTGTTTGCAAATGTATATAAAATAAAAAACAGAAATACCTTATTTACAGTTGAAGTTGGAAGTTTACATACACCTTAGCCAAATACATTTCAACTCAGTTTTCACAATAACTGACATTTAATCCTAGTAAAAAATCCCTGTTTTAGGTCAGTTAGGATTACCACTTTATTTTAACTTCTCTAGGATAGGGGGCAGCATTCGGAATTTTGGATGAAAAGCGTGCCGAAATTAAACTGCCTGCTACTCATGCCCAGAAGCTAAGATATGCATATTATTCGTAGATTTGGATAGAAAACACTCTTCTAAAACTGTTTGAATCATGTCTGTGACTATAACAGAACTTATTTGGCAGGCGAAACCCCGAGGACAAACCAATCAGATCTCTTTTTTTTGAGGTCACTCTCTTTTCAATGAGGTTTCATTGGGAATCCAGATTTCTAAGGGACCTTCTTGCAGTTCCTATCGCTTCCACTGGATGTCAACAGTCTTTAGAAATTGGTTGAGGTTTTTCCTTTGAGAAATGAAGAAGTAGCCATGTTCAGAATGAGGCTCGAGGGAAGTGTACTCTTTGTTAGAGGCGCGTGACCTGAAAGCTAGCTACACTTTGTTTTCCTCCGGTATTGAACGCAGATCATTTTATCGATTATTTACGTAAAAAAATACCCAAAGTTGTATTACAAAAGTAGTTTGAAATGTTTGGACAAAGCTTACAGGTAACTTTTCTAGTCATGTTGCGCGAGTTGGAACCGGTGTTTTTCTGGATCAAACGCGCCAAATAAATGGACATTTTGGGTATATATCGACGGAATTAATCAAACAAAAGGACCATTTGTGATGTGTATGGGACATATTGGAGTGCCAACAGAAGAAGCTCGTCAAAGGTAAGGCATGAATTATATCTTTATTTCTGCATTTTGTGTCGTGCCTGAAGGGTTAAAATATGATGGTCTGTGTTTGTTTGCTTTCGCATTTTTGAAAACTGACACGTTGGCTCGATTCACAATTGATTGGACATGATTTGGAAAGGCACACACCTGTCTATATAAGGAAGGGTATCAAAACATTTCTGCAGCATTGAAGCTCCCCCAAAACACAGTGACCTTCATCATTCTTAAATGGAAGAAGTTTGGAACCACCAAGACTCTTTCTAGAGCTGGCCGCCCGGCCAAACTGAGCAATCTGGGGAGAAGGGCCTTGGTCAGCGAGGTGACCAAGAACCCGCTGGTCACTCTGACAGTGCTCTAGAGTTACTCTGTGGAGATGGAAGAACCTTCCAGAATGTCAACCATCTCTGCAGCACTCCACCAATCAGGCGCTTATGGTAGAGTAGCCAGACGGAAGCCACTCCTCAGTAAAAGGAACATGACAGCCCGCTTGGAGATTGCCAAAAGGCACCTAAAGACTCTCAGACCATGAGAAACAAGATTCTCTGTTCTGATGAAACCAAGATTGAACTCTTTGGCCTGAATGCCAAGTATCACATCTGGAGGAAACCTGGCACCATCCCTACGTTGAAGCATGGTGGTGGCAGCATCATGCTCTGGGGATGTTTTTCAGCGGCAGGGACTTGGAAACTAGTCAGTAATGAGGCAAAGATGAACGGAGCAAAGTACAGAGAGATCCTTGATGAAAACCTGTTTCAGAGCGCTCAGGACCTCAGACTGGGGTGAAGGTTCACTTTCCAACAGGACAACGACCCTAAGCACACAGCCAGAACAATGCAGGAGTGGCTTTCAGGACAAGTTTCTGAATGTCCTTGAGTGGCCCAGCCTGGACTTGAACCCGATCAGACATCTATGGAAAGACCTGAAAATAACTGTGCCGCAACGCTCCCCATCCAACCTGACAGAGCTTGAAAGGTGCTGCAGAGAAGAATGGGAGAAACTCTCCAAATACAGGTGTGCTAAGCTTGTAGCGTCATACCCAAGAAGACATGAGGCTGTAATCGCTGCCAAAGGTGCTTGAACAAAGTACTGAGTAAAGGGTCTGAATACTTATGTAAATGTGATTTCATTCTTTTTTTTTTTAATTAGCAAACTTTTCTAAAAAACTGTTTTTGCTTTGTCATTATGGGGTATTGTTTTCAGATTGATGAGGGAAAAAACAATTTAATACATTTTAGAAAAGGCTTTAACCTAACAACATGTGGAAAAAGTAAATGGGGCTGAATACTTTTTGATGCACTGTATGTTGAAATATACAAGAATTGGCAATTTTCATATATCGGACATGTATTTCTGCCTTATGTACACACATGTGCATATATGTATAATACTTTTATGATCATATACTGTATATGTGACCCATGTAGTATTGAAATGTGTATTACATATATATAATATGCCTGTTGCCCTTACTCCTGCTCCCTCCCTCTGGCGCTCGACGTCGCTGGTCTACTAACCACGGGCAACCCACATTGCGCACACATGGTAACCATCATTGTGCACACCTGCTCCCCATCGTTACTCACACCTGGACTTCATCACCACTCTGATTACTCTCCCTTCATATAGCCCTCTGTAGCCTCCGTAATCAGGCAGTATTGGTTTTGGTTACATTCAGTACACTTCTCCTGTTTTGTATTATCGTCATGTTTATTATTATTAAACTCACCATCTGCACTTGCTTCCTGACTCCCTGCATATATGTTACAATGCCCTTTATATGTCATAATATATGTTACCTTATATGCTCGTACAGTATATGTGTGACACATAGTATTTGAATGTTTATTACATATGTCTCTTATATGTCACAATATGTGTTAACATGCATTTTACGGGACCATTATTTCAGTGTACATTAAATTAGACCATCATTAACTTTCAATTATACTTGTAGTCATGGTAATAAAACATTTGAAAAAGTATGAATGTTGCGCTATACAGTTGTTTCTGGACAGAGGTCAAAAGATCACTTAGCATTCACCATGTACTGTAGCAAAGCCCCAGCACTGGTTTGGCCTTGAGGAGCTCTACAGTCTTTCAATAAATCCACCTCAATCTCTTGTACTTTTCAGTTTTCTATCTCTGGCAGATGCTAACTTCCATTCATCTTCCTTGCAATCCCCTGACAACGTTTCCTCTAGCACACCACATTGGTTTTATGATTCAACAGTGTAGATGATGATGTAGATTATTATGAGCGTTGCCTGAATCTCAGGTTTGTTGCAGAATCTCAGGTTTGGCCCTAGGCCATACGATTGCCTGGATGAGATATGCTGTCTGGCGGCATCTTACACATGCACTAGTAACATTCCCTATCTGTTTCTTTAATATCAACAAGGATACACCAGATATAAAATGACAGATAAATGTTTGACTAATTCATATGTCATATGAAAATGTACACAATATAAATTCAGATTAGTTTTGAGTCAATGTTAGATGTGTTTACATCTGACATAACACAACATAACAGACACTGTGTGTTGCTCTCTGACAGTTACAGTGCCTTCAGAAAGTATTCACAGCCCTTTTTCCACATTTTGTGTTACAGCCTGAATATAAAATTGATTAAATTGAGATTTTCTTTCACTACGCTTCATCATTAGGCACACCTGGACTCCATTATCTCACTCATTACCTCCCCTTTATCTGGCACTCCATTAGGTATTTTCCCCTGGCAGTGTTGTTTCTGTTGTTCATGTCTAGACTCTACTCCTACGTTGTATCGTTCCATGTTTGTTATAGTGAAGTTACCACCTGCACCTGCTTCTCGACTCCCAACGTCTACATTACAATACAACTGAGAATGGATCAACAACATTGTAGTTACTCCACAATATTAATCTAAATGATGGAGTGAAAAGCAGGAAGTCTATACGGAATAAAACATATTCCAAAACATGCATCCTGTTTGGCAAGAAAGGAAAACTGCCAAAAATGTGGTAAAGAAATTAACTTTGTGTCCTGAATACAAAGCTTTATGTCGGGGCAAATCCAACACATCATAGAGTACCACTATTCATATTTTGGTGGTGGCTGCATCATCCTATGGGTATGCTTGTCATCGGCAAGGACTAGGGAGTTTTTTGGATAAAAATAAACAGAATAGAGCTAAGCATAGGCAAAATCCTAGACACTGGGAGACAAATTCACCTTTCAGCAGGACAATAGCCTAAAACACAAGGCCAAATATACACTAGAGTTGCTTACCAAGACAACATTGAATGTTCCAGAGAGCCTAGTCACAGTTTTGACTTAAATCGGCTTAAATCTATCTCCTTGTATCTTTCGTAAAATGTAGATGCTAACTTTTTGCGACAGCATGCCTTTTCCTTTTGGACAAAAATTCTAAGAATATACAGAGTTATGAAGTTATGAGAACTGGTTGTTTTACAAATGTTGAACTTATAATATGGCTACTAATACTGGAAAAGCTAAATCAAAGTCCAAGTATACAGATTTGACGATATTCTTGCAGAAAAATGTAATATGAATGCAAATGTCTCCTTCACGATTTGCCCAAATGTACCTGGGTGACTTCACACTAAATGTCATGTAGTTAGCTCATACTTCAAGTTATCTGTCTGAAACTTTGCACATACACTGCTGCCATCTTTTGGACACCATCGGAATTACCAGAGTGATGGCTGGAAGTGGGACCTTTCTGTTGCATTTCAAAGATGGTGGTAGAAAAAWTTTTTGCTTTTTTCCCCTTTGTATTTCCTTCTACCAGATCTATTGTGTTATATTCTCCTACATTCAATTCACATCTCCACAAACTTCAAAGTGTTTCCTTTCAAATGGTACCAAGAATATGCATATCCTTGCTTCAGGGCCTGAGCTACAGGCAGTTAGATTTGGGTATGTCATTTTAGGTCAACATTTTAAAAAAGGGGGCTATCCCTAAGAAGATTTATACAGTATGTGTATATCACACTATGCTGGTATGTATGTCAACCCCAATACATGTTCATGTCATCGTTACCAATCAACTGCATTACATTTAAAAAAGACTCCCGCCCATTTCTATATGGTTAGCTATGTTACCAGCGTACACGATCGGGAGAAATAATTTAGCATAATTATTTTCTAAACCCGAAAAGGACAACTTCTACATAATATTCAGCGAAAACAGCCAAATATATCTAAATTGTATTTTAGTGTGCTTGTTAGAACACATACATCATGATGAAAATAACAAATATCCACTTTGTTCGATCAGATATTTTGAATGGTGCCCCATTGTCTGTGTTCCATTGATCTCTTTGTCACATCTGGTAATTTTATGCTGAAAATGAATAGTTATCACCATACATATTGTGATCTGCAGATGTAAAGGACCATTTAGGGTTGGAACAGCATACAGTTCATTGGGAACAAGACTGGGTAGGTAAGGGATCAGATTCTTATTGCACTCATTTAAGATGATCTACATTGTGCTCATTTGTCTCTGCCTCGCAAGCAATTATCATGAATAATTATGCACTAAGAACAATGGTATAAAATAGCAGAGCTGGTGCAACGGATCTCTTTATTCTGCTGTCATCACTAACGTGATTAATCACTTGCAAAATCCTTGTAAAAAAATTGTTCTGTGCTATAATGTGTTTTCCACTTCGAATTGTTTTCTACAACCATTTCTTTGTCTCGCTGTGCTTGTGGGGGTTGGTGTTGTTGGGAAGTAGCAATCCTTCTCTCCATTCAAAGGACACTTTTGGAATTTGAATACATTTGCACTGATCTACATTGAGTGCACAAAACATTATGACATACAAAACATTTCATGACATAGACTGACCAGGGGAATCCAGGTGAAAGCTATGATCCCTTATTGATGTCACTTGTTAAATCCACATTCATCTGTGTAGATGAAGGGGAGGAGACCAGTTAAATAAGTATTTTTAAGCCTTGAGACAATTGAGACATGGATTGTGTATGTGTACCATTCAGAGGGAGAATGGGAAAGACAAAATATTTAAGTGCCTTTGAACGGGGTACGGTAGTAAGTGCCAGGCTCACCGGTTTGTGTCAAGACCTGTAACGCTGCTGGGTTTTTCACACTCAGCAGTTTCCTGTATGTATCAAGAATAGTCCACCACCCAATGGACATCCAGCCAACTTGACACAACTGTGGGAAGCATTGGAGTCAACATGGGCCAGCATCTCTGGGCAACGCTTGTAGAGTTCATGCCCCATAAGATGATGGCGTCGGAGGGTAGGGCTGCCGTCTTATTGGCTCTCAACCAATCATGCTATTTTGTTTGTTTTTTCGTGTTGTTGGCGGGTTAAACACTATCAGCAAGACAGAACAGCAGCCTCTGGTAAGACACGGGGCAGGGGCCTATGCATTTATGTAAACAACAGCTGGTGCATGATATCTAAGGAATTCTCAAGGTTTTGCTCGTCTGAGGTAGAGTATCTCATGAAGAGCTGTAGACCACACTACTGTACCAAGAGAGTTTTCATCTGTATTTTTCGTACCAGTCTACATTCCACCATAGAGCGAGGTTGGCACTAAAACCACACTACATGAGCTGTATACACCAATAAGCAACCAGGAAAACGTTCATCAAGAGGCGGCGCTCCTAGTGGCCGGTGACTTTAATGCAGGGAAACTTGCAGGGAATGCAGGGAAACCCAAAGTAAACTGCCTGCTACTCAGACCCAGAAGCTAGGATATGCATATAATTGGTAGATTTGGATAGAAAACACTCTAAAGTTTCCAAAACTGTTCAAATAAGGTCTGTGAGTATAACAGAACTGATTTGGCAGGCAAAAACCTGACAAAAATCCATCCAGGAAGTGGGATTTTTTTAAATGTTTGTAGTTTTCTATTGAATGCCATTACAGTATCCATTGACTTAGGACTCAAATTGCAGTTCCTATGGCTTCCACTAGATGCCAACAGTCTTTAGAAATAGTTTCAGGCTTGTATTCTGAAAAATTAGAGAGTTAGACCACTCTGAATGAGTGGACCCTACAGTGTCCCAGAGGTTTTTCATTCGCGTGACCGAGAGCGCCCCTTTCTTGTTTACCTTTTATATTGACGACGTTATTGTCCGGTTGAAATATTATAGATTATTTAGGCTAAAAACAACCTGAGGACTGATTATAAAAATTGTTTGACATGTTTCTACGAACCTTACGGATACTATTTGGATTTTTCGTCTGCCTGTTATGACTGCGTTTGAGCCTGTGGATTACTGAAGAAAACCCGCGAACAAAACTGAGGTTTTTCGATATAAAGAGGGACTTTATCGAACAAAACAAAAATGTATTGAGTAAATGGGAGTCTTTTGAGTGCAAGAACATCAAAGGTAAGTGATTAATTTTAACGCTATTTCTGACTTGTGTAACTGACTTGTGTAAAGCTTCAATACAGGACTAAGATTGAATCCTACTACACCGGCTCCAATGCTCATCGGATGTGACAGGGCTTGCAAACTATTACAGACTACAAAGGGAAGCACAGCCGAAAGCTGCTCAGTGAGACACGCCTACCAGACGAGCTAAATAACTTCTATGCTTGCTTCGAGGCAAGAAACACTGAAACATGCATGAAAGCACCAGCTGTTCTGGACGACTGTGTAATCACGCTCTCCGCAGCCGATGTGAGTAAGACCTTTAAACAGGTCAACATTCACAAGGCCGCAGGGCCAGACGGATTACCAGGATGTGTACTGCGAGCATGCTCTGACCAACTGGCAAGTGTCTTCACTGACATTATCAAGTCTGTAATACCAACGTGTTTTAAGCAGACCACCATAGTGCCTGTGACCAAGAACACTAAGGAAAACTGCATAAATGACAACCGACCTGTAGCACTCACGTCTGTAGCCATGAAATGCTTTGAAAGGCTGGTCATGGCTCACATCAACATCATTATCCCAGAAACCCTAGACTCACACCAATTTGTATACCGCACCAACAGATCCACAGAATACACAACCTCTATTGCACTCCACACTGCCCTTTCCCACCTGGGCAAAAGGAACACCTATGTGAGAATGCTATTAATTGACTACAGCTAAGCGTTCAACACCATAGTGCCCTCAAAGCTCATCACTAAGCTAAGGACCCTGGGACTAAACACCTCCCTCTGAAACTGGATCCGGCGACTTCCTGATGGGCCTCCCCCAGGTGGTAAGGGTAGGTGACAACACACTCCACACGCTGATCCTCAACAAGGGCGCCCCTCAGGGTGCGTGCTCAGTCCCCTCCTGTACTCCATGTTCACTCACTGCATGGCCAGGCACGACTCCAACACCATCAATATGTTTGCTGATGACACAACATGGGTAGGACTGATCACCGACAACGATAAGACTATAGGGAGGAGGTCAGAGACCTGGCCTGGTGGTGCCAGAATAACAACCTAACCCTCAATGTAACCAAGACTAAGGAGATGATTGTGGACTACAGGAAAAGGAGGACCGAGCACGCCACCATTCTCACGACGGGCTGTAGTGGACCAGGTGAGAGCTTCAGGTCCTTGGTGGCCACATCAACAACAAACTAGAATGGTCCAACACACCAAGACAGTCGCGAAAGGGCACGACAAAGCCTATCCCCCTCAGGAAACTAAAAAGTTTTGGCATGGGTCCTGAGATCCTCAAAAGGTTCTACAGCTGCAACATCGAGAGCATCCTGACTGGTTGCGTCACTGCCTGGTATGGCAATTGCTCAGCCTCTGACTGCAAGGCACTACAGAGGGTAGTGCATCCGGACCAGTACATCACTGGGGCTAAGCTGCCTGCCATCCAGGACCTCTACACCAGGTGGTGTCAGAGGAAGGCCCTAAAAATTGTCAAAGACTCCAGCCACCCTAGTCATAGACTGTTCTCTCTGCTACCACATGGCAAGCGGTACCGGAACGCCAAGTCTAGGTCCAAGAGGCTTCTACCCCCAAGCCATAAGACTCCTAAACACCTAATCAAATGGCTACCCATACTATTTGCACCCCCCCCCCCACACACACACACACTGCTGCTACTTTGTTATTATCTATGCATAGTAACTTTAGTAACCCTACCTGCATGTACATAATTACCTCAATTACCTCGACACCGGTGCCCCCGCACATTGACACATTGGCTTTGTACCGGTACCCCCTGTATATTGCCCCGCTATTGTTATTTAATGCTGCTCTTTAATTATTTATTTTTCATATCTCTTACTTTTTGGGGGGGTATTTTCTTACAACTGCATTGTTGGTTAAGGGCTTGTAAGTAAGCATTTCAATGTAAGGTCTACACCTGTTGTATTCGGCGCATGTGACAAATAGCATTTTATTTGATTAATTGAGGCTGTTCTGAGGGCAAAACGAGGGGGGCAACTCAGTATTAGGAAGGTGTTCTTATTGTTTTGTACACTCAGTGTATGTTACATGTTACCACATTGTCTGTAATAGAAGTGACATCCCTTTAAACAGAAAACAAAAATAAGGCATGAAGGCTGGGGTTTTAATGGCCTTAGCTCAGAGTCTGGCTGTGTTGGGTTGCAGAAGAACATTATTATTCCTGAAGGCTGCAGGGGTGGTGCTGGTGCAACGTTGTTGGTCCCTCTGCCTGTGTATTTCCTACAGTATGTCCTGCAGATAAAGAATACTAATGATGAATTGTTCCAACTGGCCTGTGTGTCTCCAGTACAAATCTCTCCCTGTCCCTGCAATTCTTAGGCTAGTGTTCGAACAGCACTGTGGTTTCCCCGGAGATAATGTCATCATTAACATGTCATATTCTGACCTCAACAATAAGAAGCAGCATGTTGTTTTGCAAAACAGTATTTTATTAGAAATATCTTGTATAAAAATTAACATGCTCAACACATTTTCATGTTTTCTATAGATAATTCATAAATATCCAGGCACTGTCATTTTTATTTTTTATTTTTCTTCATTTTTAATAGGTCAGTACATAAAGCAGACATGATCAATTAATTTGTAATAACGTACATTAATTTGCCATTTAGTTCGATCAGCACTTACATACTCTATTTTGCAAGTGTTGGAAAAAAGATGAAGGGGAGGCACAAACAGTAAATCATCATATTCACAAACACAAACAATCCCACAATACTTTATCTTAAACAATGAAAAATGAAAACATTTAATTTGCTGCAACATCTGGGATCTTTGTTGAAGCAGAGAGTTGAGAATCATAAATTAAACAGACAGGGTTGTTCTTTCTATCCAATATTATTTATAAACGTCTTCTACAGTTGTTTTCCTTATGGAGTTTATAGAATCATTTTTCCAATTGCTTACCATATCAGATGAATTTCTGTGGTACAGAATCTTGCCAATCTTTTTCTTACTATATTTACTGACTGTCTTTGATGTGGTAACACTAATGCTGATATTTTTTCCGGAATGATGCAATTAGACTAACAATACTGTATGACTAACAACATTGAAGCCTGGCCACAGTACAGATGAGAGGAGAGATTGTTATAGGCTTACTCTTAAGCCTTTATTTTTGTCACTAAACAGTCTCCCTACAGTGCATTCATAAAGTATTTAGACCCCTTGACTTTATCCACATTTAGTTACATTACAGCCTCATTTTAAAATGTATTAAATTGTTTAATGGCAAAGCAAAAACAGGTTTTCAGAAATGTTTGCAAATGTATTAAAAATAAATAACTGAAATATCAAATTTACATAAGAATTCAGACCATTTACTCAGTATTTTGTTGAAGTACCATTGGCAGCGATTACAGCCTCAAGTCTTCTTGAGTATGACGCTACAATCTTGGAACACCATTATTTAGGGAGTTTCTTCCAATTTTCTCTACAGATCATCTCAAGCTCTGTCAGGTTGGATGGGGAGCGTTGCTGCAAAGCTATATTCGAGTCTCTCCAGAGATGTTTGATCGGGTTCAAGTCCGGGCTCTGGCTGGGTCACTCAAGGACATTCAGAGACTTGTCCCAAAAGCCATTCCTGCATTGTCTTGGCTGTGTGCTTAGGGTTGTTGTCCTGTTGGAAGGTGAACCTTCGCCCCAGTCTGAGGTCCTGAGCGCTCTGGAGCAGGTTTTCATTAAGAATCTCTCTGTACTTTCCTCCTTTCATCTTTCCCTCAATCCTGACTTGTTTCCCAGTCCCTGCCGCTGAAAAACATCCCCACAGCATGATGCTGCCACCACCATGGATTCACCATAGGGATGAAGCCAGGTTTCCTTCAGACGTAACGCTTGGCATTCAGGCCAGAGTCCAATCTTGGTTTCATCAGACCAGATAATCTTGTTTCTCATGGTCTGATAGTCTTTAGGTGCCTTTGGCAATCTCCAAGTGGGCTGTCATGTGCCTTTTACTGAGGAGTGGCTTTTGTCTGGCCCCTCTACCATAAAGACCTGATTGGTGGAGTGCTGCAGAGATGGTTGTCCTGGAAGGTTATCCCATCTCCACAGAGGAACTCTGGAGCTCTTTCAGAGTGACCATCTTGTTCTTGGTCACCTCCCTGACCAAGGTCCTTCTCCCCCGATTGCTCAGTTTGGCCGGTTGGCCAGCTCTAGGAAGAGACTTGAGGGTTCTTAACTTCTTCTATTTAACAATGATGGAGGCCATTGTGTTCTTGGGGAGCTTCAATGCTGCTGAAATGTTTAGGTACCCTTCCCCAGATTTGTGCCTCAACACAATCCTGTCTCGGAGCTCTACGGACAATTCCTTCGACCTCATGGCTTGGTTTTTGCTTTGACATGCACTGTCAACTGTGGGGTCTTATATAGACAGGTGTGTACCTTTCCAAATCATGTTCAATCAATTGAATTTACCACAGGTGGACTCCAATCAAGTTGTAGAAACATCTCAAGGATGATCAATGGAAACTGAATGTGTCTAATAGCAAAGGGTCTCAATTCTTATGTAAATAATGTATTTCTGTTTTTAATTTCTTTATACATTTGCAAACATTTCTAAAAACCTGTTTTCACTTTGTCATTATTGGGTATTGTGTGTGGGTTGATCAGGAAAAAAGTCAAGGGTTCTGAATACTTTCCGAATGCACTGTATATACTTCCATTAAATTTTTCATCTGGTACCGGAGGACCTTCAGACGAGTCTTGAGAGGTCTGTGCGCATCCAAGAGCAACACAACCAACATTTACGTGTTTGTCAGAGTCTCACCTTTACACAGATTATTAGTACATAGCCCAAACTGCTCGAACTCTACAGACAGATGTTGGCAGATCGGTTGTACGGACTTCAGACGATACAGGGGGTCGCTTGTAGGGGTCATAGAGCAAAACCACTGACATGTTTGTGTTATTTCAAAACAGGAAACAACATCCTGTTCGTGAGAGTGTCATCTTTGCATAGAGGTGTCATAATAGTTTTTAGGCCAAACCGTTCAAATGCTACAAACGATTTTGTGAAAAGACCAATAATTGTAGTGTCCAAATTGTTATTTCGGGATGTCTAATGGTCTGTCAAACACCTCTGTAGCTCTGTCACCTTTCAACGCAGATGCAGAAGTGTTACATAGCTGGATGCGGTGGATTGAGATGCATCCAATGCAAACAAACAGATATCTCTAGCTTAAACTGACAGATTCTTATGGGGATGTTTTTATTATGCTAATTAGATTTCCGCACGGGCATGTATATCGCCCTTAGGGGATTTTAAACCCAATTCCCTCATGTGGATGTGGAGGGACTTCCTTTCTCTGAACAACATTAAGGGAACAAGCACTATTACTGAAATCACAGGTGAATGGCAAATAAGTCAATAACGTAACCAAGGATGGTGCACACTAGACAGAGTACACTGCTGAGGCTCCAAATAGTGTTTTGTACCATTACATAACGTATCGCCAATAGCTAGCTATATGTTAGACATTTCTGGTACAGATTCCAAATTCGTCACGTTGAGATGGAACTGCTGAATTTCTAATGGAACACGACCATGAAATGATATTCTCACATGTGAGAATGCCAGCATGAATACACTGAGGCAGTGCATGGCTGTCTATGGGCTGTAGTCTTGAAGCTGTATTTCACTGAAAAGTAGGCGGTGTTGAACATACAAGGCTTTTACTTTTTAGCCAGTTCTTATGCCTTTTCATGTATTCTAATCTCCATTAATCTGCATAAGGTACCATGTGTGTAATAGTCAAAACATGATAATGCCACTGTCTGTTGAACCACAATCCTCACACATGTTGCATTTAATAGATTTTGAAAACACAGCACAGTAAACATTATGCTCCCACAGGCATGCTCTATGACTGTATACAAGGCCGTAAAGATGGTGTCAGCTATGATATCGCTATCATCTGTGAAAATCCATTGCTTTATTTGATGTATAAAATGTTAAGGAAACACTTATTGGACACGTGCAGTAGAACTGAATATTCAGACATGTTAAATGTTGGAAAGGTGCATACTTGTTGGCTCTGTTTCACAACTATGACCTTCATTAAAATGATGACAACATAATGTTAATGTTACAGAGCCTGAGGATTAATATTTGTTTATTTTGGCCTTGAATGAAGACTTACCCCACACCAACAACACACTTTTTCATCTACTTTTGACAGCTTTGACTTATTGACTAATTTGATATTATGTTCAGCATTACACCCGCATTGGAAAGGACAGAGGAGAAAGGGAAGCAAATAATTGCACATTACTACTGGTAGAGAGAGACACAACACTGCTGCACACAAAGAGAAAACTGAATTCACTCTTACCAAAGAGGGTGTTAGTCAGCTTCAGACAAAACACCAGAAGAGAAATGCTGTTCTGTAAACTCCAGAAGGAAAACACTGAATTGAAGTCATTGGCTCTGACTGAATTTGGAAACGTGACTGCCTGGTGTATTTGACATGTCACAAGGAGGATGGGGAGGGGAGACATCACTGTCTGCCTGACATCCCCACTTCCCCACCCCCCACTGCTTTTGTTTGGTATTCAATATATTTGCCTTGCCTTGTCCTCTTGAAAATAGTGACATCAGTTCTGTATGTTGAGTGATTATTCTCATTCTCATTTCTCCACCTTTGCCACTGCTCTTTCATCTTGGTTCTCCAGTTTTTGGTGTTCGTTCACCCCACGGGCAGGTCCTTGCTATGCTTCCAAGCCGGAGTTCCACTGTCTGTCTCTTAGATGGCATGGTTACTGTAGCTGATGTATGTCTGCTTGGAGGCCAATGCTGTGAATAGAGCCGTGAAAGAGGAAGAGGGAAAGAAGAGCGAAAGGAAAAGATGTGGGTGAAGATTTGGGCAATTCAATTAAGGCTCATTTAACCATCTGTCAGGGGCTTATCTTCCAGTCCATTAAGGTGATTGCCGACACAGTTTCTATTTATGCATGACTTCCTTAGACCACAAGTGTCACCAGGGAGTACAGGTGGAACCAACAGTGGGGTAAGAGAGTAATTAATATGCATAGCAAGCAGTGGTAGCATTTGTCATGTTGTGTGGTTAGTATTACCAGAATGATTTAACTTCCTAGGAAATGTGTTGCCAACTGTAAATTGCATCTAAATGCAGATTTCCTTGATCTGCTGGAAAGTAGGGCAGAGCAGGGTACAGATGTGGCTATAGCTAGTAATTGACTCTCAACACTAATGTTGAATTGCTTATCAGGATGCTGTTGTAACAACCCACTGGGCACACACTGGTTGAAACAACCTCAGTTCAATGAAATCGCGTTGATCCAACGTGGAATAGACATTGAATTGACGTCTGTGCCCAGTGAGATGTCTCCACATGGATATATACTGTTTTGAAAGTGACTTAAGAATTACTTATTTAACCAGTAATTGCAGCTTGACCTATAAGTACAGATTATTTCATGGTAAAGAATCCCTTGCAGTTAATTTTACGTCAGGGCCTTTTGGGCCTTTTGGGAGCCCTTAGCGAGATTTTGCCATGATTTATGCCATGTACATTTTATCTGAGTGAGAGTGACTAACAAAACCAATGGGCTCTTCTGGAGGACAGGGACCCTGCGCACGTGCCCTGCATGACCGGTCGGTATTTGGGCATAATTGCTACAAGTTTAGAAAGCTGGGTAGACTAACTTACCAACATGAAAATGGTTAGCTGACATGGCTAATTGAGTGACTGTCAGTGACTGAGATGACAAGAGACACATTGCTGGTGCACAACCACATTTTGAACTTGCTCCTTTTTCGAACTTAACGGTAAGTTGAGACCCTGACTGAGTTCCAAGAAAAAAGACACTCTTGCCTGTAGCCGGCCCTGTTTTAAGTACAGTATAGGGTAGTATGTGATGCAATAGCACTCATTCAAATGCAAGGCTCAGTAGATACATTCAGATCTTTCTCTGTGCACCAAGCAAAGCATGCAACAGTGGCACCATGTCGATAGAAATGAAAACATCTCGGAAAAGCATAGAGACAGCTTGGAGAATTGTGATAACATTGAGCATAAGATGACAATATGTAACTATGCAGTACATGGTGAACGTGGATCTCACACAATTACCAGATGTGAGAGACACTGTACAAAATGTTTACTTATTTTATCAAGTTGTGGACTGAACCGACCGATATGGTATGTCCTCTCTAAATAAATCTGTCACCAGTTCACTTGTTCTACAGTGTAATCATCACACATACAGTGGGGAGAACAAGTATTTGATACACTGCTGATTTTGCAGGTTTTCCTACTTACAAAGCATGTAGAGGTCTGTAATTTTTATCATATGTACACTTCAACTGTGAGAGACGGAATCTAAAACAAAAATCCAGAAAATCACATTGTATGATTTTTAAGTAATTAATTTGCATTTTATTGCATGACATAAGTATTTGATCACCTACCAACCAGTAAGAATTCCGGCTCTCACAGACCTGTTAGTTTTTCTTTAAGAAGCCCTCCTGTTCTCCACTCATTACCTGTATTAACTGCACCTGTTTGAACTCYTTACCTGTATAAAAGACACCTGTCCACACACTCAATCAAACTGGATTGAGTGTGTGGACTCAGTGAGTGTGTGTGGGCTCTCTGGAGAGCTTGATGTGTGGTGGGGGGATAGGGATGGTGTGTGGGGCAACAGTACTGGAGGGTGTGATGTGTAGTTGTTGGAGAATTAGGATGTGGGGGGCAACTACACTGGAGGGTGGGCTGTATAGTGGGGGAAGGGGAGGGTGTGGGGGGTAACAAATCAAATTAAATCAAATGTATATAGCCCTTCTTACATCAGCTGATATCTGAAAGTGCTGTACAGAAACAAAACTGGGGGGCTGGATGTGTGGTGGGGGAGAGGGAGGGTGTGGAGGGCAACAATACTGGAGGGTGGGATATGTTAGTGGGAGGAGGGTAAGGTGTTGGGTGGGTGGCATCAGTACTGGAGGACAGGGATGTGTGGTGGGGGAGAGGGAGGGTTTGGGGGTAAACAGTACTGGAGTTGGGATGTGTAGTGGGGGGAGAGGGTGTGTGGGACCCCTACTCTGGAGGGTGGGATGTGAAGTGGGGAGAGGTAGGGTGTGGGGGGCAACAGTACTGGAGGATGGGACCGTGTAGTGGGGGGAGAGGGAGGCTGTGAGGGGCAACAATACTGGAGGGTGGATATGTAGTGGGTGTAGAGGTGGGGTATGGGGGACACCTATACTGGAGGGTGGGGTGTGTAGTGGGAGGAGAAGGGAGGATGTGAGGGGATACTGCACTAGCCGGATTGGATGTGCATTGGGGACATGGAAGGGTGTGACGTAACAACACTGGAGGGTGTGGATGTGTAGTGGTGGAGAGGTAGGGTGTGGGGGGCCTCTACACTGGAGGGTGGATGTGTAGTGGTGGAGAGGGAGTTTTTGTGGGCTAACAGCAATGGAGGGTAGGGATGTGTAGTGTGGGGAGAGGGAGGGTGTGGGAGGCAACATTACTGGAGGGTGGGATGTGTAGTGGTGGAGAGGGAGGGTGTGGGAGGCAACATTACTGGAGGGTGGGATGTGTAGTGGTGGAGAGGGAGGGTGTGGGAGGCAACATTACTGGAGGGTGTGGGATGTGTAGTGTGGAGAGGGAGGGTGTGGGAGGCAACATTACTGGAGGGTGGAGTGTGTAGCGGGGGAGAGGGAGTTTTTGTGGCTAACAGAATGGAGGGTAGGGATGTGTAGGGGGGAGCGGGAGAGTGTGGGGTGCAACAGTACTGGAGGGTGGGATGTGTAGTGGAGGAAGAGGTAGGGTTCGGGGGCAACAGTACTGGAAGGTGGGATGTGTAGTGGGGGGAGGAAGGGTGTGGGAGGCAACAGTACTGGAAGGTGGGATGTGTAGTGGGGGGAGGAAGGGTGTGGGAGGCAACAGTACTGGAGGGATGGATGTGTACTGAGAGGAGAGGTAGGGTGTTGGGGGCCACTACACTGGAGGGTGGGAAGTGTAGTGGGAGGAGAGGGAGGGTGTGGTGTAACAGTACTGGAGGGTGAGATGTGTTTTGGTGGAGAGGGAGGGTGTGGGAGGCAACAGTACGTGAGGGATGGATGTGTGGTGCGTTGAGAGGGAGGGTGTGGTAGGCAACTGTACTGGAGGGTGGAATGTGTAGTGCGGGGACATTGATTGTGTGGGGGGCAACAGTTTTTGAGGGTGGGATGTGTAGTGTGGGAGAGGGAGGGTGTGGTGGGAAACAGTACTGGACGGATGGATGTATAGTGGGGGGAGAGGGAGGGTGTTGCGTTACAGTACTGGAGGGTGAGATGTGTTGTGGTGGAGAGGGAGGGTGTGGGAGGCAACATTATGTGAGGGATGGATGTGTGGTGTGTTGAGAGGGAGGGTGTGGGAGGCAACAGTTTTTGAGGGTGGGATGTGTAGTGGGTGGCGAGGGAGGGTGTGTGGGACAACAGTACTGGAGGGTTGGATGTGTAGTGGGGGAGTGGTAGGTGGGGGGGGGCACTCTCCATTCCACCCAGAACCTCTCCCAGAGCAGCATTGATAAATTAACCTCATTTAAATATTCATGCTCTGCGATGCCCAGATAAAAAAAATAGATGGTCCAGAAAGAATTGGAGCTTGTGGACACATCTGTCTTTCCCCTTTTCCCACATCTTTTTGTTGTTCTACGTCCCATTACAGCAAATTCCTCCGTTTGTCAACGTGGGAAACAAATGACTGGGGATGCGCGGCTATCCCCGGCATTCAGCCCACAGTGGTGTCATCTCCCTACATCCGTTGCCATCAGGCTGTTACCACATTCTCAGGCCATTTGCAGTACAACACGCCAACATTGTCTACCGACGTCTGTGGGTCAAGGGTGTGTAGGTTAATGTGATAAATGTCTGACACCATCCAAGGTGCTATAGCCGTGGGTAAGTTTTTGTGCATACAGTACATATCTTAGGCAGGCATAGGATCCAACTGAACATTGGCACAATGTCAATGGGGAGAAGTGGTCAGTCATACAGAGTGAGAGGCAAGCTGATTGTCAGGCTCTCCATCCGTTACCTGAGCGTCTAAAGTCCCTCACAGGGCTCTCCTCCTTCGTCACAGTCTGACACACAAGCACAAAGAGCAGCTGTTAGTCCTCCGACTTGGGCCAGATGGGTCATGGTATAGATGTCAAACTGTGAAATTGGGGGAGCATTTCCCATGGGTGCTATAATCATTTTTCCATTCCCAAATGGCATGCCATTTTTTCTAACTCTGTTCATCTCCTTGTAGCAGTCTCTTTGACATACCCCATATTGAGAGTTTCATCTCCTGTTTCCTACACATTCAGAGGAAGTGCTACTGCATATTTCAAATAGCACTATGATAGAGGATTCAGAACATGTTCTCAACATTGGCTTTGGTTCTCCAAAGGTAATGGGAATATTGACTGATGATGCATTAGATACAGGAAAACGTCATTCTGTATGGATGAATGAGCGTGACTATCCATAAATCAACGTATTTTCTCATGATTTGGAATACGCTTTTACATTTAGGGATTTTGGTAATTTCGACCACGGCAGCTGTGTTACTGTAAGATGGGGCTGAAGTGCTGGAGCAATAATCTTGCCTCCTATTGCACCAATGGAGACTGGAAAGTTAATACGAATGGCCATCTCTAAAGTATGATACTTGAATGTGAAGCCTTTCCTATCGATCCATCTCACCCTGTGCTGTTCTTTATGTCCTGTTTGCCGACAGTGCCACGTTTCAGAGCACCAGCCAATGCTTGATGCTACTAGGGTTGGCATGAAACAAAATGCACTACCAATTCCCTACATCCTGAAAATAACAATAGATAATTTCACAAAGCTGTTGAGGTGTAAAATAACAATGCCATCAATTAAGTTTATATAAAGGCAAGTGCATTGCTTTTCATTTTTCAAGCCTGATACTTTCCCCTCAAAATTACATCCGACTGACTTTAAGGCATAAACTCAAGGACCGAGTGCTATAAAAACTAAACTTGTGTCCCTTTGTCCTCTGTTCCCCCTGATCTCCATTCCCCCCTCGCTCCATCCCTAACCCGGAGGCCTTCGCTGCTAACCTTGTGTCTCCAGGCTTTCACACAGCTCAGACTTGGCCTCTCCGTTGGGACGCAGGCCACCCTTGGTGGGGAACTTGTTGGACATGGTGGCTGCGGTGACTACAGCCTTGAGGCTGCGCTTGCGATTGGGCACGTTCTGCTCCGGGTGGAAGAGGACCACGTAGACCTTTGGCATGTAGAGCATCCCCAGAGACACAGAGGCACTCAGGCTCACAGAGATGGTCAAAGTCATGGTCTGGATGTACATCTGTGAAGGAAACAAGCAAAGGAAACATTGTTACACAACAAGAAAGAGATGGTGCTGTTCAAGTGGCTAAGGAGAGGGTTCTCAAGATCCTTGTGACAGCATTGACCTTTGATTTTTTGAAAGTACATTACCTAATTATACATTGTTTAAACAAGACAACATATGAGTGCAGTTGTCTCCTAGTAGATCTTCCAACAATATCAAACCCCCAACATCAGATGTGATAAGACACATGGAGTGGACACTGCTCTGTTTTCAAGTGCTTTATGAATTATTCATCAACTCCTGTTTATGTTTTTATTGGTGTGTCTATTTGTTTGTTTATGACATGTGACTAATGGAGGAGGCCTCCCAGTGAGTGACTGTACTACAGATGTCTTGCCCTCGGGGCCCGGGGCTGTGGTAGAGTGGTTGGAGTCAACTGAGTGTAAAGGCAGCTGGGACTCACAGCTGTGCACAGAAAGCATGGCTACATGCAAGGATCAGGGAGAGGCATCTTGAGAACATCAACACAATGCCTGAGTGTGTGCCTCGGAGTGCTTTTCCCATATAAATTATATCATATTCTCAATGGGATTAAATGTGTCTTCGTGTCTGATCATATAGGTCATCTGAATGAGTTGTTAGACAGTACGGACTGATTTACTACAGCAGTAGAAAACAAATGCATTAATTTAAAAAAACTGTAACTGCAAAAACATAGAAGATAATATGTAGAAGATTGGAAGATTAAATGTATATGACACTCTCTGTTGTGAACATCAGCATTATTCTCCTGCAAAACCGCAAAAAGCTTTTCTTTTACAATGTCTTATTTGGAACATCATTCTGTCTCCCTTTGGGACAGGGTTGCTGAGCTATTCTGGGCCTGATGAACAAAGGGAGAAGGGTGTAAACTGCAAACACAGCTCCCAGCCACATCCCTAATAGATTTGCCCGAGGTGTAGACTGATATTGTGTTTCCAGACATCATGAGTAACTTAGTGTTATGGCAACAGGGAATAACCCGACAGGTCGTCTGTCATGAGAATGTCAACAGATGACATGCATTAGTTATAGTGCTGCTTTGGCACTTAACGTTTTTTGCAGCTCTATCTTCAGTCTGGATGCTGAAATTCTTACATCTAAAGAGTTAGTGCAGCCTGCCATATGGTACCTATGACTTATGATTAAATCTGCTATAACATCATTTTTTTCTTTAAGTGTTGTGTATATAGAAGCCTCTAAATAAACGTCAGTGGAGAAGGATGCCTGAGTAAAATGAGTGTCATTGAATTATTTGATCACGTTGCAAGCATCAATGGGCTTTCCTTGAAGTGGGAAATAAAGGGGTACTGAGGGGGAGTATGTAATATTCTGAGAAGATTTCACATGGCCTTGGGTGATCCCGGCACAATATTGCTGCCCCTCCGGAGTACAGAGTGGGGTAACTCTGTGAGGGGGCTAGGACCCCTGTCCCGGGCCAGATAAAACCGCCTTGACAAACTGATATGATCGCCAATGTGCCTCATTGCCACAGCAGGAAAATGGTGCTCAAGAGACTGACTCCACCAGGCGAAGCCATCCTGTCTCTCCTAAAGGAGCAGAGAAACCTTTCTCTCTAAAGTAATAAGTTATCGAATCTGTGCTGCTATTTCACCCCCTGCATTCTGTTTCATTCCACAGTCTGACGTGCAAAAGGTAACTACATTTACCTTGTGTATAGGTGTAAGTGGCCAGAATATAATCACCCTATTATCAGAAAGTAACATCTTCCAAACAAAACCCTTATCATTTCTGATGATCAAATTTTGCATATTTGTATGGAATTGTCAGACCTGGCTTAGATTGGATCAATCAAACATAAGACTGTCTCCAGCTGTGCCTCCTGTCGACTACCTGCACCTGACTGCAGCTACAGTGCCATCCAAAGCCCTCCATCCCTGGCCCTCTGCATGCAAGTGTCTTTATCACTGAGGATAAACAGTGCCAGGGATCATTTAGTGAGATAGGGCCAGTCATTGCCTCATGAAACAGGCCCTCCTTTCGAGCCACCACGATTACACACCTGTCAATCTACAGCCCTTCCTCTGACAGGATACTGCCTCTGCATTTTCCCACAATAATATCACAGTGAAAAGCCTCACACAGCGCCTCCAAACAGATAACAATGTGGAAACATTAATCCATTCATAAGATTAACTTAAACCAGGAATGGTTATTTCTGCGTTTATAGATAGATAGTGTTTTCCATTCCAGCCATCCCCATGTATCCGCTTTGTCCTTTGCAACATCAAAGCAGCTGGAGTCATGACCGGATTTCTGATTTCTGTATTTGCCATTGGCTGGGTTTTGTTTGCAGCAAAAATGCTCAAGATGTTAGTCATTACTTATTGTCGTTTTCAGTGGTTGGATGCCAGCATAAGCTTCCTTTGAAGTAAGGAATATATTTTAAGGCTGTTTTGTGCTTGAATGAGCGTTTATCATCTGTTTCTACCGTACAGTACAGTACAGAACGTACTGAATTCACACCTCATTGCTGCAGTGCCTCCCTTTTAATTACTTAGAAAACATGTGCAGAAGCCATTGCACAGCCTTGAAAGAACATTATCAAACTCTTATAGTTGCTCTTTAAGCTTAATTTCATGTGCAACGTCAGAGCAATGTAAAGCCAATGCTCTCCATCTTCTCAAACATCCCAGATTGGCAAAGCATGCATATCGTCATGCATGATTAACCCTGTTCTGACAACCCTGCCAATCAGCTGCCTTGTCCTCCTTATCAAGCACAAAAGAGAGCTTGGTGCTGTGCCACCCTCCTTTCAACCAGAAGACAATGGCACAATTAACAGAGCTACCTGCCAGTCTACTATTGTCACCCACCACCTCCAGGGCTGACTGTACTACGGATGCCACCCACCACCTGCAGGGCTGACTGTACTACGGATGTCACCCACCACCTCCAGGGCTGACTGTACTACGGATGCCACCCACCACCTCCAGGGCTGACTGTACTACGGATGCCACCCACCACCTCCAGGGCTGACTGTACTATGGATGTCACCCACCACCTCCAGGGCTGACTGTACTATGGATGTCACCCACCACCTCCAGGGCTGACTGTACTACGGATGTCACCCACCACCTCCAGGGCTGACTGTACTACGGATGTCACCCACCACCTCCAGGGCTAACTGTACTACGGATGTCACCCACCACCTCCAGGGCTAACTGTACTATGGATGTCACCCACCACCTCCAGGGCTAACTGTACTACGGATGCCACCCACCACCTACAGGGCTAACTGTACTCATGCTGCCACTCATCACCTCATTGACTGACTGAACTCCTGCTGCCAGTCAAATAGGAGTGTCATCCTCATCCTATCAACTGCCTAAAGCCCCAGCCATCCCCTCTCTACACTCTTAGAAACAAAATAAAAAAAATAAAAGAACCCTTGGTTCCAGAGAGAACCGTTTTGGGATCCATGTATAACCCTTTCCACAGAGGGTTCTACCTGGAACCAAAAACGGTTATCATATGTTTCTAAGAGTGTACCCACGCAGACCCCTACCATGCAGTTTTCCCCTCTCATTGTATAGGTGAGGCACCCCCTATGCCAGGAAAATAATCTGGGGAAACTCTGGCACCATCATAACCATGGTCTCGTTATGTAACAAGACCCCATGTAGGTGGATGCAAGGTGTTCAAATGATTCAGAATGAATCTCTATAACTAAAACAAAACATTGACAGCAGGAGATCCAAAAGACATAAGCACATTTGTTCAGTTAGTTCATTGAGAGTTAGAGGTTGTTAAAAATCTAAAAGCTTTGGGCTTAAGGCAAAGTAATGTATCCCTAATGTACACTGTACACTAATCACATACAATAAAAGACAGAAATGCTGCCACTGCTAACCTCTTTGTACAAGATTCCAGGTCTCACTCAGGTGCATCACATCTCTCGTGCTCAGACAGTGCTGTCGCCAGGGTGTAAATGTTAACATAATTCTATGTTTTTCTTTGAAAATAACAGCAATTACCATGCAGCTCACAACATCGTAAAGATGGCCACGGTTTTCTTTGTATTGCCCATTACCTTCCTAAATGGCTTACCTCTGTAATTGGACAATAACTGTATGGGACTTTGTTTCCTACAACAATATTCCTCAATACAGACAGTACATTTATGTTAGCCAACAGAAACTGAAATTCAATTGTACACATTAAGGATAATATCAAAACCTATGAAGGTTGTGTCCCAGCTTTGCTCTTGTCTAGGAGAATCACATGCATGTTATCCCTTTCTGTGATAAGCTTTGAGTGTGTCTGCTCTAGGATATACTTGGCATTATACCATTAACATTACAGTATATGTCCACATTATGGGGGCAGTGAAGAAAGATTGAAACTGAACAACAAAGTGAAGGATACAAATGTAGGATCTTAATTTGAGCCAGCTTGTTACAGCAGGCAAATAACCCTGCAGCAACAGGAAATGTGAATTATCATGTGGATTATAATTAAAACATCTTTGATGCGTGGTTCTGGTACTGGTTCTGACTGACTGAAATTTTTGATTATAAATCAATCTGTGGACACTGTAGATCGAAATGGCTTGTATTGAGCGGTGGAATAGATTCTCACAGACACAGGATTATGTCTCTTCTGTCTGTATGAAGCAGGATGTGAAATCGAACAACACTTGAAGCTAGCATGTCCCAGCTTGGACTCCCTCCTACCATTTAATTCGCTCTTCTGACTTTCCTTTAACTCTTGGCTGAACCCTACCTCACAGCCACTAACATATGCCTGGACTACATACATCGTAACACAGCAGGGGAGAGATGTTTCGTTGCTGTGGCACATTCAGAGATCGATTTATAGCCAGTAATCTAAAATAATTCATAGATTTTAAAGAAAAAAACATTTATATTTGTCATAGAAGGACAAAAGTCATATGAGATGAAAGGTGATTTCCTAACAAGTTCAGGAAGCCAAACTAGAGCAATGGGGGCAGACGTTTTAATCAAGAGACCTTTAGAAAATATGCACATTTTCTCTAACACTAAATATACAAATATGTATTTCAGACTTATAAGGAAGGTAAAATCTTATAGTTAGTCATTTTAGAAATGGATTATACTATATTTAGAAGAAATATACAGTTGAAGTCAGAAGTTTACATATACCTTAGCCAAATACATTTAAATGCAGTTTTTCACAATTCCTGACATTTAATCCTAGTAAAAATTCCCTCTTAGGTCAGTTAGGATCACCACTTTATTTTAAGAATGTGAAATGTCAGAAAAATAGTAGAGAGAATGATTTATTTCAGATTTTACTTCTTTCATCATATTCCCAGTGTGTCAGAAGTTTACATACACTCAATTAGCATTTGGAAGCATTGCCTTTAAATTGTTTAACTTGGGTCAAATGTTTCGCGTAGCCTTCCACAAGCTTCCCACATTAAGTTGGGTGAATTTTGGCCAATTCCTCCTGACAGAGCTGGTGTAACTGAGTCAGGTTTGTAGGCCTCCTTGATCGTACATGCTTTTCAGTTCTGCCCACAAATTTTCTGTAGGATTGAGGTCAGGGCTTTGTGATGGCCACTCCAATACCTTGACTTTGTCCTTAAGCCATTTTGCCACAACTTTGGAAGTATGCTTGGGGTCATTGTCCATTTGGAAGACCCATTTGCGACCAAGCTTCAACTTCCTGACTGATGTCTTGAGACGTTGCTTCAATATATCCACATAATTGTCCTACCTCATGAAGCCATCTATTTTGTGAAGTGCACCAGTCCCTCAGCAAAGCAACCCCACAACATGATGTTGCCACCCTCATGCTTCACGGTGATGGTGTTCTTCGGTTTGCAAACCTCCCCCTTTTTCCTCCAAACATAACGATGGTCATTATGGCCAAACAGTTCTATTTTTGTTTAATAATTTCTCCAAAAAGTACTATCTTTGTCCCCATGTGCAGTTGCAAACCGTAGTCTGGCTTTTTTTATGGCGTTTTTGGAGCAGTGGCTTCCTTTCTGAGCGGCCTTTCAGGTTATGCTGATATAGGACTTGTTTTACTGTGGATATAGATACTTTTGTATCTGTTTTCTCCAACATCTTCACAAGGTCCTTTGCTGTTGTTCTGGGATTAATTTGCACTTTTCACACCAAAGTACGTTCATCTCTAAGAGACAGAACGCGTCTCCTTCTTGAGCGGTGTGACGGCTGCGTGGTCCCATGGTGTTTATACTTGCGTACTAACAAATACACCATGACAGCTCAATACACAAGGGGTGGAACAGTGGCAAAGGTACCCACCGAACAAACAGAATAATATTAGTCTGAGGAGAGATTAAATAGCATTAATACAACAAAAATAATTCTAAACACAGATGTTGTTTGTACAGATGAACGTGGTACCTTCAGACATTTGGAAATTGCTCCCAAGGATGTGGAGGTCTACAATTTTTTCTGAGGTCTTGGCTGATTTCTTTTGATTTTCCCATGATGTCAAGCAAAGAGCCACTGAGTTTGAAGATGGGCCTTGAAAAGTAAATTTTTTGTCCATTAAAATAACATCAAATTGATCAGAAATACATTGTAGACATTGTTAATGTTGTAAATGACTATTGTAGCTGGAAAGAGCAGATTTTTTATGGAATATCTACATAGGCGTACAGAGGCCAATTATCAGTAACCATCACTCCTGTGTTCCAATGGCACGTTGTGTTAGCTAATCCAAGTTTATACTTTTTAAAGGCTAATTGATCATTAGAAAACCCTTTTGGAATTATGTTAGCAGAGCTGAAAACTTTTGTTCTACTTAAATAAGCAATAAAACTGGCTTTCTTTAGACTAGTCGAGTATCTGGAGCGTCAGCATTTGTGGGTTCGATTACAGGCTCAAAATGGAAACTGAAGATCTCGTACAACGCGGTTTACTACTCCCATCACAGAACAGTGCAAACTGGCTCTAACTAGAATAGAAAGAGGAGTGGGAGGCCCCGGTGCACAACTGAGCAAGAGGACTAGTACATTAGAGTGTCTAGTTTGAGAAACAGACGCCTCACAAGTCCTCAACTGGCAGCTTCATTAAATAGTACCCGCAAAACACCAGTGTCAACGTCAACAGTGAAGAGGCGATTCCACGACGCTGGCCTGTCTGTGTTCTTTTGCCCATCTTAATCTTTTATTTTTATTGGCCAGTCTGAGATATGGCTTTTTCTTTGCAACTCTGCTTAGACGGCCAGCATCACGGAGTCGCCTCTTCACTGTTGACGTTGAGACTGGTGTTTTGCGGGTACTATCTAAAGATGCACAATTGCAAGCATCCTGTCGGGCTGTATCACCGCCCGGTACGGTAACTGCAACGTCCGTAACCGGAGGGCTCTCAAGAGGGTGGTGCGGTCTGCCCAATGCATCATCGGGGGCACACTGCCTGCCCTCCAGGACATCTACAGCACCCGATGTCACATGAAGGCCAAAAAGATCATCAAGGACATCAACCACCCGAGCTACAGCCTGTTCACCCCGCTATCATCCAGAAGGCGAGGTCAGTACAGGTGAATTAAAGCTGGGACCGAGAGACTGAAAAACAGCTTCTATCTCAAGGCAATCAGACTGTTAAATAACCATCACTAGCCGGCTACCACCCGGTTACTCAACCCTGCACTGTAGAGGCTGCTGCACTATGTACATAGACATGGAATCACTGGTCACTTTAATAATGGAACACTAGTCACTTTAATAATGTTTACATACAGCTTTACTCATTTCATATGTATATGTTTCATATGTTCAACATGTCCCTGATTGAGTCTGTAATACCAACATGTTTCAAGCAGACCACCATAGTCCCTGTGCCCAAGAACACAAAGGCAACCTGCCAAAATGACTACAGACCCGTAGCACTCACGTCCGTAGCCATGAAGTGCTTTAAAAGGTTGGTAATGGCTCACATCAACACCATTATCCCAGAAACCCTAGACCCACTCCAATTTGCATACCGCCCAAACAGATCCACAGATGATGCAATCTCTATTGCACTCCACATTGCCCGTTCCCACCTGGACAAAAGGAACACCTATGTGAGAATGCTATTCATTGACTACAGCTCAGCGTTCAACACCATAGTACCCTCAAAGCTCATCACTAAGCTAAGGATCCTGGGACTAAACACCTCCCTCTGCAACTGGATCCTGGACTTCCTGACGGGCTGCCCCCAGGTGGCGAGGGTAGGTAGCAACACATCTGCCACGCTGATCCTCAACACTGGAGCTCCCCAGGGGTGCATGCTCAGTCCCCTCCTGTACTCCCTGTTCACCCACGACTGCATGGCCAGGCACGACTCCAACACCATCATTAAGTTTGCAGATGACAGTGGTCGGCCTGATCACCGACAATGACGAGACAGCCTATAGGGAGGAGGTCAGAGACCTGGCCGGGTGGTGCCAGAATAACAACCTAACCCTCAATGTAACCAAAACTAAGGAGATGATTGTGGACTACAGGAAAAGGAGGACCGAGCTTGCCACCATTCTCATCAACGGGGCTGTAGTGGAGCAGGTTGAGAGCTTCAAGTTCCTTGGTGTCCACATCAGCAACAAACTAGAATGGTCCAAACACACCAAGACAGTCGGGAAAAGGGCACGACAAAGCCTATTCCCCCTCAGGAAACTAAAAAGATTTGGCATGGGTCCTGAGATCCTCAAAAGGTTCTACAGCTGCAACATCGAGAGCATCCTGACTGGTTGCATCACTGCCTGGTACGGCAATTGCTCGGCCTCTGACCGCAAGGCACTACAGAGGGTAGTGCGTCCGGCCCAGTACATCACTGGGGCTAAACTGCCTGCCATCCAGGACCTCTACACCAGGCGGTGTCAGAGGAAGGCCCTAAAAATTGTCAAAGACCCCNTCCAAACACACCAAGACAGTCGTGAAGAGGGCACGACAAAGCCTATTCCTCCTCAGGAATCTAAAAAGATTTGGCATGGGTCCTGAGATCCTCAAAAGGTTCTACAGCTGCAACATCGAGAGCATCCTGACTGGTTAGTGCGTACGGCCCAGTACATCACTGGGGCTAAACTGCCTGCCATCCAGGACCTCTACACCAGGCGGTGTCAGAGGAAGGCCCTAAAAATTGTCAAAGACCCCAGCCACCCCAGCCAAGTCTAGGACAAAAAGGCTTCTAAACAGTTTTTACCCCCAAGCCATGAGACTCCTGAACAGGTATTCAAATGGCTACCCGGACTTTTTGCATCAGCCTGACTAACCGGTGTCTGTATGTAGCCTCGCTACTTTCATAGCCTAGCTACTGTATATAGCCTGTCTTTTTACTGTTGTTTTATTTATTTTCTTACCTGTTGTTCACCTAATACCTTTTTTGCACTATTGGTTAAAGCCTGTAAGTAAGCATTTCACTGTACGATTTACACCTGTTGTATTCGGCGCACGTGACACACTTTGATTTGATTTGATTTATATTCTGTATTCTACTGTATTTTTGTCAATGTCATTCTGACATTTCTCATCCTAATATTTATATATTTCTCAATTCCATTCCTTTAGATTTGTGTGTATTGTTGTGAATTGTTAGATGCTACTGCACTGTTGGAGCTAGGAACACAAGCATTTCGCTACACACGCAATAGCATCTGCTAAATATGTGTATTTCACTGTCGTAACGTGACTCTCATTAATGTGATGACTGTTATTTATCGAATCAACTAACTATGTTTAATTGTTACCCGATTAAATGAATAATGTAACTCATTAGGAATTTGGGGCACCACAGAAGAAGTTGTTTGCAGAGTTACGATCTCCCAAATTAAACGCTAAAGATATGTTATATATCGATAACAGTCATTTATTAATCATTATCTCATATCAGTCTCATTCTGAACGTCGTATACTTCTTGAATCTGCACAAACCCGAGTCTTACTCATCATCCCATACCACACAAATTGATTTGATTATTTATTTACTAACGAACTAAATGATAACACAGGATACACACACACACGGTATAGGTTATTGATTAAAAACGTAATGCCATGGAAACAGGTCCCTAGCGGACTAACACAATATGACACTTACAAAAGATGGAGAGAAAGAGAGACAACACCTGGATACATTTGGGACACTACGCTCACAGTAATCCTAATACCTTTTCCCGAACTTCCGCCCATTTGGGTAAGAAGTAATGCATGTATTTACGTGTTGAAGGTCTTCCTTCGTCGTGCTGTCTTGACAAATAAATAGGCCTATACAGGCCCGCTTCAAACATGGAAAATTATTTTACCCGCTCATGAGTTCAGCAACACATTGTGATATGTGTGCCAGCCTACCATAAATTAGTTTCCAATACATACAGTTCATTTACACTAATTAAAATCAATAGGCTACCAAGAAAGGCTACCTTCTGTTATGGTTTATCTATTTTTATGATAAAACATATCAATATGTAGCTATATCCAGGGGAGTAATTTGGATTCTCGCACTCGAATTACATAGAATTCTGCTTATATTACGCTATACCATAATAAACACAAAAAAAATCTATTGACCAAGAAGTGACAGGTTCAATGGCACAAAATCTTGCTGCGCTCTATCAGCACCATGCTACAGAGCCCTACACACTAAAGCAAGATTTTGATAAACAACCCACTAGATTGAAACAATCTTACCTTTTCAAACGCTTCCTTCATGCACTGTGAAACTTCCTGAGAAATCTATCATTACATTCTCTCCGAAATATTCTTGAAGATCCCCCTCAAAGGCTTGTTGGATTAGTTGAGCATTCCTCAGGTGTAGCATGCTTCTTCTGTGCTGACTGAACACAAGTGGAAAATGAGTTCTCGCATGTAGCTGTGGAAGCCGCAAAAGTCAATCCAGTAAGCACGGTCAGCAATCTCTGCATGATATCAAGTGGGGTCCTCATTGGAGCCAGAGCAGGTGATTTCAGTCTGCAAAAACTGTCAAGTGAATCTAAGCTCTGCTTCCACCAAATATGTTTTGCTTAGATCCAGCTGGGTCAAGGGCCACACAGAGCCTCTGCCAGTTGGCTGTTACGTTCTCTGAATCATTCTGACATTTCACCAATGACCTCATCCAATGTGCTGAAGAACAGACTTTTACTCAGTATCTTCTCCTCTGTCCTGCTGGCCTACTGTCCACCACGTATGGCTGGAGATTTTTACTTACATAACGTCATCGTTTGCTTGGAGCTGGTGGTGCGTCAGTGCCACTGGCACCGCACTGTGCCCAAATGGCTTCGAACTAGCTGTCACACCTCAGCTTCTTGACACACTCCAATGCACTGAGGAACACTTTGACTACAGTGTAAAGATCTGTTGCTTTTGCCTGGAGTAAGTTGTTTGGAGGATCGAGAAGACTGAGGATTCTTTGTACCATGGTGGCTGCATTCGATGTCAGAGAGGAACTTAAAAATTCTGTAACAACTTTTAACAATCACTGACACAGTAGCCAGGTGTCCGGTTCACCTTTGATCCAGTAGCCTTTTCAAGGTTTATCCAGTGTACAGGGCAGCCACTGTTGGTTTCTTTAAGAACTTGTAGAGTGAGTCACAGATATTAATGTCCTCCAGCGCATTCTCAAATGACATTGCGTGAGCGACCACTAAGTGAAGCTGGTGGTTGAAACAGTGAACATATTGCACTTCTGTTTACTTTGTCATGCAATATTTTCTGCATGTCCCCCTTTTTACCTGACACGGCACTAGCAAAGTCATAACATTGACTAAGTATATTTTTTGTGCTTAGGCCAACCTTTGTTAGCTTGGTAAGAACGAGTTTTGAAAGTAATAAAGAATCACCATATTTGGAGTTGCCATTGGCAGCAACCGCTCACGCACGTTATTGTTTTCATCCAGGTAACGAGTAACAATGGATATATTTTAAGATCAAGTAGGATTCTTGGTCACATCTACCTTCAGTGTGTACCAAGATTCTCAGATTTCTTTAACTATTTCCTCAGTGACAATATCACTCATGAGCGCTATGATTTCATTTAGAATATAATGTGACGTGTATATAGCATTGTGGGGTATGGTGCTAAACACCTCCCTTGTCTTTTCGTAGAGTATATTCCATCATAGACAAAGTCCACTGCCCCCCTCAGTGGTTGCTGGTTTGAAACAAGGAACCCAATAATGTCCACAATCTCCAACAAATACATGCAATTTCTTGCCAGCTGCCCATCATTAACAAGTGTTGACACCAATGTTCCCATAGCACTTAGAACTAGTTTTTCTTACCACAGTGCAGTGCATTTCAAATGCTCTTCGCTTGATGCGTGCCTAGCAAATCCTTTAGTACTATCAATAGCATGCTTCCAGTTAGAATACCCAGCTTGGGTGAAGGCCTTGTCTGCATTGGTATTGGACCCAACACAGAACTTTCGACATGGGAAACAAAATGTTGCATCTGCAGCAACCAAGTATTCCAGCTACTCTCTTCCTATGAACCAGTTGCTATTAAATTAACGTTTTTGGACAGAAAACCTGTGGCTAGGGTAAGATTCTAGGCTAACCTGGGCTGGCTCCTCTATTCCAAGCTCATCAGGAACAGTCAAAGGTGGAGGCGGCTGTGAAGCCATTATGGTGGCGCTTGTGGAAGGGTGGGTAGGCTCTGCACACGGAGCTAGCTGGAGCTCGGGAGCACTACCGCTGTTGGGCTTGGTGGTAGCCACAGTGGTTTGATGCTGATACTGCTGCTACTGCTCATCACTCCTTCTCCTTTGTTTCTGATATCCTTCGTGGCAGATTAGCTGGTTAGAGCTAGCTAAATAAGCTAAGGCTAATAACACTAACACTTTTTACAGCTCTAGCTAAGAGTGAAGCATATTACACGGTAAGTCTAAACCAAAATCTAATATTACAGGTGTAGGCGTATTGTGAGATGAGAAAGCGTTTATTCGCGCTTTTCATGGAAATCCAAAGGATTCATTTCTGACCGCCCAGTGGCTTTCCATTGCCCCCCTGCTGCAACCTGGTCTCAGAGCATTTCGTATTATTCTGTATGTAAATCCAAGGTGCTGTCATGATCGTCGTATGAGTGAGACCAAGGTGCAGCGTGCATAGAGTTCCACATAATTTTAATAAAGAGAAACTCACTAAACAAAACAACAAAAGCACAAACAAAACGTGACGCTACTGGAGTGCACAAAGGCAACTTACTGTAGACAAGATCCCACAACTAACAATGGGGAAATGGCTACCTAAATATGATCCCCAATCAGAGACAATGATAAACAGCTGCCTCTAATTGGGAACCATACCAGGACACCATAGAAATGCAATACACCTAGATGACCCACCCTAGTCACTATCACACCCAAACCAACACAGAGAAAAACAGCTTACTATGGTCAGGGCGTGACAGGTGCTGCATTTAGTATGATATGTTGCATTTCATATGGTATGTATTAATTGGAAAATGTCCATATTCATACAATATGTTATGAATTTGCAAAATGTACAATAAGTTTTTGCCTTAACTGCATTATGTAACTTTTTAGACGACTCAACCAAGTTCACATAGAAATATTGAGTTATACTGTAGGTCATTCTCACCGAAAGCAAGCCTAAGAAGCGGTAGATCTGTTCTATGTGCACTATTTCTATGCTTCCCATTCTTATTAAGTTTAGTTTTTGCATCTATTACCTTACGTTTTGTACACCAGCCTCAACAGCTGAAAATACAATATTTTTGGTTATGGAAAATATATTTCACAGTGGTTTAGATGGTACAAAGAATTACGTACACAATGACTGATTGTTTTGTGACATCAACTGAAATTAGGTGAACAACTAGAATATTAGCAACCATGAAATTCCGGAAAGATTTCTGCATATTGCATCGTTAAGTTACTTTATATCTTATGTACCAATTGCAAAATATCATCATTTTAATGTTCTGGATTTACGTTTACTATGTTATGTCTAGTCTTAGATCAGGCTGCCTACACACAGCAACACAGTGCAGTGGAGATACAGATTTTTTGGGGCGCCAACCTGTCACTCAATCGTTTTAACTTTTTAGCTATTTTTATATAGGGACATGAAACTAAAACTGAGGGGGCTAAAGTGATCATTTAAACATCTAACATAAATAATTAGATGCATAAGTAATTCAATCGATCAAGTTTAATATTCATACAGTACAATCAACATTGAACATTTTACAGAGAACCATAGAGATGATATTTCTCTAAATAAAGGTTTTGAAAATCAAGTTAAATCATGTTTTACTATTTTGTCAATTTGAACTGCAAAAATGTTTTCAAATGAATCTGTAATAGAAGGTTAATCAAAATGATCACTACTGTGCACTAGTAATGACACATTTAGTGCTGTGGTAAGGAATTCCTTACCACCGCACTAAATTTGTCACTACTGCAACATAGTGAGAAAGTTGCAATAAAGGGAGAACCATGTACAGTAGTGTTCATTTTGATTAGCCTTCTATTACAGGTTATTTTAGATTTTTTTTTTTGCAGTTCAAATTGTCAAAATAGTAAAACATTATTTATATTTCAAATATGCAATACAAACAAAGTGTGTGTAGTATATACTGTACACTTATGTCTACCTGACATATGTTGGAAGATGTGTGCTGAAAGTTTGGGAGAAATAGTTTTTACCCCTGTATAGCTTGGTGATTCAGTCACTTAAAGTGTTTCTGTAAGAAAACATGACAAACCATATCTAACAGTTGTCCAACGTAGACGATATTTCAAAGCTGCCCATTTCAGAAACAAATGCACGTCATTTTATTTGATAACTTGTTTTTGATGGCTGATCCATCCACATCAGAAAATACAACGTTCCAAATCAAATGACAAGCCACTGTCCGAAGATTACAGTAGAAAGACAATGCCACAGACAGTGCATTTCTACCCAATAAGGCACTTGTTATCAAAAGCTGTGATTTTCATTGCATGTGTTGTGCTGAGCGTCTGTCATTTATTTCGTTGCACATCAGAGTGTACTGATTGACTGACTACTTGGCATTCCCCTATCACTAAAGTATGAAGCAAAATCAAACACATTCGAGGAAACACAATTAAAGAAAGCAAATCCAAACAAACTTGGGTGAAATGAATTATCCGCACAAGTCAGCACTCAATGCCCGGTAATCCCCTGAGTGGAACAGAAAGCAACACATCTTATCACATGATGAATAGCTGAGGCATCCACGCACATAAGAGACTGACGTTATACAACAAGAGCAATTTGAGTGAGTCATTTTTCTCACATTAAACTGCAGGAGCAAAGCGTACTTCCAAATGGAAAAACTGTCAGACAATCCTTGGCTCACACGTGAATGTGATATCCTTGGCTCACACGTGAATTTAATTGTCATGTCCTCGTGGTGCTTACTACTTACACGCTAGTTTTGAGGAATCTTTGTGAGTTCATTCAGACAACGTTGGAAAATTCATGAAAACAGAAAATAGTATAAGTAATAGCTGTCAAGGATGACTAAATTCTTCCATACATCATTGTTTTAAAACCATTTTGAAGATATAAATTGAAATGTTCCTATCATAACATAAAAAAATTCAACAGCAAAACATATTTAAAATTACATTATTTTGAAAGAATAAGAGAATTTATAGCATGATTTAAAGAGTTAAATTGTCAAAGTAAACATTTACCTTTTCTGTTGACTGTGAGGTCCCGAAGAAGATGGGTATGAAGGCTAGCCACACGATACAGGTGGTGTACATGGTGAAGCCGATGGGCTTGGCCTCGTTGAAGGTCTCTGGCACCCCCCGGGTCTTGATGGCATACACCGTACAGGTGACCATGAGCAGCATGCTGAAGCCAAGCAGGCAGATCAGAGAAAGGTCTGAGATGTCACATTTGAGCACGCCACGGGCCATGTCCGGGTTGGACGTGCGCTGGTCCTCATAGTCGATGACAGCCTGAGACGGGTCCACACCAAACCAGATACACACCCCCAGGAGCTGAACTGAGATCAGGCTGAAGGTGATGACCAGCTGGGAGGCCGGGGAGATGAACCTGGGGGTGCTCACTGACATCTTCCCCTGCTCAAAGATGCGATAGATACGGTTGGTCTTAGTGAGCAGCGCTGCATAGCTAATACTCATCCCCAGACCCAGGAAGATCCGTCGCAGGGAGCAGATGCCAACGTCAGGGGCAGCGATCATGAGGAAGGTGGTGGCGTAGCACAGGAAGATGCCCGTCAGCAGCACATAGCTGAGTTCGCGCCCTGACGCCTTAACGATGGGCGTGTCGTTGTAGCGGATGAAGGTGCCCACCACAAACATGGTGGCCATGATGCCCAGCACAGCGATGAGTACAGGGATGACAGCCCAGGGGGAACTCCACTCCAGCTTGACGATGGGGATGGCTTCACAGGCCGTGTGGTTCTCATTGGGCCGCAGGTCAAAGCGGCACATCTTACAACTGTAGGTGTCGGCCTGGTACTGGTAGCCATCACAGCGCTCACAGTGCCAACAGCAGGGGACACCTTTGACTGTTTTCTTCCTCTCCCCAGGACAACAGGGCTGGCTGCAGATAGACTGGGGTACCTGGAGTGTCCCACCAGGCCACCGCATCTCCTTAGTCTGGTGGAAAGAAGGTGAAGGACAGGAGGAGTTATCTATCTGTCTGTGACCGTTAAACAGTCATAAAAAGGGTACTTGATTAATGCATGTTTTCCATGAATAGGCATGATGAAATTTGGATAAACTTAGAGTAACATTTGCAGAAAAAAGTTTAGAAGCAGTATATAAGCATTAACACTGATCAGATTGTGTGGCCACAACTATCTTGTTTTTGTTGTTGCATATTAAAAAGGAATATTACATATGCACAATTAAAGTTGTTTTACCTTTATTTAACTAGGCAAGTCAGTTAAGAACTAATTCTTATTTTCAATGATGGCCTAGGAACAGTGGGTAACTGCCTTGTTCAGGGGTAGAACGACAGATTTTTATCTTGTCAGCTCGGGGATTCGATCTTGCAACCTTTCAGTTACTAGTCCGACACGCTAACCACTAGGCTACCTGCCGCCCCAATTAAATTACCATTTAGTGGATTAGAATGAATCTAAACACTCTCAACACCCAAAATACAAGGATGTTGGGATGAAAGACATCTGTTTTAAGGATGGTGAACACCGTTTAACAAGACGACTACACCATTTTCAATCACAAAGTCATTACTTTGAAAGATGTTATCTAAAGCATGGAATACAGCATTGTTCGTTAATTATAACTCCGCAGGAAACTACATGTGTCCCCTTCTCAGCCACATAAGCCTTCTTTAAGAATAAGCAAATGCAGTAATATGCTGACATAATGTAATACCACATAGCAGTCTTGTCCTATTGCCCCTACTTCGTTTATTACCATATGTTTCAGATGCCTGATGGTTACTTGAAATGGCCTGTGGTAGAATCAGAATCAGCAAAGTAAACAATCTCTGAATGACAACATGGTTGTTTACGTTTCCTGAATATGTCTTCCTCTTACCACTATTCCTGGGCCTGCATTCCAAAACAGCTATGGGGGAATATGACAATTGTAAAAATGGATTTGGTGTGCAACAGTAACCCCACAGCTGGCCCCTGATATCTACTGTCCTTTCGTGATATAGATAAGTCTCAGGTCCTGCATGACTTAACTTAGTTGATAAAGCAACCCAACTCAAGGCAAGTTGCTGGTCCAAGGACTGAGGCTATGTATACAGTAATGACAAATACATTTATATCATGGTTTAAAATGACATGTTTTTAGTCAGTGCATCTTTTTTTTCACCCAAAAATAATGTACTGTATTAACCTTCACAGACACTTCTAACTGTACACAGTATTTACTTAGATTCACATTACTGAAAACCTTGACGGGTGCCATGCAATAAACAAGTGGAAGTCATAGAGAGATAAATAACCATACATCTAAATGAAGCTGGTCTGCCCAGTGGCCGATGATCTTATACTCTGTGGTGTTGTGTTTCATCTGGTACTGGTAAATCTCATAGCGACCAGGGGCATCTCCGTTCACATTGAAGATCACTGGAGTGCCAGCAATTCCTGCAGAATAATTAAGAGGGACATTTTTGTTAATAAACCATATGTATTCAATTCAAATAATGTTTATTTCCTGAGAGTGAACTTCATGTTTGGTGACAGAATGCTACACACAAGGTACTTAACAACATAGAACACAAAAAGTACAGTATAAATGATTGGAAATCCATTGATTAGGCCGTAATCTATGGATTTCACATTACTGGAAATACAGATATGCATCTGTTGGTCCCAGATACCTTAAAAAAAAGGTACGGGTATGGATCAGAAATCCTTGCGACATGGGGACATTATCATGCTGAAACATAAGGTGATGGCTGCGGATGAATGGCACGACAATGGGCCTCAGGATATCGTCACAGTATCTCTGAGCATTCAAATTGCCATCAATAAAATTAAATTGTGTTCTTTGTCCGTAGCTTATGCCTGTCCATTTCATAACCATACCACCATGGGGCACTCTGTTCACAACGTTGACATCAGCAACCCGCTCGCCCACACAACGCCATACACGCTGTCTGACATCTGCCCAGTACAGTTGAAACCACGATTCATCCAGGAAGAACAAATTTCTCCAGCATGTCAGTGGCAATCGAAGGTGAGCATTTACCCACTGAAGATGATTACGATGCAGAACTGCAGTCAGGTCAAGACTCTGGTAAGGACTACGAGCATGCAGATGAGATTCCCTGACACGGTTTCTGAGACTTTGGGCAGAAATTATTCAGTTGTTCAAACCGACAGTTTCATCACTTGTCCGGGTGGCTAGTCTCAGACGATCCTGCAGGTGCAGTAGCCAGATGTGGAGGTACTGGGCTGACGTGGTTACACGTGGTCTGTGGTAAAAACGTGCATGCTCCTTGAACCTGAGACATCTGTGGCATTGTGTTGTGTGACAACTGCACATTTTAGAGTCCCCAGCACAAGGTGCACCTGTGTAATGATCGTACTGTTTAATATATTTATATATACCCTACCGTTCAAAAGTTTCTGGTCACTTAGAAATTTCCCTGTTTTTGAAAGAAAAGCACATTTTTTGTCCATTAAAATAACATCAAATTGATCAGAAATACAGTGTAGACATTGTTAATGTTGTATATGACTATTGTAGATGGAAACGGCTGATTTGTTTTAATGGAATATATACATTCGCGTACAGATGCCCATTATCAGCAACCATCACTCCTGTGTTGCAATGGCACGTTGTATTAGCTAATCCAAGTTTATCATTTTAAAAGGCGAATTGATCATTAGAAAACCCTTTTGCAATTGTTAGCACAGCTGAAAACTGTTGTCCTGATTAAAGAAGCAATACAACTGGCCTTCTTTAGACTAATTGAGTATCTGGAGCATCAACATTTGTGGGTTCGATTACAGGCTCAAAATGGCCAGAAACAAAGATCTTCTTCTGAAACTCATCAGTATGTTCTTGTTCTGAGAAATTAAGATTATTCCATGCGAGAAATTGCCAAGAAACTGAAGATCTCGTACAACGCTGTGTACCACTGCCTTAACAGAACAGCACAAACTGGCGCTAACCAGAATAGAAAGAAGAGTGTGAGGCCCCGGTGAACAACTGAGCAAGAGGACAAGTACATTAGAGTGTCTAGTTTGAGAAACAGACACCTCACAAGTCCTCAACTGGCAGCTTCATTAAATAGTACTCGCAAAACACCAGTCTCAACGTCAACAGTGAAGAGGCGACTCCAGGATGCTGGCCTTCTAGGCAGAGTTGCAAAGAAAAAGCCATATCTCAGACTGGCCAATAAAAATAAAAGACTAAGATGGGCAAAAGAACACAGACACTGGACAGAGGAACTCAATAGTGTGTGTGTGTGTGTGTGTATATATATATATCACATCAAAGTTTATTTGTCACGTGCGCCGAATACAACAGTGAAGTGCTTACTTACAGGCTCTAACCAAAAGTGCGAAAAAAAGGTGTGTGTGTGTGTGTGTGTGTGTGTGTGTGTGTGTGTAGGTAAGTAAAGAAATAAAACGGTAAAAATACATTTGAAAATAAGAGTAGCAAGGCTATATACAGACACCGGGTAGTCAGGCTTATTGAGGTAGTATGTACATGTAGGTATGGTTAAAGTGACTATGCATATATGATGAACAGAGAGTAGCAGTAGCGTAAAAGGAGGGGTTGGCGGGAGGTGGGACACAATGCAGATAGCCCAGTTAGCCAATGTGCGGGAGCACTGGTTGGTCGGGCCAATTGAGGTAGTATGTACATGGATGTATGGTTAAAGTGACTATGCATATATGATGAACAGAGGGTAGCAGCAACGTAAACGAGGTGTTGGGGGAGGGGTGCACACAATGTAAATAGTCCAGGTAACCATTGGCTACCTGTTCAGAAGTCTTATGGCTTGGGAGTAAAAACTGTTGAGAAGCCTTTTTGTCCTAGACTTGGCACTCCGGTACCGCTTGCCATGCAGTAGTAGAGAGAACAGTCTATGACTGGGGTGGCTGGGGTCTGTGACGATTTTTAGGGCCTTCCTCTGACACCGTCTGGTGTGGAGGTCCTGGATGGCAGGCAGCTTTGCCCCAGTGATGTATTGGGCCGTATGCACTAGCCTCTGAAGTGCCTTGCGGTCAGAAGCCGAGCAATTGCCGTACCAGGCAGTGATGCAACCGGTCAGGATGCTCTCGATTTTGCAGCTGTAGAACCTTTTGAGGATCTCAGGACCCATGCCAAATCTTTTTAGTTTCCTGAGGGGGAATAGGCTTTGTCATGCCCTCTTCATGACTGTCTTGGTGTGTTTGGACCATTCTAGTTTGTTGTTGATGTGGACACCAAGGAACTTGAAGCTCTCAACCTGCTCCACTACAGCCCGTCGATGAGAATGGTGGCGTGCTCGGTTCTCCTTTTCCTGTAGTCCACAATCATCTCCTTAGTCTTGGTTACATTGAGGGTTAGGTTGTTATTCTGGCACCACCCGGCCAGGTCTCTGACCTCCTCCCTATAGGCTGTCTCGTCGTTGTCGGTGATCAGGCCTACCACTGTTGTGTCGTCTGCAAACTTAATGATAGGGGTGGAACTCGTGCCTGGCAATGCAGTCGTGGGTGAACAGGGAGTACAGGAGGGGACTGAGCACGCACCCCTGGGGATCTCCAGTGTTGAGGATCAGTGTGGCAGATATGTTGCTACCTACCCTCACACCTGGGGGTGACCTGTCAGGAAGTCCAGGATCCAGTTGCAGAGGGAGGTGTTTAGTCCCAGGTTCCTTAGCTTAGTGATGAGCTTTGAGGGTACTATGGTGTTGAACGCTGAGCTGTAGTCAATGAATAGCATTCTCACATAGGTGTTCCTTTTGTCCAGGTGGGAAAGGGCAATGTGGAGTGCAATAGAGTGCATCATCTGTGGATCTGTTTGGGCAGTATGCAAATTGGATTGGGTCTAGGGTTTCTGGGATAATGATGTTGATGTGAGCCATTCCCAGCCTTTCAAAGCACTTCATGGCTACGGACGTGAGTGCTACGGGTCTGTAGTCATTTTGGCAGGTTGCCTTTGTGTTCTTGGGCACAGGGACTATGGTGGTCTGCTTGAAACATGTTGGTATTACAGACTCAATCAGGGACATGTTGAAAATGTCAGTGAAGACACCTGCCAGTTGGTCAGCACATGCCCGGAGCACACGTCCTGGTAATCCGTCTGGCCACGCAGCCTTGTCTATGTTGACCTGTTTAAACATCTTACTCATGTCGGCTACGGAGAGCGTGATCACACAGTCGTCCGGAACAGCTGATGCTCTCATGCATGCCTCTGTGTTGCTTGCCTCGAAGCGAGCATAGAAGTGATTTAGCTCATCTGGTAGGCTCGTGTCACTGGGCAGCTCGCGGCTTGCTTCCTTTGTAGTCTGTAATAGTTTGCAAGCCCTGCCACATCTGACGAGCATCGGTGTGTTTAATATACACACTGAGTATAGAAAACATTAGGAATACCTCCTAATATTGAGTTGCATCCCCCCTTTTGTCCTCAGAACAGCCTCCATTCTTCTGGGCATGGACTCTACAAGGTTTCGAAAGCGTTCCACAGGGATGCTGGCCCGTGTTAACTCCAATGCTTCCCACAGTTGTGTCAAGTTGGTGGATTTTCCTTTGGGTGGTGCACCCTTCTTGATATACACAGGAAACTGTTGAGGTGAAAAACCCAGTTGCGGTGCAGTTCTTGACACAAACCGGTGTACCTAGCACCTACTACAATACCCCATTCAAAGGCACTTACATTTTTTGTCTTGCCATTCACCCTCTGAATGGCACACATACACAATCCATGTCTCAATTGTCTCAAGGCTTAAAAATCCTTGCTCTAACGATTAAACTGCCTCTTATTCAATCATTGCCTCTTACTATGCATATGAATCATACCATTGGAAAGAAGACAATCTCTAGTTTCTAAATCATGTTTCAATTTTGTCTCTGAGTGAAACAGAAGTCATTCAACAGCACTTTCCATGACCAAGAACATAAAATCAAGATGTGTTATGCTGGCTTCAAAGCTCTGCCTATATATGGTCGTGCCCTATGACCAGAAACACACCTCGTTCTCCTCCTCTGGTTGTCAAGATGACGTCAGAGGAGAAATTCTTTGTTTATCTGGGACTGACGTGAAATAGGACCCAATTCTTTGGCGTGACCGACAACTTCCGGTTTACTGAATCGCTCGATATTTGAGCTGCGTTGGTGTACTGTTTTGCTGGCGTTATGTATGCAAACTATCTCCGTGTCGAATTTTGTTTGATACATGTGACCATATCATCGTAATGTATGTTTTTTCAATATAGTTTAATCAGATTATTTGAATTTTTTCCGGGAGTTTTTCGGTTACCGTTGTCGGATTGTATTTACGTTTGAGAATTCGTGCCACTCGGCCGGGACCTGTGCTAAATGCAGTGGGAAAAGAACATTTCTGAACGGAACCAACGACTCATCTTGACAAGGACACTTTGATCAAATCTGATGAAAGATCAGCCATAGTAAGACCCAATTTACGATTTTATATCATATCTGTTGTGCATGTGAACTGGACGTGGGCGCCTAGCCGAATCTGCCTGGTAAAATATCGTGTCTCCGCTAACGTGGTTAGCTAATGATTTACATATTCTGTCTTCCCTGTAAAACATTTTAAAAATCTGAAATGGTGGCTTTATTCACAAGACCTGTATCTTTCATCTGGTGTCTTGGACTGTGATTTAATGATATTTAGATGCAACAAGTTGCTTGTGACGCTATGCTATCTGTGCTAATCAGTGGGGTGAGTTGGGGGGTGCTACCGGATCAGGGTTGCTGACTCGTGAGAAGTTAAACTTATCTCCTCCCCTTCATTTACACTGACTGAAGTTGGTTTAACAAGTGACATCAATAAGGGATCATAGCTTCACCTGAATTCCCCTGGTCAGTCTGTCATGGAAGAGCAGGTATTCTTAACGCTTTGTATACTCAGTCTACAGTAAGTTGATTATACAGACAATTTTGAATTTCCAACACATTAATATTTCTCACAGAAACAAGAATTGATGCAGTCAATCTCTCCTCTACTTTGAGCAAAGAGAGACCGACATGTATACTGTTGACATTAGCCCTCTGTGTACACTGAAGGGCAAGACGTGTTCCTCTGTTCTTGGTCCTTCTTTGCAGCGCTTGATCATATCACCGGGCAAAAGTCAAGATTAGTTAAACTAGAGCCTGCAGTACATGTTTGGTTGATTATTCTACTTCTTTCATCACCAATGGGAACCGTCGACATGGCTAGCTAGCCTTTCTTCCAACGAGCATCTTCCACAGTGAACAACAGTAGAAGACGGAGGGGGTTACCCTTTTTGGACAATCAGAGCCTTACAAGCATGCCGCAAAAAGGCCCAATACCCTTCCTGAGAAAGCTGGTTCCGACAGAGATCCACATCGAACAAAGGCATTTAAACATAAATACATTCATGATTTCTTACTACAAATGGCCGGTGGTTCGTTTGCAAAGTATATGATTACTGTGAGAGTAGTTCCTAAAATGTATCAACGATAAGTGTCTCTTTCTCTCTCTCCCTCCCTTTTCATCTTCTTTGTAACAAGCCACCATATGTTGTGTCAGTCCGCTAGGGACCTTTTCTTAATGTATTAAGTGTGGATCTTTATCCTGTGTTCATATTTAGTGAGCTAGTAAATAAATAATTAAACCAATTTGTGTAGTACTGAATTATAAGTTATACATTATAATGCTGGGGTTTTTGCAGATGCAGGAGGTTATGACTGTTCAGAATGAGGATATGATACGAGATTATGATTAATACATTGATTGTTTTATGGATGTGATCGGTAAAGACTTTTAAAGATTAATTCGGGAGATGGTAACACTTTAAACAACAGCTCTCGTGGTGCCCCAAATTCCAAATGACTTAATTTTTACATAATTCATTTAATCTGGTTAAACATAGTTTAGTTGATTTTATAAGTAACAGTCATCAGATTAATGAAAGTAAAGTCACAACATATGTGACAAATACATTTCATTTGATTGACATGCATTATTGGGTATTTAATGCATTTTAGAATATGGCTGTAACATAACAAAATATGGAAAAAGTCAAGGGTCTGAATACATTCCGAATGCACTGTATATAGACATATTTACAAATATAAATATTAGTTGAGCAGTTTAATAGATGTTGGCACAAAACTAGAAGCTGATCTCTTAGATGTATATTTCATTAGTATTTTTTTTATTTAACCTTTATTTAACTTGGCAAGTCAGTTAAGAATAAATTCTTATTTGCAATGACGGCCTACCCCGGCCAAACCCAAACGTGGACGATGCTGAGCCAATTGTGCGTCGCTCTATGGGACTCCCAATCACGGCCGGTTGTGATACAGCCTGGAATCAAACCAGGGTCTGTAGTGATGCCTCTAGCACTGAGATGCAGTGACATAGACCGCTGCGCCACTCGGGAGCCCCTTCGCCACTCGAGAGCGCTATACCTGCCCTCTAGCTCTATATTCACATGTGCAGCTGAATAATTCAATCGTCTTTTTATTACTATTTTTATTACCTGAGACAGTGTAATAAAGTAGTCTGATTATTCATTAAAGCTGTAGCTGGGAAATCAGATGTTTTTGTTTTCATCATATACTGTGTATTAACAGCATTACTCTATAAAAGGGCTTACTGTGGTGTAAGTGCTGGGGCATGAGTCTTCTACCATACTGTTATTAATGAGTGGAGTAAAAGGGAGGATGACAGCCACGTGGGACTTCCCATGTCTGTGGCCATTCGCATATCATTTCACACTCTTTTGTTCTGCTTGTTTCTCTGTTAGACGTTGCCCTCAAAGTCCCCTCTCTGAGTGATGGCTAATGACAGAATGGAGCCTGATTACCACAGTAAGGTCCCTCCCCCTGCCTCCTGACTCCCTGCCTCTCCCTCCCTCCTTCCCCTGCCCTCCCCCTGCTTACCTGCCTCCCCCTGCCTCTCCCTCCCTCTCCCTGCCTATTACTCCCTCCCGCTGCCTCTCCCTGCCTCTACCTCACTCTCTCTGCCTCCCTCCCCTGCCTTCCACTGCCTCTCCCTCCCTCTCCCTCTCTCTGCTGCCACTCCTTCCCTCTTCCTGACACTCTTTCCCTCTTCTTGCCACTCTTTCTACCTTCCTGCCATTCCTTCCCTCTTCCTGCCATTCCTTCCCTCTTCCTGCCACTCCTTCCCTCTTCCTGCCACTCCTTCCCTCTTCCTGCCTCCCTCTGCCTCTCCCTCCCTCCCCTGCCTGTCTCTGCCTATCCCTGCCTCTCCCTCTCCCTCCCTCCCCGTTCCTCTCACTACCTATCCCTGCCTCTCCCTCTCTGTGTGTGCCTGCTTGGTCCTGAGCCATCCCAAAAACTCCTCACTGTGTCAAATGATGGGTCTGGGGATCCTGTGATTTTCTGTTGGGAGCCGAGAGTAGAGAACCACAGCCAGCTGCCCCATATTAGTGTGGCTGTCGATTAAATAGAGAAGGCCATGGAGAGTAACTATCTCTCTTTCCTTCTCTCTCTCCTCCCCTCCATTGCACATTACCCCAAGCCCTTTGAAATATGGTTGTAGCTCATTTTGGTGGCACTTGACATCACACATGCCAAGACGTCAAAGCAATACACATAGGTGTGCTTGCAAGTCAGGTCTCAGATCTCAGCTGTGAAAGTTAATGGGTGAGAAAGCTAAGATATTGAAAGGAGATTCAAAATAAACTCGTCCCTTTTTCAGGTCCCTGTCTTTCAAATATAATTCGTAAAAATCCAAATAACTTCACAGATCTTCATTGTAAAGGGTTTAAACACTGTTTCCCATGCTTGTTCAATGAACCATAAACAATTAATGAACATGCACCTGTGGAACGGTCGTTAAGACACTAACAGCTTACAGACGGTAGGCAATTTAGGTAACAGTTATGAAAACTTAGGACACTAAAGAGGCCTTTCTACTGACTGAAAAACACCAAAAGAAAGATGCCCAGGGTCCCTGCGTGAATGTGCCTTAGGCATGCTGCAAGGAGGCATGAGGACTGCAGATGTGGCCAGGGCAATAAATTGCGATGTCCGTACTGTGAGATGCCTAAGACAGCGCTACAGTGAGACAGGATGGACAGCTGATCGTCCTCACAGTGAAAGACCACATGTAACAACACCTGCACAGGATCGGTACATCCGAACACCACACCTGCGGGACAGGTACAGGATGGCAACAACAACTGCCCGAGTTACACCAGGAGCACAAAATTCCTCCATCAGTGCTCAGACTGTCCGCAATAGGCTGAGAGAGGCTAGACTGAGGGCTTGTAGGCTTGTTGTAAGGCAGGTCCTCACCAGACATCACCGGCAACAATGTCGCCTATGGGCACAAACCCACTGTCGCTGGACCAGACAGGACTGGCAAAAAGTGCTCTTCACTAACGAGTTGCGGTTTTGTCTCACCAGGGGATTCGCGTTTATCGTCGAAGGAATGAGCGTTACACCGAGGCCTGTACTCTGGAGCGGGATCAATTTGGAGGTGGAGGGTCCGTCATGGTCTGGGGCGGTGTGTAACAGCATCATCGGACTGAGCTTGTTGTCATTACAGGCAATCTCAACACTGTGTGTTACAAGGGAAGACATCCTCCTCCCTCATGTGGTACCCTTCCTGCAGGCTCATCCTGACATGACCCTCTAGCATGACAATGCCACCAGCCATACTGCTCATTCTGTGCGTGATTTCTTGCAAGACAGGAATGTCAGAGTTCTGCTATGGCCAGCGAAGAGCCCGGATCTCAAACCCATTGAGCACGTCTGGGACCTGTTGGATCGGAGGGTGAGGGCTAGTGTCATTCCCCCCAGAAAAATCAGGGAACTTGCAGGTGCCTTGTCGGAAGAGTGGGGTAACATCTCACAGCAAGAACCGGCAAATCTGGTGCAGTCCATGAGGAGGAGATGCACACCAGATACTGACTGTTACTTTTGATTTTGACCCCCCTTTGTTCAGGGACACATTGTTCCATTTCTGTTAGTCACATGTCTGTGGAACTTGTTCAGTTTATGTCTCAGTTGTTGAATCTTGTTATGTTCATACAAATATTTACACATGCTAAGTTTGCTGAAAATATACGCAGTTGACAGTGAGAGGACGTTTCTTTTTTGCTGAGTTTACAAGGCGTTTCATGCGGTAAAGGTGTCACTGTGTCTATATCTAAAGAGAATATGTTCCAAGGGGACAATGTCCACAAGTCAAAGGATGTCAGCACTGAAGAGCAGATCAAAAGCCAATATTCTCAGCTTGCAAACTTAAGTTATCTGTGGTGAGACATGAGAATGCCTTGCAGCCTCCACTGTATACATTTCTCACGACACTAAAACTACTCCAATTGTATTCATATACGAGTCACTTTTCAAATCATTTTGATTAAATACTCTGTGAGTAATTGAAAAGATATGAGTTTGAATTAGAAAGGTTTATCCAGTGCCAGATAAAAATGGTAACCTTTAGAAGTCATTCATTAAAGAAGCTGATGGAAAATAGACTGGAATTAGCACACTTTACTTCTTCAAGAGGCTCCCATGGGCATTTGATAAATCAAAAAAGTATTTTAAGGTGTCAACTCTCTATATCATTTTGTATTTTGAAAAGATTTAGTGGCATTCTAAGCCTGTGGACTGGGCTTCTTGCCTGCAGCTATTGTAAGAAAGAAGAGTCCATCTCCATTATCTCAGAGGTTATTGCTCTGCTGTAGTTTTGTCACTGTCAAAGCTTGCACTTCTCGAATGTGTAAAGAAAACTGGCATCATATGGTTAAATTGTGAAGCAATAGTCTATAGAGTCTGAAGAGTGGTAAAATAGTCCAGTATAAAATCACAGTCAACTGAAATACATTCTCCAGAACCAATGATCTTGACCCAATTATTGACTGACTAATTGATAGTTACAGTATTTGGAGTATAAAAAGTACTACATATTATTCTAAGCACTTGAATTGTTTACATTATGTAAAGATGGCATACATTGTACTAAAATCATAAAGGTTAGATGTAAAAAATAATATCCATAAATACATTTCATGACTGTGGTTTTGTGTCTTGTCATTTATTCCACATATCGGTACCGCATGTGGTATAAATATAGGCTTTCCCAGGGGTTATTCTTCCGTGAGTCTGAACATTCAATAAGGAACTTCAGAAAAACAGTTGACAATGCTTGAGGTAAGGTCTGTAATGTATGCACAGTGGTTTACCCTAAATGTCTCAAGTGAGCTGCATGCAAACCACAAATCCATAATCATATCTGGGGGTCAATCAGGAAAAAACTGAATAAATCACTAGTTAAAGTATATCTCTATGAGACATCATCTCCTCTATGCCACTGTTACTGCTTCAGAATCCTGCAACCAAGCTAACAGTGAAAGATACACAATTACCACAATCTCCTACATTTCACTGTAAATGCAAAAGTAGGCTTTGAAAACACAGGGATTCGGTGGTGACACACTATAATTTACAACCACTCAAAATGGAGGCCCAGCCTTTCCTGGTTATTAGTCATCAAATTGAGCAGAGCTAAGGCCAATGCTGTGGCTGATTGTCCTGTCAGCCTCTCCCTGTCATCTCTATGTGACACAAAACTCAAAAAGGGTGATGCATTGTGTTCCATGCTGTATTTTACCCTCCCCTTTATGTTTGTTGTGGCACGTAATTTGTTAGTTGCCTGGCAGGGAGGATGGCATTTGGCGTTTATGCTTCCCCACTCTGTAATTAAACATTCATGCACAGGCAGTTACAACAATTAACTGGCTTTACAAAACAGCAAGTTTATATGTGCTAGGCTTTGCTTAAGGCCGCGCAATGAGGAAAAGTATCCATTGTTTGAAGAATTCAGAAGTAGACAAACAATATTGCATTTTGTGAGCTAAAGCAACAGTCTCAGCAACAATCTCAGCCATGCTAAAATCACAAAAATCGAACAGTTCAATGCTTTTAATGAACGCGAAGCCGATGGGTTCTAGTGTAATGGATATGGGTATTTAGACCTTTTTATCTCTAACCGTGTTTTCTTTGAAAAAAGGGACTTCACAATGTAAGTTATGCTACCACAAAAAAATTATACAGTCTAGCCAGCGCAACAGAAACATTTCTGAAATGACACAGACAATACGGTGGTAGGCCTAACATCAACAAGAATCAACTTTGTCAACAATATCTGGAGTGGCCAGGTGTCTCCTTTCCTCTAGTCAGCATGGGTGCTTCTAGTTCCCAGAATACACTGAGATCATGTCAACATTTCCTGTTCTCTTCCTTAAAACCTTTTAAATTCTACTTTCTAATGTACAGTAAGACTTCACAGCAATAGATATCACCGGTAATGTGTTTTTGGCATTGATTTTTAGGCCATCTTAGGTTTAAATGCAATACCTGTAGTTTTATTACTGAGAAGTATTCCAGTAATGCATGTAAAGGGTTTTCTAAGTCCTTTTCCATAGGGGAGTGATACTGCTAGGTTGGAGACTGAGTGAACTGGACATGAAGGTGAGAGCAGTGGGATGGCTAGAAAGGGAGCTTAATGTGTCACGGCTGTCGTAAGAAGAGGACCAAGGTGCAGCGTGGTGAGCGTACATTTCACTTTTATTAATAAAAATGACGCCGAACAAAACAACAAACACTACAAAAACAAACCGTGAAGCTAAAGGCTACGTGCCCTAAACAAAAGTCAACTTCCCACACAGACAGGTGGAAAAAGGGCTACCTAAGTATGGTTCTCAATCATAGACAACGATAGACAGCAGCCTCTGATTGAGAACCACACCCGGCCAAACACAAAGAAATAGAAAACATAGAAATAAAGAAACTAGAATGCCCACCCTAGTCATACCCTGGCCTGACCAAAATAGAGAATAAAAGCCTCTCTATGGCCAGGGCGTGACATAATGTCTGAACTTTGGTTCAGGTTGTGAACTTGTGCATCTTGTGCTGAGTTTCAAATTGGGCCAATTTGTTTCATATTGTGTTAGAACAAACACCCAAATGAGGGGTGACCTGGATACATATAATCACCAAGTTGAGAAATATGCAAACAATGTTCTAATTATAATTTGCATGTTGTCTCCATTTTGGGAAGAACTTGTAGTTGGTTGTCTAAAGGAGAAAACATGGTAACAGAACTATGCTTATTCCTTAAGAGAAGGTTTCCCTTTTTATTGTATTTTGCAGACAGACAATATTCCCTTTAAGTGAAGGGAACTGAGGTAATTAAAGTTAAGTCATTGTGTTACACCCTGATCTGTTTCACCTGTCTTCGTGATTGTCTCCACCTCCTTCCAGGTGTCGCCCATCTTCCCCATTATCCCCTGTGTATTTATACCTGTGTTCTCTGTTTGTCTGTTGCCAGTTCGTTTTGTTTTGTCAAGCCTACAAGGGTTTTTCCCCTCTGCTCCTGTCTCTCGATTGTTCCTGTTTTCCCGGTGTTGACCATTCTGCCTGCCCTGAGCCTGCCTGCCGTCCTGTACCTTTGCCCCACCTTTCTGGATTACTGACTTTTGCCTGCCCTGACCCTGAGCCTACCTGCCATCCTGTACCTTTGCCCCACCTAACTGGATTACTGACCTCTGCCTGCCCTTGACCTGTCTTTTGCCTACCCCTGTTTGATTAATAAACTGTTGTTACTTCGACGTTGTCTGCATCTGGGTCTTACCTGAAACGTGATACATTGAGACAAATGAGCGGTGTTGCGTTCAGGAAATGTGTGTACATTCAAAGCAATAAAATGCAACAGCTCTCAGGTCGAGCTTAACAGAGAGAAACCCTGAAGCACAGAACGGGAGTGAGGAGCTGCTAGAGCAGCCTACGTGCAGTGTGGCTATGCCTGGTGATGAGCCATTTAGGTCAGGATCTGAAGTAATCATCTCAGTTACAAAGCTGAACAGGTAGCTGAAGAGGTAGACGTTGTTCTACGGAGGTGGTGATTGGTTGGTATGCCTAATCAATATACACTCTGCCTGATAGAGTCACCTTTTGTGCATAACATAAGAAGCAGCACACCTCTATGGAAGGTTAATAAGAGCCTGTGATAAGGCAGCTCTCCATTTTGCTGTTCAGCTATTCTATTCTATTCTGACCCTACGGCTCTCCCTTCCATTCTCGATTTGGATTGTGCCTTCCTCTGCCTCCATTCAAATAGGGCACCTATTACCATATAATTAGCTCTAAGGGGGGGTCTGAGCAGTCCTTGGATGTCAGGATGCACATGTTGCATTATGTCTGATTGCCTCCACTCTGCATCACTCTGACCTTCTGCTCAGTTGATGTATAATTAGCAGCACCTTATTAGAACAGATGAAAGTGACATCAGACAGAGACCGTACTCTAAAATAGCCTAGCAGGCCAATGAGTCACACTCACACAATTGGTTATTAGGCGATCTGAGTTTGTCTTTCCTTGAAATTTCAACACCTGTGTGGACTGGAGATGAGGTTGTCACTTTGAGGTTTATAAAATGACTAAGACAGTGTGGGCGACTTTTCTGTCAGCTAAACCGTATTGAGTTCCACGACTAAAGTGTTAATCATCTTAGAACTTTTGTTTTATGTTGATCTTCAATCGATCTACAAGCTATCAATAACCAAGCTTTATACAGTCCAGCTGATTTTAATCAAATGTCCACTGTCTTGTTTGATATTTCACCACAACTAGTGTATTTTTCTTAAAGCTTGTTCCATTACAACAACACAATGTTTTTTCTCTTCTTTTCACTGCAGTGTACAACAGTGCAGTGAACTACCACCACTTCAAATGCTTCTCTGGCAAAAGAGATTCCATACAAATGCAGATTAGTTTCTCTGGACTGAGTAACAGTAAGCTAGTAATATCGGTTTGCTCCCCTGCAATAGCAGCTTGATTTTGCTTTCATGTTCTCTTTGCGGATTTGTTGGGAGTGGCATTTTTCATGCTGCTCTCTGGAAGACTCTGAAATCTTTCATTTGGCTGTAGAAACACAATGTTTCTTGCATTACGGTTTGTTATCGAAATAATTACAATAGTAAGACACATCATTCAAGCTAAATGTGGTGGAAGGAACAAAGCAAGGGTTTGAGAGTGTTTCAATTGATAAAGCCTATTTACAAATGAATGGTAAGGCATTGTCTTAGAGAGAAATACTGAAGGAAATGCTGATGCCTTTGCCAATGTGTATATTTGTATAGTGTTTGTGTATTTTTTGTGTGTATCTGCTATCTTGCATATATTCACAGGTGTTTGTAGTTTGTGCATTACAAAAACAAACCTGTAAAGTTGACTTTGCGAATGAACTTGAGCAACATGGTTCCATTGATGGTTTCCATTTTGGAGCAGAGGCCCACATTGCCTGGACAGAGCTCCTTGTGCATGTTGTGTAGGGCATGAGCCATGGCGTAGACTGCGTCGACCACAAACTGGACCTTTCCCTCCTGCTCATAGGACGAGTCCTTCCCGATCCGCTCGTGGTCTAAAGGGACACAAAGATAGGAGTTACTGTTCAATTCAGTCATTATACGTAGGATAACACAAACACTCTTGTAATAACATTTAGTCCAAAGAGAATAAAAGCACTTCTTTATTACAGTGGATCTTAACAGTTTTCGTAAGCAATTAAATTATTGTAAATCCAACTCTACCCTACTATTCAGCAAATAAACTCAGCTAAAAATAGAAACGTCCTCTCACTGTTAACTGCGTTTATTTTCAGCAAACTTAACATGTGTAAATATTTGTATGAACATAACAAGATTCAACAACTGAGAAATAAACTGAACAAGTTCCACAGACATGTGACTAACAGAAATTGAATAATGTGTCCCTGAACAAAGGGGGGGTCAAAATCAAAAATAACAGTCAGTATCTGCTGTGGCCACCAGCTGCATTAAGCACTGCAGTGCATCTCCGACGGTGGGTTTGTTCCCATAGGCGACGTTGTTGCCGGTGATGTCTGGTGAGGACCTGCCTTACAACAGGCCTGCAAGCCCTCAGTCCAGCCTCTCTCAGCCTATTGCGGACAGTCTGAGCACTGATGGAGGGATTGTGCGTTCCCACATCTGCCCAGCATGCCTAAGGCACGTTCACACAGATGAGCAGGGACCCTGGGCATCTTTCTTTTGGTGTTTTTCAGAGTCAGTAGAAAGGCCTCTTTAGTGTCCTAAGTTTTCATAACTGTGACCTTAATTGCCTACCGTCTGTAAGCTGTTAGTATCTTAACGACCGTTCCACAGGTGCATGTTAATTAATTGCTTATGGTTCATTGAACAAGCACAGGAAACAGTGTTTAAACCCTTTACAATGAAGATCTGTGAAGTTATTTGGATTTTTATGAATTATCTTTGAAAGACAGGGTCCTGAAAAAGGGACGTTTCTTTTTTTACTGAGTTTAGTTGGCTTTGTTATTAGTTGCCCTTTGTTTTTACAGCTTCTCAACTTTGACTGTACACTCTGACTCAATGAATTTGACATGGTATGCCCAATAAGACTGCAGTTTTTTAATGTACTGCATAGCAGAACAACCAACCAACCTCAGAGAGTGAAATGGCTGAACAGCACTGATTGCAAGAAAAGGGAAATCAAGCAAATGATAGCCTTTTAGAGTGTTCTGATTGCTTTACTGTCAATCTACCCTTCATACCCATACTTAATTTATTTGGAGCTTGGCAGAAATTAAAGTTGCCAATTACATGCTATTTGTTCCAGACATTAATTAGCGTAACCCTTTTCTACAAATACTAATTATTAAAAAAAAAAATGGTTTAATATATTGTATTATGGTCCAGTTATTTCTGATTGATGAGGAAATTCTCTTAGCATACATTTACATCTCAACACATATCACTGCATTCCAAAACTTTATTGCACTTCGGAATATGTCTGGTATAGACCTACAACTCAAATTAGAGTTCTCGTGAGACAAGAAATCTACATATCTAACAAATATATTTATTTTGGAAAGGTTCCTTTGAAGTAGAAAGAACACAACTGACCGACAGGTCTTGTTAATCTGCCATGTTCTACTATTCATCAGAGATGTGTTAATCAAGGCTAGAGTGTGTGATGGAGGAGGACTGCAAGACAGGCCTAATCATTCTTCAGTATCAATGTAATTAGTTATGACAGGTGTATATTAATCATAGCAGAGGTTGTTTCAATGCTTTGGAAATGTGTTAATCACCATGCAAGGTTTCAATTAACATCCTGGTCCCGCAATTAGCCGCTGCCCTGTCAGCGCCTGCATGGAGAGAGTGACAGTGGTGCAGTCCACTGGCCTTTAATTGGCTTGTCTCAGTTGTTATTATTACAGCGCCAATGAGAAGGAAAAACCACCACCACCACCAGCCAAGGTCCCCACCTTTGGTATTGGGCCTGACTGCTCTATACAACAACTAAGTGAGTTGTGATTCCGTACACAGCATGACTATAGTTTATATTATCAGTATGCCAGACCAGAGGTTTCAGCCATTGAGAAGAGTCTGATGAGAATGAAACACAGATTAGGGTTGCTCTGCTGTCTGAATTATGGACACATTTAACAACGGCTGTGGCATTCTAACTAAATCAACTACATTTTAGAATTTAGAAAATTAAATAAAAACAGACCTATAAGATATTCTGAACAAAGTTTAACATGACTGAAATCATTCTCAGAGGGATGCAATGAGTTCAGTCATATAGCTAATATGAACACTGCCACAGCACACATTTGAATAATAGTCGGTGAAGATCATTAAAAGTTGCATCCTCGTCCTGTGAAATCATTAGCTGAGAACCAAAGTTTGGAGGAGCTAGCTTAGGGACCAAGATAGAGGCAACGTGAAAGCACTGACAGCTGATCCTTATAGTAACAGATACCATCTGCCACACTTTTATCCTGTGTGACAATTCCGCACCATGCTATTCAAGTAAAATCAACAGGGTCGACGTCCTCTGAGGAAGTTCAAACACTCCAAGGCAATGAAAGGATTTAGTCAGATTGCTTACTGATGTTCTCAATGCTTGATGATTAGTGCTCGTGGAATTAAATAAGTAGACTGGATCATTTCTATGAGTCATGGTGGAAATAGGAGATGGGGGGAGTAAACCTATACAGTACTATTTTTCAAAAGAATTCTACTTAACTTTAACTATGCCTATACCTCGAAAGTATGTAAAAGTACATATATTGTACATTCATACATTATAATTGTCAGCCTTATACTTAATAAAACAGGTACATAAATGCAAGGCTTATGTATGTTGTGTGTTTTGTGTAACCAAATCCCCTTTTGCCAGTGATAAAGGGGGGAAGCAACATTCCACATAATCAGCCTAGTTCTTTAATGTCCATTTGGAAAGTAGTCTTCGTGTCACGACTTCCGCCGAAGTCAGCCCTTCTCCTTGTTCGGGTGGCGTTCGGCGGTCGACGTCACCGGCTTTCTAGTCACCACCGATCCATGTTTCATTTTCGTTTTGTTTTGTCTGTATTACACACACCTGGTTTCAATTCCCATATCACGTTCCTTATTTAACCCTCTGGCATACCTTTCTGTTCTGTCCGTGATTGTTGGTGTCTTAGTGGTTCATGCAGGTGTTATTCTGTCTGTATTTTCCTTATTGGAATATTACTTGCCTTTTTTGTGAATAAACTCAGTTGTTTTGCTCAAACCTGTGTCCTGCGCCTGACTCCGCTACATCTCTGCACCCAATCATTGACACTTCCTGCCTCTGTGTTGGTAACCAGACATTCATTGTCACTGATGAATGTGACTCTGTCACATATTACTCTTGCATTCGCTAAGTAAGGACTCTACTGCCCAGTGTTAATGGCTGTGATACAAATCAATAGGCAGTTCCATCTAGGTGATGGCCTCTGAGGTCACTTCTTTCCCCTCTCCCTTTCCCCTCTCCCTCTCCAGACCCATTCTCGAAATTCAGCTTGGCTCTCTCTCTCATCTCACTTTGTCTCTTAATGCCGAATACACTTGTTCCTTGAATGTAAACAAGACATAGAATGTATAAGATAAGAAAAAGGAAAACAGGATGGAGTAATTGATAAGTTGCTCAGCTTTTTGTGTTCTGCATGCCTCATGAAAGGTATACATGGACATTTCTTATCTAAACAGAGGCACTTAATGTTAACAAATGCTGGCTTTGAACAGATAAATCATTTTTTTGTTTTCTCTTGCTGCTGCTATCTGCAGTCTGAATCAGTATTTTCCCAGGCTGGGAGAAGCAATTTAACATCCCTGACAAGCCTTTGAAAGTTTAAGAAGCTTTAATAAAACATTTCCAGTTATGGTCCTGTAAATGTGTGCCATAGGCATACCAATCAAAAAGGGCTGCTCTCACTCACTTACACACTTAAACACTTACACACACATTTACACACACACTTACACACACACACCTCAGCTTTCAGCAATATTTTGGCATTAATGGCACAAATAACTTATGGAATGCAAGGATGAGGAGGCTCTGATAACTGGACAGGGATCTGCTGCTCATTTATGACTTTATCAGGATCTCCATTAGCCAACGCCAATGGTGACAGCTTGTCTTCCTGGGATCCGACAGATAACTAAAAAGACATTACAGACAAAAACACAATTTGCATACATTTAAAATAATAACATGAACATTACAGACATTCACTGTATATATACACACACACAAGTATGTGGACACCCCTTCAAATGAGTGGTTTTGGCCTTTTCAGCCACACCCGTTGCTGTCAGGTGTATAAATCGAGCACACAGGCATGCAATCTCCATAGACAAGCATTGGGAGTGGAGTGGCCTTACTGAAGAGCTCAGTGACTTTCAACGTGGCACCATCATAGGATGTCACCTTTCCAACAAGTCAGTTTGTACAATTTCTGCCCTGCTATATCTGCCCCGGTCCCCCAAAAAGTTATCGTCTCTCCTCGGTTGCAACACTCACTACTGAGTTTCAAACTGCCTCTGGAAGCAACCTCAGCTCAAGAACTGTTTTGTCGGGAGCTTCATGAAATGAGTTCCCATGGCCGAGCAGCCCCACACAAGCCTAAGATCACCATGCGCAATGCCAAGCGTCAGTTGGAGTTGTGTAAAGCTCACCGCCATTGGACTCTGGAGCAGTGGAAACGTGTTCTCTGCAGTAATGAATCACGCTTCACCATCTGGCAGTCCAACGGACGGATCTGGGTTTAGCAAATGCCAGGAGAATGCTACCTGCCCAAATGCATAATGTCAACTGTAAAGTTTGGTGGAGGAGGAATAATGTTCTGGGGCTGTTTTTCATGGTTTGGGCTGGGCCCCTTAGTTCCAGTGAAGGGAAATCTTAATGCTACAGAAAAGTGAGGTCCATAGAGAAATAATTTATTGAGATTGGTGTGGAAGAACTTGAGCGGCCTGCACAGAGCCCTGACCGCAACCCCATCTTTGAGATGAATTGGAACGCCGACTGCGAGCCAGGCCTAATCGCCTAACATTAGTGCCCGACCTCACTAATGCTTTTGTGGCTGAATGGAAGCAAGTCCCCGCAGCAATGTTCCAACATCTAGTTGAAAGCCTTCCCAGAAAAGTGGAGTCTGTTAAAGCAGCAAAGAGGGGACCAACTCCATATTAATGCCCATGATTTTAGAATGAGATGTTGAACGAGCAGGTTTCCACATACTTTTTGTCATGTAGTATATATGACAAAACTGTAAATATTGCAACTGTAAATTGCAACTGCAAATATTTATATATATATATATATATATATATAAATATTTACAGTTGCAGTCGGAAGTTTACATACAATTAGGTCAGAGTCATTAAAACTCGTTTTTCAACCACTCCACAAATTTCTTGTTAACAAACTATAGTTTTGGCAAGTCGGTTAGGACATCTACTTTGTGCATGACACAAGTAATTTTTCCAACAATTGTTTAGAGACAGATTATTTCACTTATAATACCGTTCAAAAGTTTGGGGTCACTTTGAAATGTCCTTCTTTTTGAAAGAAAAGCAATTTTTTTGTCCATTAACATAACATAAAATGGATCAGAAGTACAGTGTAGACATTTTTTAAGTTGTAAATGACTATTGTAGATGGAAACGGCTGACTTTTAATGGAAAATCTACATAGACGTACAGAGGCCCATTATCAGCAACCATCAGTCCTGTGTTCCAATATTACGTTGTGTTAGCTAATCGAAGTGTATCATTTTAAAAGGCTAATTGATCATTGGAAAACCCTTTGCAATTATATTAGCACAGCTGTTCTGATTAAAGAATCAATAACACTGGCCTTCTTTAGACTAGTTGAGTATCTGGAGTATCAACATTTGTGGGTTCAATTACAGGCTCAAAATGGCCAGAAACAAAGATTTTCTTCTGAATCTCTTCAGTCTATTTTTGTTGTGAGAAATGAAGGTTACTCCATGCGAGAAATTGCCAAGAAACTGAAGATCTCGTACAACGCTGTGTTCTACTCCCTTCACAGAACAGCGCAAACTGGCACTTACCAGAATAGAAAGAGGAGTGGGAGGCCCCGTTGCACAACTGAGCAAGAGGACAAGTACATTAGAGTGTCTAGTTTGAGAAACAGACACCTCACAAGTCCTCAACTGGCAGCTTCATTTAATAGTACCCACAAAACACCAGTCTCAACGTCAACAGCAAAGACGCGACTCCGGGATGCTGGCCTTCTAGGCAGAGTTGCAAAGAAAAAGCCATATCTCTGTCCAGTGTCTGTGTTCTTTTGCCCATTCTTATTAGCGGCCTGTCTCAGACATTGCTTTTTCTTTGCATATATATATATATATAGTACCACTCAAAAGTTTGGACTCACCTACTCACTCCAGGTTTTTCCTTTATTTTTACTATTTTCTACATTGTAGAATAATAGTGAAGACATCAAAACTATGAAATAACAACTATGGAATCATGTAGTAACCCAAAAAGTGTTAAACATATCAAAGTATATTTTATATTTGAGATTCTTCAAAGTAGCCACCCTTTGCCTTGATGACAGCTTTGTAAACTCTTGGCATTCTCTCAACCAGCTTCAGCTGGAATGGTTTTCCAACAGTCTTGAAGGAGTTCCCACATCTACTGAGCACTTGTTGGCTGCTTTTCCTTCACTACGCGGTCCAACTCATCCCAAACCATCTCAATTGGGTTGAGTTCGGGTGATTGTGGAGTGCAGGTCATATGATGCAGCACTCCATCACTCTCCTTCTTGGTCAAATACCCCTTACACAGCCAGGAGGTGTGTTTTGGGTCTTTGTCCTGTTGAAAAACAAATGATAGTCCCACTAAGCTCAAACCAGATGGGATGGCGTATCGCTGCAGAATGCTGTGGCCGCCATGCTGGTTAAGTGTGCCTTGAAGTCTAAATAAATCACTGACAGTGTCACCAGCAAAGCACCCCCACACCATCACACTTCCTCCTTCATGCTTCACGGTGGGAATCACACATGCAGAGATCATCCGTTCACCTACTCTGCGTCTAACAAAGACACGGCAGTTTGAACCAAAAATCTCACATTAAGACTCATCAGACCACAGGACAGAGTTCCACCGGTCTAATGTCCATTGCTCGGGTTTCTTGGCCCATGCCAGTCTCTTCTTCTTATTGGTGTCTTTTAGTAGAGGTTTCTTTGCAGCAATTCAACCATGAAGGCCTGATTCACACAGTCTCCTCTGAACAGTTGATGTTGAAATATGTCTTACTTGAATTCTGTGAAGCAATTCTGTGATTTCTTTAGAATTCAAGTCACACTTAACCAGCATGGTACAACAACACACTGCAGCAATATGCCATCCCATTTCATTTGCGATTAGTGGGACTATCATTTGTTTTTCAAGAGGACAATGACCCAACACACCTCCAGAATGCCAAGTGTCATTCAAACCCTTGAATGAGTAGGTGTGTCCAAGCTTTTAACTGGTGCTGTAGTTAATGGTAGATTCTGGAACAGGAATACAAATCTTGGGAGGACATTCATTTTAATAGTTTCAATTCTTCCTGTTATTGTTAAAGGTACTTTGTAGGTCCTTTTTAAGCTGGTTTTCCAGTGTTCCAAAGTTATCCTGATGTAGTTTCGTCAGATCTTGGGAGATAGTAATCCCTAAGTATTTCAGTTTATTTTGATCTCATTAAGTTGAAACTTAGTTTTGATGTCTTGGGATTTTGGTTGACCTACCGTCATTGCTTCTGATTTCCCTGTTTTTAGTCTGTACCCAGATACGGCACCGTAATGCTTTATTTCATCCGTAGTGCTGGGAACTGACTGAAAAGTTCACAAAAGTTCAATGTTTGACATGTTTCAAAGATGAAAGGCCATGACACCCTTTCAAAGGCTTTCTTTGCTTCTAGAGTTGGCATAAGCGGTTGATGTTTTTTCTTGAGAGCGTGTTCCAATGCATTAAATATTCGCCTAGTATTATCGGTCAGGAGTCTGCTGGACACAGAACCCGTTTGATCAAAGTTTATGATATCTGGGATTACATTATTTCATCTATTTGCAATAATTGATGTAATACATTTTTGGTCACCGTTCAGCAACAATATTGGTCGATACGATGTAAATTCTGCTGGATTTTTACATTCTTTATGCATAAAGGTAGAAATAGATGAGATCCAGGCTGGCGTGTATTCTCTGTTGTTGAGGGCCTAGTTGAGGACTTTGTATAAGAAAGGTACTATGTCTAGTTTGAATTCCTTATAGAATTCAGTCAATCAGGCACGTGTGTGTGTGCGTGTGTGTCTGTGTGTATGTCTGTGTGTGTGCGTCTGTGTGTGAGATGTGGGGCTGAGGCTGCTGACCCGGAAGCTTGGCTCTATCACTCCTCCCAGTTTTAGTAGGGAGAGTGGACAATGAATCTGTCGTAGCGTATGTAAGCAATGTCCCCACGCTCTCTGGCAATTGCATTGCATTCCCCTACCACTGTTGGCTTCTCATCTCAGCTTTTAATCTCAGCATTTTGTTCCCTCACCAAAAAGACAGTTTACAAAACACTCAAGAAATATAGAAGAACAATGCATTGCAGATAAGTCAACTATCATAGCAGTTTTCCTTTTGTATTCACGAGGAGCAACTATTGTTTTTTTTTACAAACTACGAAGAAGAATACCGTAAATGAGGCACATGGCAACACATGTCAGGGAGTTGCTGTGTGTATAAATGCCTGCAGTGCTCAACCTGAAAGTAACTCCATTACCAAGTTATGATCGGAACTGCTAAAAGTTATACTGAAACACATTGTTGACTGCAATGTGTTTCTAACACAACATCCTAGCACACTATTCACTACCGACAATGGTCCTATACCAGTGGATTGATAGGTGCCTACTAGCTGCTGCTCAAAAGTAAACAAGATATTTTCACTGATTGTTGTCACATCTAACCCAGCATTACGTATTTTTCTTGTATCAAACAAAACCATTTTGCACAGCTTTACAGTAATACATCCTGGATCAATATAACTTTGATACTCTCTTGGTTGCATATAAAATGAAAATCCTCATACAGCACTGTAAATTGACAATGTGTGCTAGATTTGGCAGTTTTCAACAGGTTTAGACAATCTGGTCTCCTCACAGTTGGCTGACGTTTATTGGATGATAAAGGAAGAAAAGAGGAAGGCAGTGACTGGACACTGGGTTTCATGTGTTGCTTGGCAGACTGGAGAGTGCCTGCTGTGGACCACAGCCAAAGCTGCAGATGAAGATTAGACCTTTGTGTCTTTGTTTATCGTTCATCCAGGGACAGCATCACGGTGGGCTTTGAGAGTTTAAAAGAAAAAGACGAGTCAGAAGAGGCTAGGTGATGTGTTCTGACTAAGCATACACACATCATTCCACTAAATTAAGGCTGGTGTCTTTTGCTACGTAATTAATTTGCTCAGAGCCAGAAAAATACTGGCTATATATACAACATTTTGTTCGTTATGTATGTTCTGCTATTATTACACTTTCTTGTCGAAAGAAATACAATGGATTTATAATATTTTGCATATTGGAATGTTTCAGAAGCGAAAAAGAGAGAGAGAGAGAGACAGAGGGGAGGATCTTGAATGACATCTTGAATGTTTTTAATACAGTGGTAGAAAATGAAAATCTTATCTAGCTATGTAGCATATTTTCTGTCTTGTACTGTTTTTACATACCCTTCATTCCATTGAAGAGTTAGAGGTTGTCATCGACTAATGCCAGAGGCTTTACTCCTGTTATGGACTTGACTAGTAAACTCTTGACAGTAAGATACTGTATGACATTAATGTCTAACATAATTCCTTTGGTGTTTCTTCTTAAAACGTATTGGGCTAATTTGACATTAAAGGCCATTTCATACAAGCAGTGCTAGTTGGAAGCATTAAGCTTCAAAACACAACTACAGAATAATAATTAGACTGACTTTGATGAGCGCCGACTCCACTGACGCTAAGGCAGAAACGCATTGATGTGTTCTCCCTGTATGGGCAATAGGTAATGCCCATTGCCTTCTGATGTGAATTTATACTGTATGTTTGTCAGTAATCATTAGTGGTAGACTTTCTTTCCCAAGAAAGTGTCAGTTTGAAATTGCTTCTTTTGACTCTAAATGACTGCCTTTTGTCCCAGAAGGAGAAATATATTGTCGTGTGTTGTTTAATTAAACACTGAAATGGTGTAAAGACGCAGCCAGCAAAAAAAATCCAACCATCAGAAACCCAACCATTCACCTGACACATAATTTCATGGGGAATATTACATTTTCAAGAGTGGAGCTAAATCAAGCGTGGTATATGGGTGACTTCAGTTGTGCATAATGGCAGTTGGGAGTCACTCTCTGCTCTTTCCACAAGTATATTTGGAACCCTGCACTTAATTGAACATGAAAGGCTCTTGTAGGTTCAAGTGAGCTGGTGCAACCACTGCACTGGCTTTAATGTATAAGGCTATCATATAGCAGGGTGATTATTTCCTCTCATTAAGGAGAATTGGCCTCCTCTCCCCTATGCTCAAAACAGACAGACTACAGTTCCTGTCATCATGGCCTGAAAATACATTTCCAGTCATGTAATGAACTCACCCTGGCTATAGGAAACTGTTGCGATCAATGGCCTGTGAAAGAGTGTGCATGTTCAGTTATTGTGCTGTGGTGGTTACAAGTAGAAAGGCTGAATTGCTGACCGCAATTCAAATGGTGGCTACAATCATGGACATTGTGTTTCAGACTATAGAAAACCAGCTCAATGCCATTTTTTTCTTCTGAGGAAGGGTTTATTTTTGATCTGTCACATCAGTGAAAAATGTTGAGTCAAGAGACAAAAAGATGCACCAAACCCAAATATATATATATATATATATATATATATATATATATATATATATATATATATATATATATATATATATATATAAATATATATATATAAACATTGCTTGATCATGGAAGCGGAGTTTCAGCAAGAGCGTGGCCTCAGCCACTCAATCAAATAACCCACACATAACTCTCCTTATTCTCCTGCTTCTGCTGGCCTTGATGACTCATGTCCACTGGGATGGTGAGCAACAGGGTGAGTCAATCAGTTAGTCAGTCATGTTTGCTTGACTCTTCACTGCACCCTGAAAGGAGGCCTCACCTTGGACTGACGTCAACGACAGTGCTTAATTTGTCAATCAGGAGGTGCCGAAGCGAAATGTGAGCGCCAGACGGTGGTACCAGTACCCCCAAAAAATCTATTTTAAAGTAACGCATTTCGTGCATATCATGGCATTTGCGTAGTGGCATAGAGCCGTAGAGTAGAGGCATTTACAGAAGTGGCACACATGGAGAAAAAGATTTGTGGACTAGGGTCCGGGAAAAATGTGGCCTTTAATGAACGCATTTCATGCAATTCTACATCATTTTACATGACTGGAGACTTTGGCATAATCCTTTTTAATGCCAAGTTCAAAACATGGGAACTCGGAACTGGGAAATCTCTGACTTCCAACATCAGTGCTTTCAAGACAACTGGGAACTCAGGAAAAAATTTGCTCAGACTGGGAAATTTTGATTTGAATGGCCACCCAAATCAGAATTCCAAGTCGGGAACTCAGGCCTCTATCTAGAGCTCCAACTTTCCATCCTGAAGATCACTGACGCCATGATTCAACCTCGTTTTTACCCAAGTTCCCAGTTGTCATGAAAGCACCATAATACCACACAAATGATTGAAATGGCAGGCTACTGTACTTTGACACTGACATACTGAGAATCTGAGATCAATAAAAATTATCTTGTCTTGAATCCATCAATAGCCTAGGCCTAGGTGTGTGGAGACACATATTGTAGGCTACAATATGAGGAGGAAATTATAGTACTAAAAATGCTTTCCAGTTTCACTGACTCACCCAATGATGCGCAGCTCACTCGCTGGTGATGGCCGATGTGCTCGTGCCAAAAGCCCCTCTCTCTGTTGCTTTACTTTGTAAAACAATAGGCCTATTTGGAAGTTAATCAAATATTTTGGTAGCCTTCAGCAGACATATTAGAGTATTCTCTTTTCAGCAGGAGCCATTTGCTTTCCAATCTGTGTTTCCAGCGATTGTCTTTGAAATATTGCGAAAGGCCTGTTTTGTCTGCATGCTGTTTGTTCACTGACAGATTTGCACCGTGTTCCCGACTGTAGGCTATTCCTTGATATTGGTCTACACTCCACAGCTAGGCAAAGATTTTTTTAAAGAAGCTTTTGATCCTCTGTGGCTAAATGTATATTCTTTCTCATGGTGTAGTAGGCTATTATGAATGATTTCATTTATTTCTGAACAGACAGCAGTAACTATAACTTTGGCAAATGTATTTCACAGCCCTTCCAATGGCTATGATTCTATAAGGAAATAAATGCTGGAGAGGTGAGATGCAGGCTCATTCATGTCTATCAGAGCAGAGAGAGGGAGAGAGATCATAGAAAATGTATCTCCTTCCAGTTCTGTGACAGACAAAGGTGTGCTTCACACACAGCCATGCGTTGGCCTCAAGCATAGGTTAAAAATGTTGTGTGGGGGGGGGGGGGGGGGGGTAGGATAACTAACGAAGAGGCAACTTGAATTAACTTTGCTTTTAATTTTAGAATTTTTACATTGCAAAAAGTTACAATTATTTTTCATGCCATGAGAGGTACCGGATCCAGTCAAATAAGTCCCGGAACAAAACAGTCCAAAAAGGAGAGGTGCCGGATCCTGGTCTTGCAGGATCCAGCACAAATTAAGCACTGGTCAGCGACAAGCATCGCACCTGACAGAGCTGCAAGTTCCGTAGTCCCAGAGCTCTGGGTGTTCCAGGCACATTATTTACCGAAAAGGTTGTTTTATCAAAGAAATGCCACAGGCTGATAAAGGTAACGTACTATCTGAATGAACAAACTTTGGCAGACATATGTGCTCAAATTGGAATAATGGTAAAAATGTGAAATGCAATGAGTCAAGGTGTTGTAATCAAAATGGGACAGCAACATCAGACCTGTGAGTAGATCTCACCAGAAAATGGCTGTATTGAACACGTGACAATGCACAATGTTCTGCACAATAAATGACAGGGGTCCATGGTTTCACAGAGCAAACCGGTCTATTAGAACTCCCATTGACAGTTGAGCATTCTTCATTGTTATCCATGCAGAGATAATCTGAGGAAAATATCATGCCACGCCAATGTGCGCAGATTCATTTGCTCACGAAATAGATGTTTGTTTGTTTCCAATTTGTCCCCATTCTCACATACTGTATCAGGTGATCAGCCATGGCCGAGAATGGCTTCATTTCTTTAGGTTAGCCTGTAATATGTTGGCTCTGTGGTTATGTTCACTAGATAAGACATGATTGTGTGATGGACTGTATCTGGTCCCACTGCTGGAGCTCAACATACAATTTGGTCTCATTATTTGAAACCTCTTTGAGCGAACACATTTTTAGCAATGTTGGATACATACAGCGAATATACTCCAAATGCTGCTGCAAATACCAGACAGAGCCAAGACATAGAGGACATGATCTAGTCAAATGTAACGGTGTTCCTCCTCCTCTTCATCTGAAGAGGAGGAGCAGGGATTGAACCAAAATGCAGCTTTGCGATTTGACATGATATTTATTAAACAAAACAGAAAATACGACGAACACTTGAATAANAAGAGGAGGAGCAGGGATTGAACCAAAATGCAGCTTTGCGATTTGACATGATATTTATTAAACAAAACAGAAAATACGACGAACACTTGAATAATTACAAAACAACAAACGACGTAGACAGACTTGGACGTAAGAACTTACATGTAACGAAGAACGAACGAACAAGTACTGACTACAAACAAAACGAACGAACGATACAGTCCCGTATGGTGCAACATCGACACAGACACAGGAGACAACCACCCACAACAAACCATGTGAAAACACCTACCTTAATATGATTCTCAATCAGAGGAGATGAAAACCACCTGCCTCTAATTGAGAACCATATCAGGTACCCATAAACCAACATAGAAACAGAAAACATAGACTGCCCACCCACCCTCACGTCCTGACCAACTAACACATACAAAAACTAACAGAAAACAGGTCAGGAACGTGACATCAAAACTATGGTTTCTATACTGTAATCCTCTCCTAGAAGTGGTTGTATTTTCACATGTGAAATAGCTGTTTTCACATGTTGAGTTAAAATGTCATCCGTGAAACCATCTTTTCACATATTAAATTTAGAGTAAAACCACCTTTTCACATGTGAGGAGAATAACCTGTTTTTCACCTCACATGTGGAATTGCAAGTTCACATGTAATAAAAACATTCACATGTGAAAATCCAAATCACATTTACAGTTTGACATGTGAAAAACTTCCACAAGTTATTGTTTTTAACATGTAAGCTTGCAAAGGTTTTCACATGTGAAACTGCAAATTAGATTTTTACTTGTGAAATGCTCACATTCACATTTGGAATTGCATGATTGGGTTAAAATGTTACTCTCCTGGCAGTAGCAGGTGGAATTAAGGTGACCACATCTAATAAACCCAAATGCGGGACAAGGAAACGATTTTGCAGGACATTCACGGAACAGTGGACAGAAAACATTTTCTTGGGGCAAGTTAATGGATCACGTTCAAATAGCAAAATAGTTCTGCTGTTTGAAGGTCACTGCCTGTTAAAGGGGCAATACTTAGTGTCATGCCCTGACCATAGAGAGCCTTTTATTCTCTATGTTGGTTAGGCCAGGGTGTGACTAGGGTTGTTAGTCATGTTTATGACTAACAACCCTTTATGACTAACAAACATATGTTTATGTTGGCCTGGTATGGTTCCCAATCAGAGGCAGCTGTTTATCGTTGTCTCTGATTGGGGATCATATATAGGCAGCCATTTCCCCACTGGGTTTTTGTGGGATCTTGTTTTGAGTCAGTGCATGTGGCACCTCAGTACTGCACGGTCATTGTTGGTTTCTTGTTTTTTGTTTTTCAAAGTTTCACAAAATAAAAGATGTGGAACTCAGAGCACGCTGCGCCTTGGTCCGTTTATTCTACAGACGATTGTGACACTTAGTTGCTACATCCATTTTTGGACTTATAGTACCAGTAAAAAGTTTGGACACACCTACTCATTCAAAGTTTTCTCTTTATTTTTACTATTTTCTACATTTTTAAATAATAGTGAAGACATCAAAACTATGAAATAACATACATGTAATCATGAAGTAACCAATCAAAATATATTTGAGATTCTTCAAAGTAGCCACCCTTTGCCTTGATGACAGATTTGCACACTCTTGGCATTCTCTCAACCAGCTTTATGAGGTAGTCACCTGGAATACATTTCAATTAACAGGTGTGCCTTGTTACAAGTTAATTGGTGGAATTTATTTCCTTCTTAATGCGTTTGAGCCAATCAGTTGTGTTATGACAAAGTAGGGGTGGTATACAGAAGATAGCCCTATTTGGTAAAAGACCAAGTCCATATTATGTCAAGAACAGCTAAAATAAGCAAAGCAAAATGACAGACTATCATTACTTTAAGACATGAAGGTCAGTCAATCTGGAAAATGTCAAGAACTATGAAAGTTTCTTCAAGTGCAGTCGCAAGAACCATCACGCGCTGTGATGAAACTGGCTCTCATGAGGACCGCCACAAGAAAGGAAGACCCAGAGTTACCTCTGCTGCAGAGGATACGTTTATTAGAGTTAACTGCACAGAGTTCAAGTAACAGACACATCTCAACATCAACTGTTCAGGAGAGACTTTGTGAATCAAATCACATCAAAGTTTATTTGTCACGTGCGCCGAATACAACAGGTGTAGACCTTACAGTGAAATTCTTACTTACAGGCTCTAACCATTAGTGTGGGGGAAAAAAGGTGTGTGTGTGTGTAGGTAAGTAAAGAAATAAAACAACAGTAAAATTACATTTGAAAATAAGAGTAGCAAGGCTATATACAGACACCGGTTAGTCAGGCTTATTGAGGTAGTATGTACATATAGGTATGGTTAAAGTGACTATGCATATATGATGAACAGAGGGTAGCAGTAGCGTAAAAGGAGGGGTTGGCGGGTGGTGGGACACAATGCAGATAGCCTGGTTAGCCAATGTGCGGGAGCACTGGTTGGTCGGGCCAATTGAGGTAGTATGTACATGAATGTATAGTTAAAGTGAATATGCATACTGTATATGATAAACAGAGAGTAGCAGCAGCAGCGTAAAAGAGGGGTTGGGGGAGGGGGCGGGCACACAATGAAAATAGTCCGGGTAAGACTCCTGTTCAGGAGGGTAAAAACTGTTGAGAAGCCTTTTTGTCCTAGACTTGGCACTCCGTTACCGCTTGCCATGCGGTAGTAGAGAGAACAGTCTATGACTGGGGTGACTGGGGTCTTTGACAATTTTTAGGGCCTTCCTCTGACACCGCCTGGTGTAGAGGTCCTGGATGGCAGGCAGCTTTGCCCAAGTGATGTACTGGGCCGTACGCACTACCCTCTGAAGTGCCTTGCGGTCGGAGGCCGAGCAATTGCCGTACCAGGCAGTGATTCAACCGGTCAGGATTCTCTCGATGTAGCAGCTGTAGAACCTTTTGAGGATCTCAGGACCCATGCCAAATCTTTTTAGTTTCCTGAGGGGGAATAGGCTTTGTCGTGCCCTCTTCAAAACTGTCTTGGTGTGTTTGGACCATTCTAGTTTGTTGTTGATGTGGACACCAAGGAACTTGAAGCTCTCAACCTGCTCCACTACAGCCCCCTTGATGAGAATGGGGGCGTGCTCGGTACTGTTTTTCCTGTAGTCCACAATCATCTCCTTAGTCTTAGTTACGTTGAGGGATAGGTTGTTATTCTGGCACCACCTGGCCAGGTCTCTGACCTCCTCCCTATAGGCTGTCTCGTCATTGTCGGTGATCAGGCCTACCACTGTTGTGTCGTCTGCAAACTTAATGATGGTGTTGGAGTCGTGCCTGGCCATGCAGTTGTGGGTGAACAGGGGGTACAGGAGGGGACTGAGCACGCACCCTGGGGAGCTCCAGTGTTGAGGATCAGCATGGCAGATGTGTTGCTACCTACCCTCACCACCTGGGGGCGGCCCATCAGGAAGTCCAGGATCCAGTTGCAGAGGGAGGTGTTTAGTCCCAGGATCCTTAGCTTAGTGATGAGCTTTGAGGGTACTATGGTGTTGAACGCTGAGCTGTAATGAATAGCATTCTCACATAGGTGTTCCTTTTGTCCAGGTGGGAAAGGGCAGTGTGGAGTGCAATAGCTGTCTCTTATACACATCTAGATGTGTATAAGAGACAGGGTTAAAACATGTTAGTATTACAGACTCAATCAGGGACATGTTGAAAATGTCAGTGAAGACACCTGCCAGTTGGTCAGCACATGCCCGGAGCACACGTCCTGGTAATCCGTCTGGCGTATGTTGACCTGTTTAAACATCTTACTCACGTTGGCTACGGAGAGCGTGATCACGCAGTCATCCAGAACAGCTGATTCTCTCATGCATGTCTCAGTGTTGCTTGCCTCGAAGCGAGCATAGAAGTGATTTAGCTCATCTGGTAGGCTCGTGTCACTGGGCAGCTCGCGGCTGAGCTTCCCTTTGTAGTCTGTAATAGTTTGCAAGCCCTGCCAAATCCGACGAGCGTCGTAGCCGGTGTAGTATGATTCAATCTTAGCCCTGCATTGATGCTTTGCCTGTTTGATGGTTAGTCGCAGGGCATATCGGGATTTCTTGTCAGCTTCCGGCTTAGAGTCCAGCACCTTGAAAGCGGCAGCTCTACCCTTTAGCTCAGTGCGAATGTTGGCTGTAATCCATGGCTCCTGGTTGGGGTATGTACGTACAGTTGGGGATGACGTCCTCGATGCACTTATTGATAAAGCCAGTGACTGATGTGGTGTATTCCTCAATGTCATCGGAAGAATCCTGGAACATGTTCCAGTCTGTGATAGCAAAACAGTCCTGTAGTTTAGCATCTGCTTCATCTGACCACTTTTTTATAGACCAAGTCACTGGTGCATCCTGCTTTAATTTTTGCTTGTAAGCAGGAATCAGGAGGATAGAATTATGGTTGGATTTACCAAATGGAGGGCGAGGGAGAGCTTGGTACACGTCTCTGTGTGTGGAGTACAGGTGATCTAGAATTTTTTGGTTGCACATTTATCATGTTGATAGAAAATTGGTAGAACTGATTTAAGTTTCCCTGCATTAAAGTCTCCGGCCACTAGGAGCGCCGCCTCTGGGTGAGTGGGTTCCTGTTTGCTTATTTCCTTATACAGCTGCCTGAGTGTGGTCTTAGTGCCAGCATCTGTCTGTGGTGGCCACGAAAAGTATAGCTGAGAACTCTCTAGGCAAGTAGTGTGGCCTGCAATGTATCACAATATACTCTACTTCAGGCGAGCAAAATCTAGAGGCTTCCTTAGATTTCGTGCACCAGCTGTTGTTTACAAATATGCACAGACCGCCCCCCCCCTCGTCTTATTGGAGTGTTCTGTTCTATCCTGCCGGTGCAGCATATAACGTATATCCCGCTAGATGAATATTCATGTTGTCATTCAGCCACGATTCCGTGAAACATAGGATATTACAGGATATTCGTGATCATACCTCGTCTAATTTATTGTCCAATGATTGCACGTAGGCGAGTAATATTGACGGTAACGGCAGCTTTCCTACTCGCCTTTTGCGGGTCCTGACGAGGCATCCGGCTCTTCGTCCTCTGTACCGGCGTCGCTTCCTCTTGCGAATAACCGGGATGTCGGTCCTGCCGGGTGTTTGGAGAATATCATGTGAGTCTTGCTTGTTGTTGAAAATCTTTGTCTAATCCGAGGTGAGTGATCGCTGTCCTGATATCCAGAAGCTCTGGATAAGATACGGTTGCAGAAACATTATGTACAAAATAAGTTACAAATAACGAGAAAAAAACACATAATAGCACAATTGGTTGGGCGCCCGTAAAACTGCTGCCATTTCTTCTGGCGCCATTTTAGTAATCAGGCCTTCATGGTCAAATTGCTGCAAAGAAACCACTACTAAAGGACACCAATAATAAGAAGAGACTCGCTTGGGCCAAGAAACACAAGCAATGGACATTAGAACGGTGGAAATCTGTCCTTTGGTCTGATGAGTCCAAATTTGAAATTTTTGGTTCCAACCGCTGTTTCTTTGTGAGACGCAGAGGTCAACGGAGGACCCATGTGTGGTTCCCAGCGTGAAACATGGAGGAGGAGGTGTGATGGTGTGGGGCTGCTTTGCTGGTGACACGGTCAGTGATTTATTTAGAAGTCAAGGCACACTTAACCAGCATGCCTAGCACAGCATTCTTCAGCGATACGCCATCCCATCTGGTTTGCACTTATCGGGACTATCATTTGTTTTTCAACAGGACAATGACCCAAAACACACCTTCGGGCTATGTAAGGGCTATTTGACCAAGAAGGAGAGTGATGGAGTGGTGCATCATATTACCTGGCCTCCACAATCACCAGACCTCAACTCAATTGAGATGGTTTGGGAAGGAAAAGCAGCCAACAAGTGTTCAGCATATCTTCTTATGGCTGCAGGGGGCGTATTGAGTAACTTGGAAACAGGTACCCATTTCAAACGGCCTCGTACTCAATTCTTGCTCGTACAATATGCATATTATTATTACTATTGGATAGAAAACACTCTCTAGTTTCTAAAACCGTTTGGATTATTTCTCTAAGTGAACCAGAACTCTTTCTGCAGCCCATTTCCTATCCGGAAGTGAGATTTCCAAAAGCGAGGTCTTTGTTCAAGAGCTTGTCTATAAAAGGGCATGTCACTTGGGACTATAGAAACACGTCATACACCTTCCCCTGGGTGTCAAGCGGAAGTGAGAGCAGAAATGACTTGATTATCTTGTTCTGGGATTGAATACATCCTCTTGGAATGAGAGGTCCGCCATTAATTTTTTTTCGAAGGCGCGAAGTTGGACCTGGAATCGCATCCTGGAAAACCGTCGTTATGGGTGAATATGATCTCCGGCTTAGATTTTATTTGATACATGTCACAATATCATCCTAAAGTATGTTTTTTCAATATAGTTTAATTATATTATTGAAATTTATTCGGGACTTTAGGCGTGATGCGTTGGAAGAATTTGTTCAAGAAGGAGAGGTTAGCGCCGCACGGCCAGTGTGCTTGCTAATTCAAGAGGGAAATAGTTTGTTCTGGATCCAAACAAAGACGGTTCTGGACAAAGGACCCCTTGTACAACATTCTGATGGAAGATCAACAAAGATAAGGACCCAATTTGGGATGCTATTTCATATATCTGTCGAACTGTGCTATCGCTACCGATTACTTGGAATCAATGCTGTTGTGTGTTAGCTATTGCAGTAAGCTAATATAACGCTATATTGTGTTTTCGCTGGAAAACACTTAAAAAATCGGAAATATTGGCTGTATTCACAAGATCTTTGTCTTTCATTTGCTATACACCATATATTGTTCTGAAATGTTTTATGATGAGTAATTAGGTAGTTGACGTTGGTGTCTGTATTTACTCTGGCTACTCCCGTGCTATTTCTGACTGTAGCTATGATGGTAGCAGTAATGTAAAACTGATTTATAGCTCAAATATGCACATTTTTCGAACAAAACATAGATTTATTGTGTAACATGTTATAAGACTGTCATCTGAGGAAGTTGTTTCTAGGTTTGTTTGGTTGGATCTTGGTTAGTTAGGTTGGCTTTGTGCATGCTACCTGTGCTGTGAAAAATGTCTGTCCTCTTTTGTATTTGGTGGTGAACTAACATAAATATACGTGGTGTTTTCGCTGTAAAACATTTAAAAAATCGGACACGTTGGCTGGATTCACAAGATGTTTATCTTTCAAATGCTGTATTGGACTTGTTAATGTGTGAAAGTTAAATATTTAAAAAAAAAAAAGATTTTGAATTTCGCGCCCTGCACTTGAGCTGGATGTTGTCATAAGTGTACCGACCTCGGGCTTGCAGCCCTAACAGGATATGTGGGAATTCCTTCAAGACTGTTGGAAAAGCATTCCTCATAAAGCTGGTTGAGAGAATGCCAAGAGTGTGCAAAGCTGTCATCGAGGCAAAGGGTGGCTACTTTAAACAATCACAAATATACTATATATTTTGATTTGTTTAACAGTTTTTTGGTTACTACATGATTCAATGTGTGTTATTTCATAGTTTTAAATTAATAAATTAATGATGCGTACCCATTGATTCTTGATGAGTATAAAGTATAAATGCCTCGCGAACTTAATTCAACTGTAGTACCCCATCAGAACCCAAAATATAAGCTTGTTTAACTTCACTGTTTTTGTAAACAAAGTAAATGTAAACAGACAATTAAAACATGGTTAAACTATAATTTTGATATCATGGATGGTCAGTCCTTGCATCCATAGTGTAGTATATGGATTTGAGAGTGGTCGCATTTCACCAGCCTCCTCCCTCAGCTTTTTACTGAAACTGAGGCGGGGAGAACACTTTGTTGATGTTTCAATTAAGGATTGCCGCTTTAATCACCTTATAATAGAGTAATAGTGATTATATGGTGCAATCTACTTTTGTGCCATTAATATCAAGCAAAACTTTTGATGTCGAGAACTAAATTCTAGTATTGCAAACAAAAATAATGATAATGAAAGCAAAACATAAACCCAAAACAGAACATTGCAAGGATTTTTTTTAATGCAAGAAAAAATATTTGTAAATGGATGCAAAAAAGGGAAGGGATTTTTTTATTTTATGATAATGCCATTAAATGAAAAACTCTCCCTCTTTCCTGCAATTTTCCCTATCTTAGGTTATGTTTCCCTGACATTTTCTTTGGCTGCCTTTTTTTCCAGTTGCAAGTTTTGGCACATTCATTCCAGCAACATGGCACTGTGCACCCCACTGCTGTTTTACTTTGGAAGCTAAGCAGGGTGGGTCCTGGTCAGTCCCCGGATGAGACACCAGAAGTAGCTGGAAGTGGTGAAAATAATATGGGGTGATTTTTTTAACATGAGGAAAAAACTTGAAAAATGTACTTATGTAAAGATTTCACATTTTATTTTTTTTTATGAGATTTTGCATGTGATTTGTTCATGTGTGTTCAAACGTGTCCAAAAACCACAGGTGTTTTTTTACACGTGATTTTTCATGTTTTTTGTTCTAATTGTAAGGACAAGTGTTTTGTTTATTAAAATGTTTACATTTACTGCTCTCATATAAATATAATTTTCACTAAGAGCATTCTCAAGTTGCTGTGGACCTCCTTATTTCTGACTGTGGCAGTCTTGGCAAGTTATTGCCTGTGATTTTCAAAATCAGCTTAATAATCAAAGAGCAATTTCCTCTAATCTAGTTGAATGACTCCAGTCCAGCTAGTACTTCTAGTCGGATGGCGAGACACTTGCTCTTGCTGTCTGACAATTCCACTCCATTATCAATGTGTGGAATTAAAGTACTTATTGGCTTAGCTTATAACCTATCTGCTATTCTCACGATCTGGCCATGGACACATTGAGCAATATAGGGACCTACAGGTTGAGGTAGTTGTCACCTACAATGTAAACTTAGGCCCCGGGCCAGAAGGTACAAGCAATGTAATTTGGTCTGAGACCAGTGGTTGGATCTGAATTATACATCCAGACTCTGGGGTTTATGCCTTTCAGTCTGGAGTCACCATCCTAATGGATGAGAGGAAAGGTACTAAAACCTAACATTATAGTATAAGTACCTCCAGCTGAGGTGCACTTGTAAGTGGTTGATATATGTGACTCACAATAACCCTTCTTTTGTTTTGTTGTTCATTCCACATACAATCCACCAATACTACAATCCTAAACTTCTGGGGGGGTACACTTAGGTATCAGTCTCCATAACTACCTGTCCCTGGGGTTTCTTATGAAATTAAATTGAATGCTTTACAGTCCCAACTTCCTCAGTTACATATTTACAGTGACATCAGCAGTTAGCAATAGCAGGGGGTTGATTTGTAAACATCTATTTAGCAGTAAATCACAGGAGAATACTCCTTGTTCCTACTTCCCTCAAATTCGATGATTGGGCAAGCTCTCATTTAAGATTTTAATTCAAATTATTATGTTGTCTATTAGAGCAAATCAATCATTTTACAGAGGTCCAGCACAATCGTATTGCAAAACGTGCCCCTGAAATAGAGAGAGAGAGAGAGAGGAACGTCTGCTAAATGTAAATATAACTCTTTCGTGTAGAAAATTACAGTGCTCCTGGGGCCACTCACTGCAGGAAAACAAATCTGCAGCAATTTAGCTCAAGAGCTGCCACCATGACAACTGATGAAAGGTATGGGTAAACACAAAGTGAATACTATCCTCTCTTGAAATTTAGGAGGATAGTCTGTTTGAGAGCATCCCTAAGGCATTGGCATGTGCAGAAACCCTTACAGTTGAGTCTTGGATTAATTGACTAATGTTGTGCTAATACTAATGCACTTTCATTATTATTCTCCTGGATTTCTTCAGGCCCCCTGTGACATGTTGTAGCCAAGACGGGAAATCTCATTCATGATGAATAAATATTGCATAATTGTTAAGCTCCTCAACATTTTGCTAAATGAGCTAAAATAAACAAAGAGCTTACATTTGTTCTCTTCCTTTATCTAATTTAGAAAACTAATCACCATTCATTTGAATTGTAAATTAGATACTCACATGTTGATGATGAATGTGGTATGTTGTGGTTCTGGGAGTGTGCTATATGTACAGTAGTGTGAGTGGTGGCCTTGAGTGCATGACTCTTCCTTCTGAAACCTGCTTAAAAGCAAAAAATCAAATGGGAAGTAGCAGTGACGCACTCCATACAGAAGTGGTCTTATGAAGCGAATGATAAGCTACTAGACTGTTTCGCAGACTGGAATATGTTCCGGGATTCATCTGATTGTAGAGTTTATCACATCAGTCACCAGCTCAATTAATAAGTACATCGACGACGGATTACAGGTGGCATCCTCACGGAGCGGCCTATTTCAAGGACCGGGACACTAATCCTGATGCTGATAAGATAACCCGCTACGACCTCCGACGAGCCATCAAATAGTCAGAAAGTCAATAGAGGACTAAGATCGAATCCTACTATGCTGTCTCTGATGCTCGTCGGATGTGGCTGTGCTTGCAAACTATCACGAATTGCAAAGGGAAACCCAGTCACGTGCTGCCAAAGGACACAAGCCTTCCAGATGAGCTAAATGCCTTCTATTCTCTCTTCGAGGAAAGCAACTGAACCATGCATGAGAGCACCAGATGTTCCAGAAGACTGTGTGATCTCGCTAACTGTAGCCAATGTAAGACCTTTAAAAAGGTTAACATTCACAGGCCGCAGGGCCAGATGGATAATTTTTTATTTAACCTTCACTTTTAATAGGCAAGTCAGATAAGAACAAATTCTTATTTACAATGACGGCCTAGGAACAGTGGGTTGACTGCCTTGTTCAGGGGCAGAATGACAGATGTTTACATTGGCAGCTCAGGGATTCAATCTCGCAACCTTTCGGACACTGGCCCAACACTCTAACTACTAGGCTACCTGCCGTCCTGGATTACGAGAACTCGTACTCAGAGTTGACATTTTCAACCACTCTCTGACCCATTTCGTAATACCTACATGTCTAAATGACTGTCTAAATGACTATCGCCCCGTAACACTCACATCTTTAGCCATGAAATGCTTCAAAAGGCGATCATGGTTCACATCAACACCATCATCCCAGAAACCCTGGACCCACTCCAACAACCAAAGTCAGAGGCTGGCACTAAGACAGCATTGAATGAGCTATATTCCACCATAAGCAAACAAGGAAACGCTTACCCAGGGGCAGCGCTCCTAGTAGCTGGAGACTTTCATGCAGGGAAACTTAAATCAGTTTTACCAACTTTCTATCAGCATGCTAAATGTGCAACCAGAGAGAAAAAAACTCTGGACCACCTTTACTCCACACACAAAGATGCATACAAAGCTCTCCCTCGCCCTCCATTTGGCAAATCTGACCATAATTCTATCTTCCTGATTCCTGCTTACAAGCAAAAATTAAAGCAGGAGGTACCAGTGACTAGAGCAATAAAGAAGTGGTCAGATGAAGCAGAAGCTAAGCTACAGGACTGTTTTGCTAGCACAGACTGGAAAATGTTCCGGGGATTTCCTCCGATGGCATTGATGAGTACACCACATCAGTCACTGGCTTCATCAATAAGTGCATCGATGACGTCGTCCCCACAGTGACCGTACGTACATAACCCAACCAGAAGCAATGGATTACAGGCAACATCCGCACTGAACTAAAGGCTAGAGCTGCCACTTTCAAGGAGAGGGACACTAACCCAGAAGCTTATAAGAAATCCCGCTATGCCCTCCGACGAACCATCAAACAGGCAAAGCGTCAATACAAGGCTAAGATCAAATCATACTACACCGGCTCTGACGCTTGTCGGATTTGGCAGGGCTTGCAAACCATTACAGACCACAAAGGGAAGCACAGCCGAGAGCTGCCCAGTGACACGAGCCTACCAGACGAGCTAAACTACTTCTATGCTCACATCGTGGCAAATTACACTGAAACATGCATGAGAGCACCAGCTGTTCTGGAAGACTGTGTGATCACGCTCTCCGCAGCCGATGGGAATAAGACCTTTTTAACTTCTTATGGCTGCAGGGGCAGTATTGAGTAGCTTGGATGAAAGGTGCACATAGGTGACCAGTGTAAACAGCCTGCTCCTCAGTCATAGTTGCTAATATATGCATATTATTAGTAGTATTGGATAGAAAACACTCCAAAGTTTCTAAAACTGTTTGAATTATGTCTGTGAGTATAACAGAACTCATATGGCAGGCAAAAACCTGAGAAGAAATCCAACCAGGAAGTGAGAAATCTGAGGTTGGTCGATTTTCAACTCATCGCCTATTGAAAACACTGTAGGATATGGATCTGTTTGCACTTCCTACGGCTTCCACTAGATGTCAACAGTCTGTAGAATGTTGAATGAAGCTTCTACTGTGATGTTGAGCCGGATGGGAGCTGTTTGAGTCAGTGGTGTGGCAGAGAGCCAGTTCCTGGTCACACACATTCCACATGATATCGACTTGCGTTCCATTACTTCTATAGACACAAAGGAATTCTCCGGTTGGAACGTTTTTGAATATCAACATCTTAAAGATTGATTCTATACTTAGCTTGACAAGTTTATTCGATCTGTAATATAACTTTTTGAGGTTTTCGTCCGACGTTCGCCTGGACCTGCACGAGCGTTTGGATATGTGTACTAAACGTGCTAACAAAAGTAGCTACTTTTGATGATGGACATTATGATGGACATTACCGAACAAAACGAACATTTCTTGTGGAAGTGGGAGTCCTGGGAGTGCATTCTGACGAAGATCAGCAAAGGTAAGGGAAGATTTATAATGCTTTTTATGAGTTTTGTGACTGCACAATTTGGCGGATAACTGTATGGCTTCTTTTTGTGGCTGAATGCTGTTCTCAGATTATTGAATATTGTGCTTTTGCCATAAAGATTTTTGAAATCTCACACAGCGGTTGCATTAAGAACAAGTGTATCTTTAATTCTATGTAAAACATGTATCTTTCATCAAAGTTTATGATGAGTATTTATGTTATTTGACGTGGCTCTCTGCAATTTCTACGGATATTTTGGAGGCATTTCTGAACATGGCGCCAATGTAAACTGAGGTTTTTGGATATAAACATGAACTTAATTGAACAAAACATATATGTATTATGTAACATGAAGTCCTATGAGTGTCATCTGATGAAGATCATCAAAGGTTAGTGATACATTTTATCTCTATTTCTGCTTTTTGTGACTTCTGTCTTTGGCTGGAAAAATAGCTGTGTTTTTCTATGGTTTTGCGATGACCTTACATAATCGTTTGTGGTGCTTTCGCTGAAAAGCCTATTTGAAATCGGACACTTTGGTGGGATTAACAACAAGATTACCTTTAAAATGGTATAAAATACATGTATATTTGAGGAATTTTAATTATGAGATTTCTGTTGTTTGAATTTGGCGCCCTGCACTTTCACTGGCTGTTGTCATATCATCCCGTTAATGGGTTTGCAGCCATAAGAAGTTAAACAGGTCAAAATTCACAAGGCCGCAGGGCCAGAAGGACTACAGGACGTGTACTGCGAGCATGCACTGACCAACTGGCAGGTGTCTTCACTGACATTTTCAACCTCTCCCTGTCCGAGTCTGTAATACCAACATGTTTTAAGCAAACCACCAAAATGCCTGTGCCCAAGAACACTACATTTACATTTTACATTTAAGTCATTTAGCAGACGCTCTTATCCAGAGCGACTTACAAATTGGAAAGTTCATACATGTTCATCCTGGTCCCCCCGTGGGGAATGAACCCACAACCCTGGCGTTGCAAGCGCCATGCTCTACCAACTGAGCCACACAGGACCAGGTAACCTGCATAAATGACTACAGACCCGTAGCACTCACGTCCGTAGCCATGAAGTGCTTTGAAAGGCTGGTCATGGCTCACATCAACACCATTATCCCAGAAACCCTAGACACACTCCAATTTGCATACCAACCCAACAGATCCACAGATGATGCAATCTCTATTGCACTTCCCACTGCTATTTCCCACCTGGACAAAAGGAACACCTATGTGAGAATGCTATTCATTGACCACAGCTCAGCATTCAACAAGATAGTGCCTTCAAAGCTCATCAATAAGCTAAGGACCCTGGGACTAAACACCTCCCTCTGCAACTGGATCCTGACGGGCCGCCACAGGTGTTAAGGGTAGGAAATAACACATATGCCAAGCTGATCCTCAACATAGGGGCCCCTCAGGGGTGCGTGCTCAGTCCCCACCGACAACACAAGACAGCCTATAGGGAGGAGATCAAAGACCTGGCCGTGTGGTGCCAGGACAACAACCTCTCCCTCAAAGTCATGGGAATATTACAAATCACCCAGAAAAACAGTTACATTCCTCCACAAATACGTCCCCAATCAATACTTTAAATTGTCTGAACGGCACCAGAAAATCAAATGAAATGTATTGATGGGAGGATAATGTTTACTGTTAATTTAGTGCAATTAGGCAGGGGTCTTCAATCTTTTCTTGCCCAGGGACCCTGGCAATCGGCAACACAGAGGCGTTAGAACGTTAGAAAATAAACATATATTTTTTTACATCTTGTCTTATCATCAGGTGAATGATAATGGCAAGGAGAATTAATCAACATTTTAAAATGAATACATTGAATAGATCATTATTAATTATTTTGATCTCCCCACGTTGTAATTGGAAGAGGAAGTAAACTCTAACAAAAAACTCCAAACACATTTTCGCTAATAGCAGCTGTTTAGCTGGTTAAAAAAAAGTTTGCCATGTGTTGGCAAAAATGTATGTTAAAGTCAAGAAAGCTTACCAGCAGGCAGCTGGTGCAAATGGGGATGACTATGGAAAAAGTTATTTGCAGTCTTCAATGTCTCGAACATACTCGAGACCTGTTGACTTCAACTAGCGGAGGATACCAATCGACCCAGCGAGCCAGCACATCAGTCCATTCAGCAGTCCGCACAGGTCAGCGATGCCTGTTTTTTCCCTCCCGGACAAATATGACGGAACCCCATCTAAATGCCATGGCTTCCTACTCCAGTGCTCCCTCTATTTTGCGCACCAGATGGGAGCCCCCACCCTCGAGAGGTCCAAGGTTGCCACGGTTATTTCTCTGCTGACTGGGCGGGTGTTGGAGTGAGCTACAACCGTCTGGGAGAGAGGAGGAGCTGGCTTCGTATGAGGGGTTCATGGCTCTGTTCAGAGGTATCTTCAATCATCGACTAGAGGGCAGAGAGGAGGGTGAGCGCCTATTCCAACTACGGCAGGATGACCAGACCGCTGCAGAGTACTAGCTCACCTTCAGGACAGTAGCAGCATCCAGCGGATGGAATGAGCCGCCGCTCCGTACACTATTCCGAAGAGGACTGCATGAGGAGGTCCAAACGGAACTGGCATGTCATGACGACAACCTCAACTTGGACACACTCATCGCAATGGCCATCCATATGGATAACCTACTTTGGGAGCGTCAGTACCCAAATCGCTTCTCTCCCTCCCTCAGTGAACACTGTATCAGAGCCTGAACCAATGGAGGTAGGGGTCACACACCTCCCCGCGGCGGAGCAACGCAGACAGAGACAGCTGGGGCTCTGTCTCTATTGTGGTCAAGGGGGGCACCAGCTTAAGCAGTGTCCGGTACGTCCCATCTCAGGATCCACAAGAGCTGAGAGACGGTCACGTGATCTTCCACCTCCTGGGGCAGGTGTGAGTATCCGATCTTCATCATTTTCTGTCAAACCCTTTTCAGTGTCGATCACACTAGCTGGCTGTCCCTCATGTACTGTTTCTACATCATAGTGGATTCCGGTGCCGCAGGGAACTTTATTGACCAGACCCTTGCCTCCTCTCTGAACATCCCCTCATACCCGCTCTCCTCTATGTTTCCGGTTCAAGCCCTTGATAATTGGCCACTGGGAACCGGAACTATCACACACATCACCACACCACTCACCCTCACCGTGGAGTTCATTCATCAGGAAAACATTCCCTTCTTCATCACTAGTGCACCAGCTCACAAGATCATCCTTGGAATCCCATGGCTTCAACGCCATAACCCCACCATCTCATGGTCGATGATGCAATCACGGACTTGTCACCCGAATGTCGGAGGACCTGTTTTCAAGTTCCCTCTCGAGTCGTAGCTCCTGTGTTCTGGGACGTAGATGTGGACATTCACCAGGCTCTGGAGAGGGAACTCTGTACCCACTACTTGTCATCCTGAGTGCATCTACGTTCCCACAGGGATAAGGGAGCGGCTGTTGACCTGGGCACACACAGCTGTCGTCGCTCGACATCCTGGGATCACCCGTACTATTCAATCGCTCTCCGAAAGGTATTGCTGGCCCACCTTGGCACATGGCGTTATTCGCTATGTCAACTCCTGTTCTGTGTGTGCCCAAACTAAATCTCCCCGGCACACTCCAGCAGAGAAAATCCTTCCTCTTCCCCTTCCCGTCCCTGGTCTCATCTATCCATTGATTTTGTCACTGATCTCCCCTCCTCTGATGGCTTCACCAGCATTTTGGTGGTTGTGGATAGATTCTCCAAATCCTGTCATTTTATCCCTCTCTCTGGTCTCCCTACTGCTCTTCAGGTCGCTGATGCACTGTACCAGCAGGTCTTCCGGTATTATGGCCTTCCAGAGGACATCGTCTCCGACCGTGGCCCACAAATCACGTCACGGGTATGGAGAGCCTTCATGTAGAAGCTCAGGGTCATTGTCAGCCTCACTTCCGGGTATAGGCCTCAGTTCATCGGGCATGTGGAGAAGATGAACCCCTGATTACCTCCCCTATATCTGTCACTCCCTTAGTTCCATTCCCCAGGCAGTATTGACTATGTGTTTCATGTCTAGACGCAACTCTTGTCTTGTATCGTTCCATGTTCATTATATTATTAAACTCACCACCTGCTTCTCGTCTCTGAGCGTCTCCGTTATAGCGATATTTATAATATCACTAGCAAAAACTACCAGGTTGAATACCCATGCATTAAGGTATCAAATTCAGTTCTTACATCAGGTTGTCACGCAAGCTCTACAGTAGTTCCCGCCTCATAAATTACTAAGGTAAGTATGTTTTTAGAAACATGGATCTGAACACAATTAACGACTCTGGCTATGTTTCTCAAACCACCCTGGATTCGCTTTGATCACATAGAACTGAACCTGTGGAAAGCAAATAGTTCTCGGGCCCCTGATTTATAGAATTGTGATATAATGGCATTATGCAATGGCTGCGAGGAAACCCATCCTGGTAACTATCATAGCAAGCTGATGAAAGCATGAAACATTAACGCATAGGAAGGAATCAATCATCAGCACATCACAATCCAACCAATACAAGAATCAGTCCAGTCTGGACTGATTAGAATCCTGCAGATTGTGTTGTCTGTGCAAGGAAATGAAAGACAGTCAGGCTTGGAGTGCCCACTGATTTTAATGACCTGGGAGCTTGTCTCTAATATGCTGATTGGATTTGCTATTGATTATGTTTTCAACTTGTGTAATGGCCCAGTTTTGGTGATTGCTATTGTACTGCAGTGCAGATTGAACTTGGCGACGGGGAGTCACGGGAACATGTCTAATGGAACAAGAGAATCATACCCTTTACTCAAACACATTGCATTTCCCCAAAATGTACCATAGCTCATACTACAGTAGCCTACATCTCTGCAAATACATAACGCTGTTAGAGAAGGGTTATAGATGTATATTTCAAGTACAAATACATGTTAAGAACTGTAATGAAACCAATCTATTTTGTTGTTATTGCACTTTCCAAAACACATTCCACATTTATGTAGTCACACTCCAGCGCAATATAGTTCCTGATTCTTCTATTCTGCTTAATTGAACCCATTAAATGGTGTGACCCTGTATTTGTGTATTCAGCAAGCACTGCATTACACAGTCTCTTGTGAAGTGATATTTGACTAATCAAAGTTCGGATCTTACCACAGAAAGTGTATATAGCCCTGCAATCTGGGAATACATTTTGGGCTCCATGTTTCTCACTCTGCATGCAAAATAACCATAGTATTTAAAAGTAGATGTAATGGCACATCATCCAAGACATGTCGGAATACTACAACTAGTGATTGCATCTGTGAGTTCATAAACAATCAGAGTGTGTGTAGGACTAGGTTATGGTAAACAAGGAAATTCTATTCTTACTTGTGCACTTTTTGATGCCGGATCCTTTCTTCAGAGCGTGTCGACTGAGTTTGCACTGGAAGTTGTTTTCCCAGAACTCTGCAAACCAAATATTCCTTCTGTTGTTGTCCAAAGTTCTGCTGATAAAGTAGCGATCAAACCCTAGAGAGATCAATGAGAGGCACAGTTGGATTTAGAACCACCTGCTGAACTACTGCAGAGATGTGTATTGGATTTTCTGATGATTTTATCAACAAGTTCTTTCAGCACTACCTCCACATAGTACTACTTTCATCCTACAGTATATCCTGATGTTGTTTACAGTTTATGTCAGTGTTTTATTTGGAAATGTCAGGGTTTTGAATTTCATTTTAATTTCATTGTCAAAGACAACAAAAAATAGATACAAATGTCATCCTCATATCACCAGTACTGCCAACTGTTGTGTGTCATTTAAATTGGACAATAAAGAATATAGAACATCATATTCTGTATAACATCAGTACCTCGGATGGACTGACGTTTAGGTAGGATGGTAACAGCACCTTCTGCCATCTCCTCCTGGTTGAGTATGGGGGAGATCTTAGACCCCCAGCTGTCTGACCCCACCCATATGAAATGTCCTGTCTGGTTGTCCTTCTTCGCTGCTTGAAGAAGCCGCCTGTAGGAGAGGCAAAGAGAGAATACAGTACAATTCTTGCCATTTATATACATGATTCACCTACTCATGGGGCTAGATGATTAGGTGAATACGATGTGTTGGTACTGGACATTAACAATAGCCAAACTACACATCGCGTGGATCGATCCTAGGACCAGCACAATACACTAAAGAAGAACCCTGTTTGAACACTGCCACCCTGGCCTGTGACAGAGTGCCCCCTCTGGTGGTGTGTACATGGTGCAGGCTCGCGAACACCCATCCCTCTCTTCCTGTGCTGCCACATTACTCCAGGGGTTGGTCCCTCCCTGGTAATATAGCTAATTAAGAAGCAACCAGGATGAGCCAGCCAGTGTTCCCTGCTGTTCCACCAGGCTCTGTGTTGATCACTCCTTCTACTGCCTCTATGACCACAGTACTGGAAACACAGCCACTACAACAGAACTGCAGTACTGGAAACACAGCCACTACAACAGGACCACAGTACTGGAAACACAGTCGCTACAACAGGACCCACAGCGGACGCCAACATGATACTGGAAACACAGTCGCCATCAACAGGACCACAGTACTGGAAACACAGTCGCATCAACACAGACCACAGTACTTGGAAAGACAGTCGCTACAACAGGACCACAGTACTGAAACACAGTCGCATCAACAGGACCACAGTACTGGAAACACAGTCGCTACAACAGGACCACAGTACTGGAAACACAGTCGCTACAACAGGACCACAGTACTGGAAACACAGTTGCTACAACAACCAAACAGTACTGGAAACACAGTCGCTACAACAGGACCACAGTACTGGAAACACAGCCACTACAACAGGACCACAGTACTGGACACACAGCCACTACAAACAGGACCACAGTACTGGAAACACAGTCGCTACAACAGACCACAGTACTGGAAACACAGCCACTACAACAGGCCACAGTACTGGAAACACAGTCGCTACAACAGGACCACAGTACTGGAAACACAGTCGCATCAACAGGACCACAGTACTGGAAACACAGTCGCATCAACAGGACCACAGTACTGAACACAGTCGCATCAACAGGACCACAGTACTGGAAACACAGTCGCATCAACAGACCACAGTACCTGGAAACACAGCCACTACAACAGGACCACAGTACTGGAAACACAGTCGCTACAACAGGACCACAGTACTGGAAACACAGTCGCTACAACAGGACCACAGTACTGGAAACACAGTCGCATCAACAGGACCACAGTCTGGAAACACAGCCCTACAACAGGACCACAGTACTGGAAACACAGTCGCATCAACAGGACCACAGTACTGGAAACACAGCCACTACAACAGGACCACAGTACTGGAAACACAGCCACTACAACAGACCACAGTACTGAAACACAGTCGCTACAACAGGACCACAGTACTGAAACACAGTCGCTACAACAGGACCACAGTACTGGAAACAAGTCGCATCAACAGGACCACAGTACTGGAAACAAGTCGCATCAACAGGACCACAGTACTGGAAACACAGTCGCATCAACAGGACCACAGTACTGGAAACACAGTCGCATCAACAGGACCACAGTACTGGAAACACAGCCACTGCAAACAGGACCACAGTACTGGAAACACAGTCGCTACAACAGGACCACAGTACTGGAAACACAGCCACTAAACAGGACCACAGTACTGGAAACACAGTCGCTACAACAGGACCACAGTACTGGAAACACAGCCACTACAACAGGACCACAGTACTGGAAACACAGTCGCTACAACAGGACCACAGTACTGGAAACACAGTCGCTACAACAGGACCACAGTACTGGAAACACAGTCGCTACAACAGGACCACAGTACTGGAAACACAGTCGCATCAACAGGACCACAGGACGGGACACAGTCGCTACAACAGGACCACAGTACTGGAAACACAGTCGCATCAACAGGACCACAGTACTGGAAAAACAGCCACTACAACAGGACCACAGTACTGGAAACACAGTCGCTACAACAGGACCACAGATACTGGAAACACAGTCGCATCAACAGGACCACAGTACTGGAAACCACCAGCCTACAACAGGACCAGAAGTACTGGAAACACAGTCGCTACAACAGGACCACAGCTGAAACACAGTCGCATCAACAGGACCACAGTACTGGAAACACAGTCGCATCAACAGGACCACAGTACTGGAAACACAGTCGCATCAACAGCCAGGTACAATAACAATACAGTGTATCTCGAGTCACTCTGCCACCCCTTTGGCTCACCAGTCGACAGAGTAATGCATGTTTGAGTTATAATGACCTTTCTCCTACCTCTCACTGAATAAACATGGTTTATTCTGAGCCCCAGCTTTCCCATATAGCTCTACAGGATAAAATAATGTCTGTAACAAAACCTACAGTATACTAATATCATGTCATATGCTCCTTCCCCCCCCCCCCCCTTGAGGTCATTTACAGAACAATCACATACAGTAAATACCAGGTGTTCACATCATGGTGTGAGTTATTTAGTGAGGAAGGGTTGGCATGACAACAAGGTTTATGTTTATGACAAAATGCATGATGGCACTAACATCCTTCTCCTAGCCTTCTGCTAGCCTGAGTGCTGTAAACTCAGAATGTATATTTTAAAAAATATATGAATTGGCTGCCAACTCACATTGACTGGGTTCAAGGGTACAGCAGGCATGCTGGACAGAAATCCCCCTGGCTTTTATAATTACTGTATATCCAGACTATTACCCATTATCAGGCTCGGATAAGTCAATGAGCATTTTGTGTCACTGGCCTACACAGAATACCCCATAATGTCAAAGTGGAATTATATTTTTAGAAATGTTTACAAATTAATAAAAAATGAATAGCTGAAATGTCTCGAGGAAATAAGTATTCAACGCCTGTGTTAAATAATTTAAGGAGTAAAATTGTGCTTAACAAGTCACATAATAAGTTGCATGGACTCACTCTATGTGCAATAGTAGTGTTAGCGTGATTTTTGAATGACTACCTCATCTCTGTACCCAGCACATACAATTATCTGTAAGGTCCCTCAGATGAGCAGTGAATGTAACTTTATATCCTGAAAACAAAGTGTTATCTTTGGGACAAATCCAACAAAACACATCACTGAGTACCACTTTCCACATTTTCAAGCGTGGTGGTGGCTGCATCGTGATATGGGTACTGTATGCTTGTCATCGGCAAGGACTAGGGAGTTTTTTTTTTGATAAAAAGAAACGTAATAGAGCTAAGCACAGGTGAAAAAGTGCACAACCATGTGATGGTCTCAAAAAAGGTGTCAATTATAGTTGCAACTGCCCCGGCGTTCCGGTAAGAGAACGTAAATGACCAGTAGGAGACAGGGATACAATCCACACTTTATTACCACACTGAACAGACAGGCGCACACACACACACACAGCGATAGGAAGAGGAATGGTCAAAGATGTACTAAAGATGAGTCAGGGAGTCCAGAAGACGCATTGTCAATGTGGAAGGGTTCAAATGTGAGTTGATGTGAAGGACAGGAGCTTACAGAGGTTCTCTTAACCTGTCCTCCTCCTGGAAACAACTGAAGAGTTGAGAGGCAGAGTGGGGTTCTGCTGCTTCCAGGCTAGGTCACCGATTGGTTGATCAGGTCAGCTGACTCTGTTCCCTAAACAACCTGGTCCCTAAAACACACTGTAGGTCTGAATTGGCTTCCGCCACTGGACAATAGGGTCAGGCTGAGGCAGGGGGATGGTAAACCCTGCTGCAGCTGAAATGTCACACAGAGTTTGTCTATATGTCCTAGTCAGAGAGAGGGTTCAGTGAGGGTTTAATCATTTAAGGTATAGGGTTTTATACTACAGGCAAAATCCTATAGGAAAACCTGGTTCAGTCTGCTTTCCAACAGACACTGGAAGACAAATTCTCCTTTCAGCAGGACAATCACCTAAAACACAAGGCCAAGAATAATCTAGAGTTGCTTACCAAGACAACACTGAATGTTCCTGAGTGGCCTAGTTACAGTTTTGACTTAATTCGGTGATTAACAACCAACTTGACAGAGCAAGAGCAAATATTGTACAATCCAGGTGTGAAAAGCTCTTAGAGACTCACAGATGTAATCACTACCAAAGGTGATTGCAACATGTATTGACTCAGGGGCTTGAATACCTATCTAGATATATTAGTGTTTATTTTCATAAATGTTTTACAAATGTTAGAATTTTTCTTCCACTTTGACATTACAGAGTATTCTGTGTAGATGGTTGACAACAAATGACAATTAAATCAATTTTAATCCCACTTTGTACACAACTAAATATGGAAAAAGTAAAGCGGAGTGAATTCTTTCCAAAGGCACTGTATAACAGCTATTTTCTACAGATGTTTCATGTTGAGAAAAAGCTAAAAATGAAAGTTATTTAAAGGTAACTTTGATTATGGTAAAACTTTGCTTTTGGATACTCACATTGATTTATTTGTGCTACTTGACTCAGCAAGCCTGATTTGTCTTTAAAAAAAAGCCTATTACCTATTACTGCATAGAACGTCAATATCCCTGTATTGGTGTCTTGCCTCTGAGGGCAGATACTTTTTACAACATATCAATTCTAGTCACCAAATTCTAAGAATACGTTTGCATTATTTGTTACATATGCAAGAACAAATTGAATTTTAAAGTCATTTCTATATTCTTGAATATACTGTAAATAGTTTAAAATTGTCAATACATTCTCTCTCAGTCTCTCTCTCTGTCTCTCTGTCGGTCTCTCTCTCTTGCTCTCTCTCCCTCTCTCTCCCCCTCAACAAAAGTCCTGTGTTCATATTTACATACACTCTCAGAAAAAAAGGATTCTTTGGATTTCCCCATAGAAGAAACGTTTTGGGTTCCATCTCAAACCCTCTGTGTAAAGGGTTCTACATGGAACTCAATGGTTCCAACTGGAATCAAAAAGGGTTATTTAAAGGGTTCTGGTATGGGGACAGCCAAAGAACCCTTTTAGATTCTAGATAGCACCTTTTTTTCCTAAGAGTGTACCATAAGCCACTGTTGCACCGTATCAATGTAGAGGACAAACCATACATTACGCTATACACGTACTGTACACTGAGTGTACAAAACATTAGGAATACCTGCTCTTTCCATGACATAAACTGACCAGGTGAATCCAGGTGAAAGCTGTGATCAATCCCTTATTGTGGTCACCTGTGAAATCCACTTCGATCAGTGTAGATGAAGGGGAGGATACAGGTTAAAGAAGACAATTTAGACATGGATTGTGTATGTGTGCCATTCAGAGGCCATTCAAAGGGTGAATCGACAAGACAAAAGATTTATGCCAGGCACACCGATTTGAGGGGTATGCCAGGCACACCGATTTGAGTATGTCAAGAACTGCAACGATGCTGGGGGGTTTCACGCTCAACAGTTTCCTGTGTGAATCAATAATTTGTAAAAAGTATTTAACCTTTATTTAACTAGGCAAGTCAGTTAAGAACAAATTCTTATTTACAATTACGGCCTACCCCTAACCCGGACGACACTGGGCCAATTGTGTGCTGCCCTATTGGACTCCCAATCACGGCCAGTTGTGATACAGCCTGGAATAAAACCAGGGTCTGTAGTGAAGCCTATAGCACTGAGATGCAGTGCCTTAGACCGTTGCGCCACTCGGGTCCACCACCCAAAGGACATCCAGCCGACTTGACACAACTGCGGGAAGCATTGGAGTCAACATGGGCCAGCATCCATGTGGAATGCTTATGACACCTTGTAGAGTCCATGCCCTGACAAATTGAGGCTGTTCTGATGGCAAAAGGGGGTGCAGCTTAATATTAGGAAGCTGTTCCTAATGTTTTGTACATTCAGTGTATATTCTCTGCTTGTGTTAGTAGTAGGTACTGTAGGTTTTGAATGTGCTGTAAAACATAATGGAACCCACACACATCACCAGCTGTTGCCCCAAGACACTGATCAGGATGCTCCTCAGTCCTCAGGACAACTAAAGGTTTTTAACACTGCAGAGGAATGGAGGAAATTGGTAATTGATTGGTAATTGCTGTAAACTAGAAAACCAGTACTAGTCCAAAGTTTGGACACACCTACTCATTCAAGGGTTTTTCTTTATTTTTACTATAGTGAAGTCATCAAAACTATGAAATAACACATATGGAATCATATAGTAACCACAACAGTGTTAAACAAATCAAAATATATTTTACATTCTTCAAAGTAGCCACCCTTTGCCTTGGTGACAGCTTTGCACATTCTTGGCATTCTCTCAACTAGCTTCACCTGGAATGCTTTTCCAACAGTCTTGAAGGAGTTCCCACATACTGTATGCTGAGCACTTGTTGGCTGCTTTTCCTTCACTCTGCGGTCCAACTCATCCCAAACCATCTCAATTGGGTTGGGGTTGGGTGATTGTGGAGGCCAGGTCATCTTATGCAGCACTCCATCGCTCTCCTTGGTCAAATAGCCCTTACACAGCCTGGAGGTGTGTTTTGGGTCATTGTCCTGTTGAAAAACGAATGATAGTACCACTAAGCGCAAACCAGATGGGATGATGTATCGCTGCAGAATGATGTGGTAGCCATGGTGGTTAAGTGTGCCTTGAATTCTAAATAAATCACAGACAGTGTCACCAGAAAAGCACCCCCACACCGTTACACCTCCTCCTCCATGCTTCACGGTGGGAACCACACATGTGTAGATCATCTGTTCACCTACTCCTTGTCTTATAAAGACATAGCGGTTGGAACCAAAAATCGCAAATTTGGACTCATCAGACCAAAGGACAGATTTCCACCGGTCTAATGTCCATTGCTCGTGTTTCTTGGCCCAAGCAATTCTCTTCTTATTATTGGTGTCCTTTAGTAGTGGTTTCTTTGCAGCAATTCGACCATGAAGGCCTGATTGACACAGTCTCCTCTGAACAGTTGATTTTGAGATTGAACTCCGTGAACTCTGTGAAGCATTTACTTGGGCTGCAATCTGAGGTGCAGTTCACTCTAATGAACTTATCCTCTGCAGCAGAGGTAACTCTTGGTCTTCCTTTCCTGTGGCGGTCCTCATGAGAGCCAGTTTCATCATAGCGCTCAATGGTTTTTGCGACTGCACTTAAAGAAACTTTAAAATTTCTGGAGATTTCCCGGATTGATTGACCTTAATGTGTTAAATTCATGATGAACTGTTGTTTCTCTTTGTTTATTTGAGCTGTTCTTGCCATAATATGGACTTGGTATATAGGGCTATCTTTTCTATATCACACGTACCTTGTCACAACACAACTGATTGGCTCAAATGCATTAAGATGGAAAGAAATTCCACAAATTAACTTTTAACATGGCACACCTGTTAATTGAAATGCATTCCAGGTGACTTCCTCATGAAGCTGATTGAGAGAATGCAAAACTGTCATCAAGGCAAAGGGTGGCTACTTTGAAGAAACTCAAATATAAAATATGTTTTATATTTGTTTAACACATTTTTGGTTACTACATGATTCCATATGTGTTATTTCATAGTTTTGATGTTTTCTCTATTCTAAAATGTAGAAAATAGTACAAATTAAGAAAAACCCTTGAATGACTAGTACTGTAAATACCTCAGATAAGAAGAACATGTCATCAAAATGTAGTTAGATTGAGTGTGTTTAATGTGAACTGGCACATATCCCGTTCACTGTGGACATCTAATAAAAAATAAAGCTGATATAGCTTACTGAAAATGGTGTATTTCATTTTAGGGATGTTCAAGCATGGTGGGGAGGACAATATACTAATGTACAGCCATTTACACCGCAGTGCATCCCCATCTAAACCAATGGGCAAAAATGCTGAATGTTGCGTCTTTAAACAGAAACTCAGATAAATTTAGATACTTTGTTGGCATCATTTAGTATGTTAGTTTAATTATTTTTTCATTCCTGTAACAGTCAACATCACTAACCTAATGTCATCTTCATTGGCAAAGAGAATAACAACCCGTGCATTGGGGTTCTCTGACAGTCTGCGGATGATCTTGTCAAACTCTCCAGGCTTAGGTTCTCGTGGTATCTTCACTGACTGAGAGATGCACACACCTCCTGCAATCAAGGGACAGAGGAACATGTAAGGATTATTATAGACAGAGGAAAATAGACATGGATAAATTACACTAGCTGATCTGCTGATCTGTCTAGGCTGTCCCTAAAACAGAGTATAAATAAAGTTTATAATCAGTACCTGGGGACCTTTTATCAGGGTACACCATCTCTGATGTAGTTTGGAGTATTGTTATGGAACACCTGTCGGGCATCAGCACCAGAAATAACTATATTGGTTAACCATCACAGGGCATCTGTATATAGCTACAGTAAACCAGCACAGGGCATCTGCATTTAGATACAGCAAACCTCTATCTAAATGCAGGTTCATCATTCTTAGAATCACCCTCTTTCTTAGTTCTCTGTGTCAACTGAAAGTAGGCCAAAGCCAAGTAGAGTTTTTTTCACTCGCCTAAAACCAACAACACTAATCCTATTCATATCTTCAGGACTTTTTATGGATGTCTGGATGCAAGATAAAAATTGATAATATTTCACAGCATGATGAACGCAAGGTATTAACAAAATATCATGTCATGTCTCAGCATAGCTGAGACATGGAAAACCATAGATTCAGTTTATGGGGGTGCCAATGAGATTGGGGAAATTGTGTAGCAATTCGTAGCAAACCTACACTCGTAATTGAAAATTTGCGAATAGTTGAAATGTTTCTCTCCATAGATGTATTTTTGTTCAACTTTAGCATTGTAAGGCTTTCAGTAAGTTATAAAAGACATTAAGTACATCTTGCTTACTGGGCAAGCATACATTTACTGATATTCATCTTTCTACTTTTTCACAGCATTCTTTTTGTGTATTGTATGAATCCAAACATATAGGGCATCAAGGATTTCAATTTTCAATGGAAGTATCCACATGACTCATAAAACTGTTAAGTTGGCAGTCAAAAATTGACAGTTACTCTGACATGTCATCAACAACAAAAAATTAAAGTGACATGATCAAAACTCCAAAATAACCCACCCATACATTACACAACATGTTATGGAAACCAGTGCTACTTAATTTAAATTTAACCAATCAAATCCATGTAACCAGTGGTGTAGTGGAGGGTAAACTCACGTAGAGTAAACTCCGTTTACCTATTTTTTTGTTGTTGGCGGAAAAATGCATTGAAAGTTTAGAGAGTGTTCCTTTACTCGGCGCGACTGGCAATCAACGTTTACCCGCCAATTGTTTTTACCACTACATCACTGCACGTGACCTAATCCCATTCCTAATCTGGTGTGTTAGACTCTGACACACACAATACACTTACACAATTCCCCAAAGAGAGCAGCAAACTAAACCTTCCCGTGCCATGAGGCATTGGTATCCAGCAGCAGAAAGAAAGTGAGGGAGCTCCAGCATACGTCCATTGGATAGCAAACAAGCCAAGGCTTTCTAATTCTCAGAGAAACATTTCAGGAGAATTGTTTTGTCATCCTGCCAAAATGCCACAGACTCTATGGGCATGCTAATGAACTGTGCAATCAATGCAGGAATAATACCCTCTGGTTCAGTGAATAGCTGCCAGGGCTGCACGATGGATCAGAAAACAAAGCGCCCCAACTCTGATACTAATAGGTTGTGAAAGTACGATTTTTTTTTAGCAAAGACCATTAGATGGACAACAATGGGCGTGATGACAGTCTAGCTTATAGGTGCAAAGGGCCACTTCTGGTTGAGAACCTTTGAGCTAAGGCCTTAGTCAACGGCATGCAACAACACACTGATGTTATTGTACTCCCTCCCACATACTGTACATGCAAGTAGTTTATTTTTCTTTGATTTTGTGGTTTTGCTACCCCACTATACCATACACTGGCAGTGCTCTGACCATGCTGTCACTGGGCTGGTTAATCGTTTCTTTTTGTCTTCACTGGAGAAATAGAGTCTTGTCTTTTGTCTGTAATGTATTTTTCGTTATGTGTCAGACCCCAGTAAGACTAGCTGTCGCCATTGGCATCGGCTAATGGGGATCCTAATATATCAAATCAATCAAATCAAATTACTCATATCATGGTTCATGTCTGTTTTTTCTAGGGTCAGCAATTGTCATAGTGACAGACCCATTATTCTCCTGCTTCCACGATTCTTTCACTCATTCCTCCACACACCAAAATAGATTGAAAGCCATTCCTGGGTCCGACAATTGTCCAATCTATTCAGTGGCCTACACTACATTTTCTCCATCATACATTCTGTTTTCACTCTTCAATCCTACAGTACTCTGTAAACTTTTTCCAACTAATTATAGCCAGTCGAAACTGATTCTCCTGAGGTTTATCTGTCGATCTAGCTGTCTCATTCTATCTACGTAGCCTGTAGACTTATGGGAAATGTTACTCCAGTAATGGGCAGATCTAGGGTGAATGCTATAACTATTCTCCTCATCATTACCAGAGACTCTATCCATCTCAACCATAATATCTCTTTGCCTCATAGGTGTCCCAGTCCCAGGGTCCCTCACCATATTCTCTGTGGAGAAGATAGAGAGTTATCCCTTTCTCCCTGCTCCCTCTTCACTGCTACTGTTCTGTGACCTAGCCTCTGGAGAGGGAAGCCAAGGGAGCGAGATATACACTGGACGTGCTACCTTGTCCCAGACCTGTGTTTTCAACTCTCTAGAGACAGCAGGAGCGGTAGAGATACTCTGAATGAGTGGCTATGAAAAGCCAACTGACATTTACTCCTGAGGTGCTGACCTGTTGCACTGTCTACAACCTCTGTGATTATTATTATTTGACCCTGCTGGTCATCTATGAACATTTGAACATCTTGGCCATGTTCTGTTATAATCTCCACCCGGCACAGCGAGAAGAGGGCTGGCCACCCCTCATAGCCTGGTTCCTCTCTAGGTTTCTTCCTTGGTTCCGGCCTTTCTAGGGTGTTTTTCCTAGCCACCGTGCTTCTACACCTGCATTGCTTGCTGTTTGGGGTTTTAGGCTGGGTTTCTGTACAGCACTTTGTGACAACAGCTGATGTAAGAAAGGCTTTATAAATACATTTGATTGATTGATTGATTGATTGAGATGGAAAGAGCGAGCTCCCAGCCACTTGCAGTTGAGGCCCACTGAACTCACTGGGTCCCTATTGGGTCACTGGAAACAAAACTCCATAATTCAGCCCTATGCTGCTAGCAGTCCTGCTTCATCAGCTATAATATTGCAATCATATTACAATGCATTACCAATCTCTGTATAATTGTAGGACTATAGTATGTATTCACTGTTCTGCAGGTATTCTTATTATTTCCCCATTACAAAGTTGTTTGGTGGGGGAGGGGTTGTGGTGGAGTTTATGATGAACTGCGAAAACAAATCCAGCACAGACTACATTTTATTCCTTCTTCAAAATGCCATTTTATCGATCTAATTATGATTGTTCCCTCGTTATGCATCTGCTATTATAGTTTATGTAAGGTAACAATCCACCGGTAATTACTGCCTTCCAGGAATCTGGTTCTCTACACAATGCTTTTCTAGATTACATTTAGCCTCAGGATATGATTAATTAGGAAAACTCTCCCTCTCTCTCCTTTTCCCTGATGAAATTCCCTGCATTGCAGACCAACCATTTTCAATCCACTGGCATACGGTATGAACATGTAGACAGAAAAACAGATAGTGAAGCAGTTAAAAAAACACAGTGAATGTTGCAACCGACCTAGCGTTGACATGATTTCACCATTTTCTAAATCTCTGGGGAGATGCATACCAATAATTATCTGTTGATTAATTATGTTCCATCAAGTCCACCTGACTGTGTTGTTGTCTCTCCAGACTTAAAGAAATTTGTGAGGCTTGCATGAAAAATATAATTAAATTGTGTGCTATTTATCAAACTCCAAGCCAAGCAATCTCTCTCTTCTTCATCAAAAATATGATTTATTACTTGAGTGTCTTCTTTTTTCACACATTTTCGAAAAACACGATTGGTTAAGGGATTTTTGAATCACTAACAACTCTGTGCCTGGAAAAATAAGCTGAGGGCCCAGTGAAGGAGAAAAAATGAACCCACGTCTCTGTAGGAGACAAAATGAACCCACGTCTCAGGCTGAAGATGTTGCTGATGAGTTCCAATGAACCGCCAGCCCCCCATCTCGCCATTTCGCCACCTAAACCCCACTACCTCTCACACCTCCTAGACAGGCAATGTGTAAATCATCTCCAAAAATGTCCTTCTTTGCAGAGATCTGCACGCTCCTATTCTCTAACCAGCGTCATCTACTGACAGTAGCTGTCTTCTCTTCTCTAGTGGGCCTGAACAGCAATCTTCATTCCTATTAGACACCCAGGAGAGAGAACGTTGATGTCGTAAACATTAAATACAGCCCACTCAGAGTGGCGGATTGCTGCACAGCGTTTGTCCTCTGTGGAAGTACTGGAGAGAGGTTCACTAGATTTACCACACTGAAGGTGCTAAAGATATCCCGATGTGACCAATTCAATGCTATTTGCTAGGTAAACAAGCTGTAAAAGAATCCGGAGTATGGGGTAAAGGTAACCATTATGATTTAATACCACACAGGCACACTGATGCATCATTCTTATGATTGTCATCACCATCACATCATCAGATTAGAAACAACTTGATCCTCAATAATCCACATTTATGTTTGCAGTGTCATTTATGTTTGCAAATACATAACAAAGGGATGCACCTTCACAGAGTGGTTTATTTCTTTGCAAATAAAGGATACGTAGAATAACCTACAACGTTCCTTAGTAGAAAAAACGTTAATTGTTGAGAACTAGTATCAAATATCGTTTTTTAATTTGAATCACATGGATGGTTCAGCTATTGAATGGGAAGAGATGAACGACCCCAATTTCACCTAACCAATTTGCCATTTGTTTTTAATATTCCATATGCCAAAGCCATTTCTCAGAATTCTCCTTATTCTCCTCTTTTGAACTGAGAAATGTATAAAATCAAAAGGGCACCTGTGTGTATATGCCCACTTCCCAGATAGTAAGGGAAGCTTTGTTATATTGTAAGGCATGGCAGACACTAGAGGACTTGTCAGAATGTATAAGGCTTACTTTGTTTATTCAGTGTGCAGGCTAATATGAGGCAGCAGCTTTGGGATGGATCGTGGTAGAGTCGTGGGTTCACCGTCCCTGTGGGAGAATGCAGCAGTTCAGTCTTATCTTTCATATGAAGGGGTTTGTGTTGTGCCCACAGGCCTGCTTGTCAAACACTTTTAGTGCCCATAGGGATTCACACTAATATCATGCCTCTCCTCTCCTACTCTGGTGCTGCTGATCATGTACTTCCTAGTTAATACTGCTCCAGCTACTCAATAATATTTATATTGATGACATGGCTGACAACTTTGAAAAGTTTATGATTTTACATAGCCACTGTGTGTGTATGTGTGTTGTTTGTTGCGTGTGTGTTGAAGCTGAGTATATAGTCTCCCAATGCCTCTGCTTGTGGCAGCAGGGGGATGTATCTAAAACATGGGAACATATTGTAGCAAGGCAGATGTTTAATAAACACAGACAACAGACTGTACACTTGAAGGGTGTAGGTACACTAGAGCCTATCTAAGAAGAGGGAGCAGGGAGGCGTACTAACAGGAGAGGAGGGAGTAGCTAGTAGAACAGGAATACAGAGAGAGCAGCAAGGCAGCACACTCCCTCTCGGTACAAGAGAACACTGAGGGGAGTATTAGAGGGCCTGTTATGCCTGGGAGATTTACATCTGGAAACAGAGAGAAACAGGCAGTGGAACTAGTGGAGGCGTATTGGAAAAGCTGTGAAGTAAAACTAGGTTATGCACCCTCATTGCTGCTGAGTACATAACAAAACATAAACGTGTAGATCTCCAACAGAGGAAAATATGACTTTGTTTGGACTTGTCCTTATCATGTTCTTATCTCCCTTCAACATACTGTATGACCAGGTGGTCAAAGATACGGTTCAGAGTTTGTTAGACTCCGGCTCCCGAATTATTGTTTGCACAACGTCTAACATTAATTATTTCCCCAGTGAACGACTTCCCAACAGCCTTAATTTAAGTAATTACATAGAGATTTTTTAAAAATCTGTATCAACATTAGTGTTATAAATTGCATACACAAAGGTCAGGTATATTAATATTCTGCTATTATGAATTTAATACAATGATTATCCCCTCTAAAGGGAAGTGGTACTCGCTGATCCATTGTTTTGACATTGAATGTACCATTTACTGCAAAATACAAGATTTAGGCAGTCACTTCTTTCCATCCATGCCATAGTAAGGGGTGAAGTGTTGTTCCTCTGGCTTTTATTCTTGCCTGAAGAGTTTGGTATTTTCATCAAGTGAATTCCTGAACCAAGCTCTTTTCGAATGAAAGTGTTTCCCAAAGCTCCTAGAAGGTTCCATGGACAGTGGAATGTAATGAAGGGATTGAGGGCAAACATTCTTTCTAATTTTAAAGAACTAGGTAGTAACTAAGTTGTCCCATTTCCCAACCCCCCTCATGTGTGGTGCTAGTGTATGTGCTACTGGTTATGGGACTGACTACTTTTGTTGGCACAGTCAGACAGTGGAACTGGATCAGATAATAAACCCTCTCCCCGGATAGGGATATAAACTGAAGATAAGTTGCCAAAGAGTTACACATTGTATTTACTACTACTTTTCTTCCACTAGGGTGAGTATTATTAACACTACAAGAGAAACAGAAAGACGTTTCTTTTCCTACTAAAGATGCCAAATTAAACAAGGAACCAGGAGAGGATTAGAAAAATACAGAAATAGCTTGAACGACAGAGAACTCAACCCTTTTCATGAGCAGGAGGGTTCATTGAGAATGACTAAACATAATTTGGTCAGGGGACGTGTTCCTGCTGGTGGTCTGTTGAGCCATGTCGCCAGACTGCTGTGCTGAGAATCCTTCTCAGCTTGTCCCATCCTGCAGATACAAACTCCCAGCATGCAAACACCCTGACACCATGTTTTAATTTCTGTCATGAGATCATCTATATTTGACTGAAATTAAATTATTACTGGTAAATGATGAAAATAGCACAAAACCAAACATGGCACTGTTGGGTGAATTTGAGTTGGTGTTTTTATCAGAGGAACAGAGATAGATCTTGACATGCTCCATTTCTTTTATTTAACTAGGCAAGTCAGTTAAGAACAAATTCTTATTTACAATGACAGCCTAGGAACAGTTGGTTAACTGCCTTGTTTAGGGGCAGAACAACAGATTTTTACCTTGTCAGCTCAGGGATTTGATCTAGGAACTTTTCAGTTACTGGCCCAACGCTCTAACCACTAGTCTACCTGCCGCCCCAGGTAGCCTAGTATACATACATTTTGAATCACAAACAGTATCTCAGAAGAGTACAATGTGCAATAAAATGAGTCCCTCTTCTAGAGTGAATAAAACAGTTGCCTCTCTACTTAGATCATGTTCTGTATACAGGTGTATTCACTTGCTGTGGTGTTTGATGTGGAAGCAAAGGCAATTAGCCAAACAGAAGTAAAGTTGAAAACATGCTTTGTACTGTAGCTAAATTGAGAAGGATAAGAATATCCATGTATGACAGAGTGTGATATTTGTTCAACAGGATCTCCACTCACTGGCAACTATGGACTATGTGTGAAATCATTTATTATCAGGGTCTTTGTGAGAGAGTAGCTGCAAGAGTAGGATGTCAGTGGCAGTCGGTGCGGTTTAAGATGAGGGAGTGTGATTTTTTATTTCTTATGAACATGGCCTTATTTCTTTTACAATACATTCACCCAGCTCAATGTAACATTGACGGGTTTAGGTTACTACATGATACTCAAATTTTCCCTATACCCATCATGAGGTTGCTACAACCTAGCCTATAAATGAAAGGTCGAGAGAAATTTTGGTAATCAAGGTGACAGACATTGACACATTCAATACCGCCTTGCACAACCTGTCACGAATCTCGCTTCCTGAGTCTGTTTTTGCCTGTGTTCTGTCCTGGAGTGTTTTTTCCGGTGTCCTGGAACGCACCCTGTCTGGTTGCCGGGCGACGTAGCTAGTGAGGATCTCTGAGTACCCGCACCTGTATCCCATCAGCTATCTGCACACCTGTCCTGATCATCACCCCTCCACTTCATAAGCGCTGACCTGACATCCATTCCCTGCCGATCGTTAGCCAAGAACAGTATGTTGCCAGCGTATCAGCCTCCAGTTTGAGAGAGTTTGTTTTGTGTACGTCTTGCTTGCCTGAACTTACCTCCGTTTTTTCTGTCTACAGTCATTCACCCGGAACACTCATCCCATCCCTACCTGGTCGTCGGTGACTTCAGTTACTACCTTGGATCTGCTTACTCAATTCCATCAACTCACCTCCGCTGCCCGCTCCGCTACTTGGATTTTTCTATCACTACATTTAAACTTGTAAATAAAAACTCACCTTCGTCTACTCTCCTTGTCCTGGTCTGCTTCTGGTTATACTTTAGAGAACGCTGACAGAACGATCCGGCCAGGAATGAACCCAGCGGACCTGGACTCCGTTCGACATGCCATTACCCATCAGGGAAGATATTGGGACAACACAGCACGGCGCACAGGAGATAGCGATTTCAGTCCAGAACTTCTCTACCAGCTTGGCGAGTATCCAGGATCAGCTCAGTTTGCGGCGGATTCTCCACCACCTGTTTCACCCCTCTCACCTGCCGCTTCTGGAGCGGTTTCCTTCCGTGAGCCCAAGGTACGACGCCTGATAAATACGAAGGGGATTTGGGAAGATGCCGTTCATTTCTTATGCAGTTGTTTAGTGTTTGATCTGCAGCCCCACTCTTACGCCACAGACAAGGCTAGGATAGCTTTTGTTATTGAACTGCTGCGTGGTAGAGCTTTGGAATGGGCTTCAGCTGTTTGGGAACAACAGGACACCTGCATGGCTCAACCAGGAGTTCACGGCAGAGATGAGAGAGCTTTTGACCATCCAGTCCGAGGTAAGGACGCAGCTAAGCGTGTTCTCTCTTCGCAAGAGCTCGTTACGTGGCAGACTTTGTGATTGAGTTCCGGACATTGGCTGTGGAGAGTGGGTGAATGAGGAGGCACTACAAGCGGCTTTTACCAGGGGTTGTCGGAGCAACTCAAGGAGGCTGATCTGCCTATGCCTATGCCTATGCCTTGTGACCTGGACAGTTTGGTCGCATTATCTATTAGGGTGGATAACAGAGTTCGAGAGAGGAGGGGGAGAAGCAGTGGTCCGCCAATCAAACAGCTACTCGGTTACCATTCGTGCAGGAGAGACCAGAAGGTGTTAATCATGTTTCTCACACGGATTATGGAGGAGCCTGCCGCCAGATCCTGAACCTATGCAAGTGGCGGCACGGTTAACAAGGACGAGCGCCAACGTAGACGTGAGACCAACAGCTGCCTCTACTGGTAGCTCGTGACATTACAATCTCCGTTGTCCTCAGCGCCCGTTAAACGCTCGGCTCGTTAAGTTTGGGAGGTTTGTTAGCGACCAGTTTCAACCTCTCAAGAGCCCTGTCAGACCTCGTTTTCCTGCTACCTCATAAATAAGAAGTTCAAGAGTTTAGCGAATTAACGCTTTCATCGATTCAGGTGCGATGACAGCTATCATTGATGCCACTTAGTGGAACAGCTGGGGCTTTCCAAGGAGCCAATTACCGGAAGCCATTGAGCAACCCACTCTGAACGGCAGTAGTCTGGCACGGATCACGATGAGGACTGAAACGGTTAAGATGTTGTTGTGGGGATCATTCAGAGGTTATTTTCTTTTTCATTGTGCCTTCCCCCATGATTCCTCTGGTCTTGGATACCCTGGCTAAGAGAACACAATCCCTCGTTCGATTGGGTGACTGAAAGGTAACTAGTTGGAGCATTGGATGCCATGCTAACTGCCTCAGGACTGCCTTTCTCATGCTGTCCCCAGTCGAGGTCAGTGAGGCTGCTCCTCCTGATATTTTCCCTGGTTCCTGAAAACATATCACGAGTTGGTGAGGTTTCAGTAAGCAGAAGGCTCAGTCACTTCCCCCCCACGACCTTATGATTGTACGATAATCTGTTCCCTGAGCTGCCTTTCCAAGGGACGGTTATACAGTATCTCTCGACACTGACGGAAGACCACTGAGACCCTACATAAAGGAGTCTCTTGCTGCAGGTCTCATTCGTCCCTCGTCATCACCCCTGGGAGCTGGATTTTTTTTGTGAGTAAGAAGGATGGCTCTCTTCGACCGTGTATTGATTATCGGGGGTTGAATGATATTACGGTRAAGAACAAGTACCCCRTGCCCTTGATGAGCTCCGCTTTCGATTCTTTACAGGGTGCTACTGRGTTTACGAAGCTTGATCTACGCAATGCGTATCATCTGGTTCGGATCAAAGAGGGGGACGAGTGGTTGACTGGGTTCAATACACCTATGGGACATTTCGAGTACCAGGTGATGCCGTTTGGACTTTCCAACGCTCCAGCAGTGTTCCAAAGTTTGGTGAATGACGTGCTGAGGGATATGATCGGTCTGTTTGTGTTCGTTTACCTGGATGACATCCTGATTTTCTCCAAGGAACTTTCCAGCCACATCCAGCATGTTAAGCAGGTCCTGCAGCGGTTATTGGAGAACCGTCTGTTTGTGAAGGCAGAGAAGTGTGATTTTCACGCCCACACTACATCCTTCCTCGGGTACATCATCTCCAGGGGTAAGATCAAGATGGACCAAGAGAAGGTTCGGGATTGGGCCCGGACCGGTACGAGATTGCAGCTCCAAAGATTCCTGGGATTTGCGAACTTCTATCGGAGGTTTATCCGTGATTACAGCCGGGTGGCCGCCCCTTTAACTGCTCTGACGTCTTGCACCAGAATTTTCTGTTGGACTCCTGAGGCAAACCGAGCATTTCTGAACTTGAACAGCCGATTCACCAACGCCCCGATTCTCTCTCAACCTGACACTTCCCGTCAGTTTGTTGTTGAGGTGGACGCATCTGATGTGGGGGTGGGCGCCATCCTGTCCCAGCGTAGCTCCACTGACGGTAAACTCCATCCCTGCGCCTTCTACTCTTGTCGTCTTTCACCAGCTGAGAGAAACTACGATGTGGGTAACCGGGAGCTTCTCGCTGTGAAGCTTGCCTTGGAGGAGTGGCGTCACTGGTTGGAGAGAGCGGAGCAACCGTTTGTGGTCTGGACTGACCACAAGAATCTGGCTTACGTGCAATCGGCTAAACGTCTCAACTCCCGTCAGGCCAGGTGGGCTTTGTTTTTTGGACGCTTCAATTTTTCCCTGACGTTCCGACCTGGGTCGAAGAACGGCAAGGCGGACGCCTTGTCCCGGATGTTCTCCAAGACGGAGGAGAGTGGGGCCAAGACTGAGACGATTATTTCCCAGAACCTTGTCGTGGGAGCCGTTACATGGAGGATTGAGGAGGATGTGATGGCGGCCCTTCGGACGCAGCCCGGCCCCGGTAACGGTCCACCCGGTCGGTTGTTCGTGCCTGAGTCGGTCCGTTCTGATGTCCTTCAGTGGTCCCACACCAGCAAGATAGCTTGTCACCCTGGCGTTGCCCGGACTATGGCGCTACTGCGCAGACGATTTTGGTGGCCTGCCATGGGAGAAGATACCCYGAGGTTTGTTGCCGCTTGTCCTGTTTGTGCGCAGAATAAAAGTACCAATCGGCCCAGCTTTGGGCTTCTTCACCCTATACCTATTCCCCGGCGACCTTGGTCGCATCTGGCCCTGGACTTTGTCACGGGGTTGCCCTCTTCTGTTGGGAACACGGTCATTCTGACCATTGTGGACAGATTCAGTAAGTTCGCTCACTTTGTCCCCATCTCCAAGCTTCCATCTGCCACTGAGACGTCCGAGATCCTTGTTAGGGAGGTTTTCAGGGTCCACGGATTGCCCAGTGACATTGTTTCTGACCGTGGTCCTCAGTTTACCTCTGCTGTCTGGAGATCTTTCTGTTTGGCCATTGGAGCTACAGTCAGTCTCACATCTGGTTTTCACCCCCAATCTAATGGTCAGGCGGAGAGAGCCAACCAGAAGATGGAGTCCACGCTGCTCTGTCTTGTCTCCTCTGATCCCACCTCTTGGTCCTCTCAGTTACCCTGGGTCGAGTATGCCCATAATACTCTCCCTTCATCTGCAACTGGGATGTCTCCCTTCCAGTGCCTGTATGGTTACCAACCTCCCTTGTTTCCTTCTCAGGAGAGGGATCTCTCGGTTCCCTCTGTCCAGGCCCACATTCGTCGTTGCCACCGGACCTGGCATCGGGCCAGGAAGGCCCTCCTTAGCGTTTCGGACCGGTATCAGATCCAGGCGAATCGTCGCCGTATTCCTGCTCCCGCTTATACCGTCGGAGATAAGGTTTGGTTGGCTACACGGGATCTTCCTCTACGGACTGAGTCGAAGAAACTGTCACAGAAGTTCATTGGTCCGTTTGTGGTAGAGAGAATCATTAATCCTGTTGTGGTTCGACTCAAGTTGCCTGCAACGCTTAGAGTACACCCCACCTTTCATGTCTCCTGCCTCAAGCCGGTTCTCCTCAGTCCTCTGTTGCCCCCTCCTCCTCGTCCTCCTCCCCCTCGGATGATCGTAGGTGGTCCTGCCTACACGGTGCGCCGCATCATGGACTCCAGACGGCGGGGTCGAGGGTTCCAGTATCTTGTGGATTGGGAAGGATATGGTCCAGAGGAGAGGAGTTGGATTCCTCGGCGTCAGATCCTTGATGCTGACCTGCTTCGTGACTTCTACCGCCTTCACCCTGACGCTCCGGGTAGTACGCCCGGTGGCGTTCGTCGGAGGGGGGGGTACTGTCACGAATCCCACTTCCTGAGTCTGTTTTTGCCTGTGTTCTGTCCTGGAGTGTTTTTTCCGGTGTCCTGGAACGCACCCTGTCTGGTTGCCGGGCGACGTAGCTAGTTGGAGGATCTCTGAGTACCCGCACCTGTATCCCATCAGCTATCTGCACACCTGGTCCTGATCATCACCCCTCCACTTCATAAGCGCTGACCTGACATCCATTCCCTGCCGGATCGTTAGCCATGAACAGTATGTTGTGCCAGCGTATCAGCCTCCAGTTTGATAGAGTTTGTTTTGTTGTACGTCTTGCTTGCCTTGAACTTACCTCCGTTTTTTCTGTCTACAGTCATTCACCCGGAACACTCATCCCATCCCTACCTGGTCGTCGGTGACTTCAGTTACTACCTTGGATCTGCTTACTCAATTCCATCAACTCACCTCCGCTGCCCGCTCCGCTACTTGGATTTTTCTATCACTACATTTAAACTTGTAAATAAATACTCACCTTCGTCTTACTCTCCTTGTCCTGGTCTGCTTCTGGGTTATACTTTAGAGAACCGTGACASAACCTTGCCTGCATCTAGCTAATCTAGGGTGTAATCATTAATCCAACAGTTGCAAACTAAAGTTTCTATTGGAGAAATTCAGGTATGGTTATCCCCGTTTCATTCCATTTGCTTCCGTTTAAGAAACATTTCAACAGAATCAGTGGAATGAATACACCCCTGATTGCATGCAAACACAGTTTACTTTAATAGCAGCCACATACACAGCAGGATCCCTTTCATCGTTGGACAATTACTTCTCGCATCTACGCACGCTCCTCCTCTCACCTTTTCCCTTTCCCCTCTCACCTTTTCCCTTCAGTGCACAACACATCAGCTGTCTGTGACCAGGCGAAAAAACCTTTCCAAGCAAACCTTCATATCATAACCACTAACAGCTACGCATAGCATACCTACATTGTGGTCACCATATTAGCTAACGTCAACTCAAAATAGCTACTAGAACTAACGTGTTAGTAAACCCGCTACAATCATGCAGTGTACAATTAGCAAGCAGTTTAGCAGTTACACCAGCGGGCCCCAATTGCAATCAAGTAATCAAACTAAAAGTTTACCTTGACTTGGAAGAGTTCCAGTGATGGATAGCCATAGCCAGGTAGGTAACATCCCTCTCTATTTGAGCCAGCTGTTTGAGTAGGCTAAACTAGCTAGCTGCATTTGCTAGCTAAGTAAGTGAAAGTGAAAAAAAATACAAAATATATCTCTCTCTTGCTTTTCCTTCATTTTTGAAGGAATTAATTTGCTTAAAACTGTTCAACTATTGTCTTTCTCTCTCTTTGAACTACTCACCACATGTTATGCACTGCACTGATAGCTAGCTGTAGCTTGTGCTTTCAGTACTAGATTCATTCTCTGATCCTTTGATTGGATGGACAACATGTCAAATCAAATTGTATTTGTCACATGCACTGAATACAACTTGTGTAGACCTTACCATGAAATGCTTACTTTTAAGCCCTTAACCAACAATGCAGTTCAAGAAATAGAGTTAAGAAAATATTTACTGAATAAACTAAAGTAAAAAATGTAATTTCAGTTCATGTTGCAAGAGTTCTGATGGGTTGGAAGAAGTCCTCTGGAAGTTGTCATAATTACTGTGTAATTCTATGGAAGGGGGTGAGAACCACGAGCCTCCTACACAGCAAATTGGCAATTGTTATCAAGTGTTCATTTTCTTGGTGTTACATTTTTTATGGTGTTGATTTAAGAGTTGTTTTTACACCCTCTGTGCTAATATAACTCCCAGGTGAGAGTTACTGTACAGAGGTTGGGCGGTGGCACAGAGCAGTGTTGATTGAGCTTCCGGTTTTATATACATCTACAGTACATCTGCAAAGTTTAGATTAAGAAGGTTGCTAGCTAGCTAACGTGGTTAGTCAACGTTAGATTAATTAGCTATCTAGCTAAATGTTAGCAGGAACTTTGTCTCAACTACATTAGTTCACTAAAATCAGCTAAAACTATACGATTTGAGAAAATTCATCAAAATCCAATAGGATCAGAGTTAGGCTTTACCGTTAAGTGATTTCAACCATATGCGTATTGAGTTCACGAGGCTAACTAACATTAGTGGTGCAGCAGGTGCATGGTGATCAATTTGAGCCCCGTTTGGTGCAGCATGTATCTAGCCAGGAAGTGAAGGTAACAACATGGCTAATATCTACTAATTGTTTTTTCAAAATGCATATAACTAAGAACTGACTTGCCTAGTTAAAGGTACATTTAAAAAAAAAAATGTATTCAGCCCCAGATCCGCAGGCAGGCAGAGACTTGTCTGGCCAAAAATTGTTAGATAGCTAGCTAGCTATATATCTAGCTACAACACCGACCTCAACATCTTGTAATTTTGCGCTTATGTTAGGTAGCTAGCGGACTTGGCCAGACGTGATAGGGTTGTCCTCGGTCATTTAGATTAACATGTCTATGGTGTGTGCTTGTTGTTAATCACAGATCAGACATTGTTTTCAAGCCGATATGGCTTGAAATGTATTGGCCAGTTTCTTACCTATAGATTTGATAGGTGGTGGTAACTCTTTGCAGCTAGTTAGATAGCTAGCTAGTTTGGTTGGTTGATTTCACTGCAATATTGCCTAGCAAAACCCAGGGTGACAGGTAGCCTAGTGGTTAGAGCTTTGAGCCAGTAAGCGAAAGCTTGTTGGATTGAATCCCCGAGCTAACAAAGTAAAACATCTGTCGTTCTATCCCTGAACAAGGAAGTTAACCCACTGTTCCCCGGTAGGCCGTCATTGTAAATAAGAATTTGTTCTTAACCTAGTGGTTAGAGCTTTGAGCCAGTAAGCGAAAGGTTGTTGGATGGAATCCCTGAGCTGACAAAGTAAAACATCTGTCGTTCTATCCCTGAACAAGGAAATTAACCCACTGTTCCCCGGTAAGCCGTCATTGTAAATAAGAATTTGTTCTTAACAGACATGCCTAGTTAAATTAAAAATGAAAGCCTCAGATCCACATTACATTATTAAAGTGGCATTTGGAACGAATGGTTGATCCACTGTAACCCTGGGAGAGGGTATAAGGAGGCTTTTTTGTGTGATTGTTTCTATATGTACAGCTACGCCATAAAATGTTTGCAACCAAATTTAACTTAAATATGACATTGTGTGTAATTGCATGTTGGTGACGTTCCAATACCAAAAAAACAAGAAGTTGAAAAAGTTGCAGCTTGGGTTCTCTTATGGAGATTTCATCAATCAAGGTGAATATACAGTTGAAGTCGGAAGTTTACATACACTTAGGTTGGAGTCATTAAAACAAATTTTTCAACCACTCCACAAATTTCTTGTTAACAAACTATAGTTTTGGCTGTCGGTTAGGACATCTACTTTGTGCATGAAACAAGTAATTTTTCCAACAATTGTTTACAGACAGATTATTTCACTTTTAATTCACAGTATCACAATTCCGGTGGGTCAGAAGTTTACATACACTAAGTTGACTGTGCCTTTAAACAGCTTGGAAAATTCCAGAAAATGATGTCATGGCTTTAGAAGCTTCTGATAGGCTAATTAACATAATTTGAGTCAATTGGAGGTGTACCTGTGAATGTATTTCAAGGCCTACCTTCAAACTCAGTGCCTCTTTGCTTGACATCATAGGAAAATCAAAAGAAATTAGCCAAGACCTCAGAAAAAAAATTGTAGACCTCCACAAGTCTGGTTCATCCTTGGGAGCAATTTCCAAATGCCTGAAGGTACAATGTTCATCTGTACAAACAATAGTACGCAAGTATAAACACCATGGGACCACGCAGCCGTCACAGCTCAGGAAGGAGTCGCGTTCTGTCTCCTAGAGATGAAGATACTTTGTTGCTAAAAGTGCAAATCAATCCCAGAACAACAGCAAAGGACCTTGTGAAGATGCTGGAAGAAACAGGTACAATAGTATCTACATCCACAGTAAAACGAGTCCTATATCGACGTAACCTAAAAGGCCGCTCAGCAAGGAAGAAGCCACTGCTCCAAAACCGCCATAAAGAAGCCAGACTACGGTTTGCAACTGCACATGGGGACAAAGATCATACTTTTTGGAGAAATGTCCTCTGGTCTAATGAAACAAAAATGGAACTGTTTGGCCATAATGACCATCGTTATGTTTGTAGGAAAAAGGGGGAGGCTTACATGCCGAAGAACACCATCCCAACCATGAAGCACAGGGGTGGCAGCAACATGTTATGTGGGTGCTTTGCTGCAGGAGAGACTGGTGCATTTCACAAAAATAGATGGCATCATGAGGCAGGAAAATTATGTGTATATATTGAAGCAACATCTCAAGACATCAGTCAGGACGTTAAAGCTTGGTCGCAAATGGGTCTTCCAAATGGACAATGACCCCAAGCATTCTTCCAAAGTAGTGGCAAAATGGCTTAAGGACAACAAAGTCAAGGTATTGGAGTGGCCATCACAAAGTTCTGACCTCATCCTATAGAACATTTGTGGGCAGAACTGAAAATGCATGTGCAAGCAATTCACCCAACTTACTGTGGGAAGCTTGTGGAAGGCTACCCGAAACAACATTTGACCCAAGTTAAACAATTTAAAGGCAATGCTACCAAATACTAATTCAGTGTATGTAAACTTCTGACCCACTGGGAATGTGATGAAAGAAATAAAAGCTGAAATAAATCATTCTCTGTACTATTATTCTGACATTTCACATTCTTAAAATAAAGTGGTGATCCAACTGACCTAAGACAGGGAATTTTTACTAGGATTAAATGTCAGGAATTGTGAAAAACTGAGTTTAAATGTATTTGGCTAAGGTGTATGAAAATTTCCGACTTCAACTGTATATACTGTATTTTATACCATCTACTGCACCTTGCCTATGCCGCTCGGCCATTGCTCATCCATATACTTATATGTACATATTCTCATTCACCCCTTAGATTTGTGTGTTTTAGGTAGTTGCTGAGAAATTGTTAGATTACTTGTTAGATTTGTGTGTATTAGGTAGTTGTTGGGGAATTGTTAGATTACTTGTTAGATATTACTGCACTGTTGGAACTAGAAGCACAAATATTTCGCTACACTCGCATTAACATCTGCTAACCATGTGTATGTGACCAATACATTTTGATTTGAAACATCCTTGAAAAGAGGGACACTGTATTGAAGCCTAAAGTCATCAAATGGGCAAATCCCTGACTACATCCACCGATTTGCTTCGCGTCCTGAAGTCTACAGAAAAACAGCCAGAGAATGACAGCGAAACCAGTAAGTGGATTCTCTCGTGGGTAGTGCAAAGTTTCAATGTGATTTGGGGTGTTTGCCTTTTCTTGCCCTCAGACTGTGACAATGATATGTCCTCCCTGCTGCTGCTTCATCTCCTCCCACCACCAGCAGTAGAGAAGAGGACCAAGATCAATGACAGCGATGCTGTGGGCAGACTAGTGCACTTTCATAAGGTAAGATGATAGTTATTGTTGTGTAATTTCTTTTTTAGGTTGTCTCTTCATTGTCTTAACATGGAGAGTGACTTAATAATACCCTTTGTGTGTTGCAGTCATGCTGCAGCATTGAAGACCATCTTGATGGGAGTCAAGGTCGACAGCCATACCTCCTTGACAACGAAGAAGACAGAGCAAGATTGACAACTACTACATTGTGGTGGACAAGAGGCTTGTTCCCTGCCAGGCAACTAGTGGTCTGTTTGCATTTGATGAACTGTTCAAAGCCCACTTTGTCTTTAACCTGACATATGATGATGCTGTTGTCAACTTCTACACATTTGTGCAGAACACCATCTACAACGTTGATGTAGGCAAAACAAGAGAGGCCCCTAGCGTGATAGAGTTGAGGACAAAACTTCTTAACTAGATAAATGTATGTTACGGTGCTTTTGTTGTCAAGCGTTGCACAGAAACAGCCAGTCATTGAGCCACCAAGTTTAGATTGGTCTATGCTCAAGATGGTTGTAGATGGCAGTTTTCTATATACTCAAGTTTCAGAAAACATTTGAATAGTATTCATAAGGATATTGGTCAAGTAGTTGATGCATTAAGCTTTTAAGGGCTCTCTCATGTTGGTGATTCTCCAGTCCAGTCAGAAGCTCCACAAAGTTTGCGACATTGGTGTCCCACATGATAATACTCAAAGGGATTGTTTTGAGAAGAATGGACTTGCAAAAGATATGTGTGCTTCCATCATTGCCAAGTTGCAATCTAGTGGTGTTGCAAATAGTGTTGTGTCAACAGTAGTTTGTGATTTAGAAGAGCTTACTACTGGGCTGCACTCCCAAATTAAACAAGTTCTGTCAGTTGTGCCTATGGATAACCCCTATACATCTGCTGTAAATGATAGTTTTGAGAACTTTGAAAACCCCTTTGCCAGTTTTAACACAGAAACCAAGAGAACTAAGTACTTCAACCAAAAATGCGGTGTTGTGGAACCAGTAGAAGTGGTGGTGGGAGTTAGATATGTATATGTGATAGCAGGTGAAATAAACAAACAGGCATGTATCATCAAGTCCCAGTGAAATACACTTTTGTATATATTCCTATACTGGAAACATTGATGTTCAATTGTGTTGCAATTCTGAAATCTGTAAGTTATTGGAAAATGCACCTAGGGATACATCTGTGGAAGACACTTATGGAGACTTTTGTGATAGAAGTTACTTTAAGACTTATCCCTTGTTCTCAAAACATAGAGATGCTTTACAGATCCAATTGTACTATGATGACTTTGAAACTGCCAACCCGCTTGGATCCAAGCGTGGTGTTCACAAGATAGGCGCCATTTATTTTGTCCTCAGGAATCTGCCACCTAATTTTAACTCTGCTGTGATGAATATCAATTTTGTCTCATTATTTCATGATCAAGATCTAAAGAAATATGGCTTTGATGCCATTCTGGAGCCCTTGGTTAATGATGTTAAAAAACTGGAGAGTGATGGTGTAAATGTGCCTTTTTCCACTGATAGAGTTTATGGCACTATCTGCCAAATAACTGGAGACAATTTGGTGATGCATGAAGTCCTTGGTTTCACAGAGTCCTTCAGTGGTCATTACTTTTGCTGGTTCTGTTTGATAGAGAAGTCTAATGCTCAGACGGTTTACAGTGAGGATTACCCTAAGATTGTCTTGTGTGGTAAAAATCTATTTGAAATGCATTTGAATCAGTTGCAATCAGACCCATAGCTCCCATCTGTGTATGGTGTAAAGAAAAATTCTAAACTAAACAGTTTGCAACACTGTGGACGTAATGCATAACATTATTGAAGGGGTGGCTCAGTTTGAGTTAAAATAGTTGTTTGAATATGTCTCTGAAAATGTTATTTCGAAACGTGCGATTCTCTCTAGAACCTACTCGTTTGACTATAGGTACTTGGAGCGCAAAAAACGTCCAACTAAAGTCAACCTAGAGAACATTGGAAATAGCATAGCACTTAATTCTATTTAAACTTTGTGTCTTGTGAGAAACGTTGATTTGAGGTGATGTTGCTCCAGCAGGAAATGAGAACTGGAATACGCTGCTCATCTTACTGGAAATAGTCAACATTGTTTTTTCCCCTTTTCTTAGCCAGGGCATGACTGTGTATCTGAAGCATTTGATAATTGAACATCACACACTTTTCAAACAGTTGTACCCACATAAAAATGTGATACCCAAACATCACTTTATGATACATTACCCAGCATGCATAAGACAAATCGGTCCTTTATTACGTTTGTGGAGCATGAGGTTTGAGGCAAAGCACAAACTCTTTAAGAACACCCTCAAAAACTTCAAGAACATTACTAAGTCCCTTGCCAAAAAACACCAATGTGCTATAAGCCATCACTGGGAAACATCACCATTGCGACATACTGAGTATGGACCGATAAAAGCATTTCCCTGAGTGATTTTACTGGTGGTGAGGAGTTGGCAGCATCACTTCGGGTCACTATGCAGGAAGCCATTTCCTCTACCAGCTGGGTTAAGATGGATGGCACGGAGTACAAAGAAGGACTGCTAGTTTGCAGTAAGATGGAGCATGAAATGCCAGTCTTTTGTAAAATAACTAAGATTGTGGTTGACAATATTGTATACCTATTACTGGACAAGTTGCATACTGATCATTTCAGTGAACATTACCATGCATTCACTGTGTTTGATGGTGTTGATGACAAAGTTGTTGTCAAAGTCGATGATCTGAAATTTTATAAGCCTTTTGTCCTTCAAAGTGCTTAAGGTGCTGATGAGAGCCTTTATGTTGTTCCTTTGTTTGACATGATTGAGTAATAGTCATATTATTGGCAACTTTGTCAGGAAAATTGCATACCTAGTCTTAGGAGGACTTCCACTTGTGTTAAATAGCAACTCTGCAAATACTCTTGTTCTCATATACTACATGTACTGAGGCGCCTGTGGTACACTGTTTTCATTCTGATGCACCTGTGATGCACTGATTTCATTCTGAACTCACCTACAACTTGCAGGCTTGATTTATGAGTGGGAAAGAACCAGAAAAAAAGTTATTTCCTAGTGTGAATATTTATCACTTCCTGGTGTCAATTCAGCTACAGTATTCATTCTCTAGAGTTTCTCAACACTGAAAGGTGTTGCTGCTTAATACTGAGGGTGTTGAAAAAACACTCCCATGGGTCATTTGAACACAAGTGTTTCAATATGAACACTACCAAAAGTGTTAAATGAACAGAGTGGCCCTATATAATCACTGTATGAGTGTTAAAAAAACACACCCAGGGGTCATTTGAACAACACCTGAAGTGTTATATTAACACTACAAAAAAATGTTTTAACACTGATGAGAGTGGATCTATATAAACACTGGACAAGTATTAAAATTAACATGCCTGGTGTTAAATTAACACTCACATTTGCTGTGTAGGTTTTGTATTGAAATCAATGTACCCAGGGGAGGATAGAAACTAGCTGTCCTCCAGCTACACCATGGTGCTACCCTAGAGTGCTCTTAAGGCTACTGTAGACCTTCATTGTGAAACAGTGTGTTTCAATCAATTATTTGGTGGCACGTGAATATATTTAGTATAGTTTTATCTAAAAATGACATTTTTTTTTTTACTATTTCAATTTTTTTGGAATTCACTGAGGATGGTCTTCTCCTGGGGTATAAGTCTTCTCCTGTGCTAGTGTGTGGCTTTAGTCTAGTTACTCCCTGTAATACACGGATGTCATCCACCAAAGGAAACTGTTGTTAAGCGAAACAACTAGTGATCGCGACGAGAAGGGAGATGGGGTCAATTCATCTAAAATGGTCCTCTTGTGCAGTGGGCATCGCTCAATCAAACACAAGCCTTTTCAGAGGCAGAATCAAATCAATGCTCAGCAGTGAGTGATTTTATTGTTTGCATGAGTCGGGACCAATGTCTTGTGCATATTATTTCCTATCATTAGTCAAGCCCATTGCCCCCAAAATTTACTTGGTATGGCAAATGAATAAAAGGACAAATTAAATTGCGTATGGGATCATTAACCTGTAGAGCAGAAGAAATACAGATCTACAGAGAGCTGGAAAGAGAGGAAGGGGCAATGGAATATGCTTCTAAAGCAAATGTCAGTGTTCAGTTAAATAAATTATTAGTAATGAAACTGCAATATCCACTCATTAAATATACAGTGAATCCTTAGATGACGAAACAGAAGTTTAATTCATGAATGACCTCATCCCCCGCCTCACTACGATAGGCAGCCAAGAACACATACTGTACGCCATCATGCCTCCAGCTTCAAATGCCTAAAGTCTAGAAAATAACCTGACTCTGCCATGTTGGTGAGGAAAGTGGTGTCCCCAACCAATTTGGTATCAAAGGGGGAAAAAATGAAACAAAATCCCAGGGAAGGATTCTCCAGTTTGCTGTGTAGTCTTACGTAATGCTTCCTTAATGTACTCTATAGTGAGGTTCTCTCTCTCTCTCTGGTGTTAGTCTGCAAGATCCTGCTGCCAATAAGAGAGCTTACTGTATGCTGGATAAAAGGACATTAGGATTGCTACTGTGTGGAAGCACATGTTTTCATCATGTCATTTGTTGTTTTCTGCTTACAGTATTTATGAAGTGAACATTAGAGGTATTGCATACTGCACAGAGGCCACACACAGTGGTGTAGTGCAATTTGTTATATGAGGGAGCGCAAGAAAATATTATGTAAATTACATCATAATTCCTCAATCAAAGTTTGTACCAACAGATGTAGCCTATTACATATCATTGTAGAATTGGCCTACAGTATGCATACAATTCATCCTCCAATTGCAACGTCTGCCTATGCCCACACATGTTGTCTCAATATTTTATTTTATTTTGAATACCCTCAAACAACAAGTTAGGCATAACTCATTTCTAAATAGGCAATCATCACTGTCAATCGTAAATTATTATTCTTTATGTTTTACCGGTGAAATGTCCAAACCGCATGCCAATCATTTGATCTCTAATCTGTTTCATGGCAATATGCAATTAGATCTTATTGAATTACTGTTTCATGGGAATATGCATTTAGATATTATTGAATTACTGTTTCATGGGTGAATTAAAGCAGATGGTGTTAAAAAACTATTAGCCTTTCTAATGTAACATTTTACAGGCCTACTATGCTACAGTACACTGTATACTATTATATTTGGTCATATAAAATACTAATTCATTATTATGTGATCTTGCGAGACATTGATTCAGCTTTGATCTAACTTTACTAAACAAGCACTATTTGGCGTAGGCAACAGATCTTGATGAGGGTTATTTTAAGTGATTTGAGCACCCTTTGAATCGTGGTGCTGAAAGGACAGCACCGTAACCAAGTGGTCACATATCATTCTGGGTTCCACTACACAAGCGGGGGTCTGTGGAGTTTTTATGATCCTAGATCTCATTGGTGTGATGAGGTTCATGTGCTGGTTCAGTTTTTCTGTATACACAATAGAGCTGGTACGTTTCTGTAAGCTAAGCACTCGGACAGTAGGGTGAGTTCAAGTGTGTCGTACATGAGCCCCATAATGAACTGTTTTGAGGACTGCTGTTTAGCAACCCCTGGTAGAGTTTTCTGTCTGTGGATATTCTTGTTACATTGAATTTGTGGTGTATCAAAGTGGTATACATATTTATTTAGTTTGTCATTCTATAATTTTCATGGAATTTTTGTAGTAATTAAATATAATGAGTGCCACCCCCTTGCTACGGCAGCACTACATCCAGTATTTACGATAAGTAAATACTGTACAAATGACTGTACAATCTGTTGGAAACATGGAGAAATCATGAATAATAACTAATCAAAGCAAATAAAGCCATGTACTCTTGTACGTTAATCGACGGATACATTAGTGCCACAATGACGTAAACTGTAGTAGCTGAAATATAAAGCGTGTGAGCAAAACCATTAGCTGCCATAATCAACAGTTATCTAGTCAAGCATGTAAGTAACAACATTGATGATATAACTAATCTGTCATCAACATCATGCATGAGAACACAACTGGGTTGGATCTGTACTTGTAGTTATACACTGGCCTTTTAGATGATGGATCAACTGTATGTATTAGTTGACAGGCCTAGTTTCCAAAGCTTTGGAAAGCGAACTGCAACAGGGCCTAGTAAGCCATCCGTCAGCAGCCCTGATTTCATCTGTAAGCAGTCTATAATTCCCATGGGGAAATTGACATAGACTCTCTATTTATCCCTGGCACATGGGAAGCAGTTACGGTGCAGCGAGTGACAGAACATGTTATTGTGCATACATTAGTCTCCCCAGTCCCACCCCCTCCAAAACCGGATCTGGGCAGGTACGCAGTCCCCACACACCATATCACATGTGCAGTGTCCAAAAAAAATGTGATTACACAAATTAGTAAATACAGAATTTTCACACCATAGTTCACTGAAATAAACCATACCATTCAAACAGGCACATTTTCCTCTGATACTGAACAACAACAAATCTATTCTAGACTTCCAGTGGCATTTGGATAGTACAATTAAATGTATCATTGCCAATTTTGACTGTTCCTGCATTTTTGTTTGAACTTGTCCTTAGTACTCTGCAAAAAAACGTCTTAACACAGGGCTATTTTACCGACTACTCTGTTCCCTGGACTTAACAATACATGACAGCAGGCTCTGGGGCAACCATAAATTAGAATTAAGAATGACTAAATTACATTTTCTTACTTGGGCTAAATGATTTATACATAGAGAACAGCAGGGCTGAAGGCTCTCAGCATTGTGAGATGAATTGTACTGTAGGCAGGGTTATGAAATGACTCACCTGAGCCCTGGGAGTCTTGATTCACCCCCCCACGGATTGCCCTTAGATTATAGCTTTACTTTAAAATGAAAAAAGGCAAAAACCTTATGCTTTCAAGTATAACAAAATCAGTGGTGGAAAAAGGAGCCAAGTCATACTTGAGTATGACTTGAAAGTTAAAAGTTATTCAAGTAAAAGTGAAGGTCACCTAGTAAAATATTACTTGAGTAAAAGTCAAAGTATTTGGTTTTAAATATACTTAGGTATCAAAAGTACATTTAGTTGCTCAAATATACTTAAGTATCAAAAGTAAAAGTGTAAATCATTTAAAAGTTCTTATATTAAGCAAAGTGGACGGCACCATATTCTTGTTTTTAAAATGTACGGATAGCCAGGGGCACACACCAACACTCATTATTTACCAAAGATGCATTTGTGTTTAGTGAGTCCGCCCGAACATAGGCAGTAGGGATGACCACGTGTTCTCTTGATAAGTGCTTGAATTTCACAATTTTGCTGTTCTGCTAAGCATTCAAAATGTAAAGAGTACTTTGGGTTGTCAGGGAAAAGTAAAAACTATGATATTTTCTTTAGGAATGTAGTGAAGTAAAAGTAAAAGTAGTCAAAAATGTACATAGTAAAGTAAAGTACAGATACCTAAAAATCTACTTAAGAAGTCCTATAAAGTCTTTTTACTTAAGTACTTTACACCACTGAACAAAATGTGCTGCTTCCATTTGTAGGCCAATCCACTTGGTTGATATGACTGTCTGAGAGCTGTTGGACATTAGGTTCCAGCTACTTTCAAAGTTGTGCTCACTGTAGCTCTTGACAGGGCTGGTAAAGGACTTGTATAGAGTCAGCAACTGGAGACAAGGCTCAGTGGCCTTGACCAACCTCATTGTGGCTTTTGTTTGGACTGGTCCTTCTGCAAATACAATGGAATGCTGTTCTCCCAACTAGATTTGGGCAACGAGTCAATATGAATTTTGGCCAAATGAAAAGCATTTTACTATTGATCTTGACCAGGTGATTTGATAGGAAATCACTTTAATGCTTTGTTCTAGCTGTCAAGGTCTGCATCCCTCCTAATTACATACTCAATACCACAACCAGCAGTGTTTTATTATGATGAGTCTGGGCCTTGTCTGCTGGTGACTGACTACTACCTGAGTTTAACCAGAATTAGGATAAAACTGATTCATATACTGTCTGAGATATAAAATTCCTGACGGATCCTCAAGCCTGTCAGTGTCAGGTATGAGTGAAATAAATCTGTTACGCTGTCAAGACCCTTCAGCTCCACTTATCTTCAACACAAGGACCTTTGAAAATGTAACCACTTAGTTTATGTACCTGGCATGAGTTGCAGGAATGCTCTATTACGCTTTCAATCAACTTCTTCAATAAATGTGTTACCACAAGGTGCAATATCAACTTTTTTGTTAAGAAAGGCCATTCACACAGTATTGCTTAATGAACTAAGTTCTACTTTTTAGAGAGAGAACTAGGAATTTAAAGATGCTTCTCTTGCAATTTACCTAAATGTGAAAATCCCTCATGTCACAATGACAATGAAGAACATAGAGCTCGCCAGCTTGAGTCCTAAAACCCTGAAATTAGCTATCTCTGGTTCGTCCAGCTATTCCTGAGGGGGGAATTAATAGGGAAATAATACGGTTTGGGATAAACGCCGAAAACAAGACCTGTGGCAAACACAGGCTTAGGAGATCTTATACGTTTTGTTCTATGAGATAATATCAGTCGGTTAAAACATGACCTTTATGAATTTTGAAGCCTTTATGTGCTTTATGTGCTTATTTTGATTACATAAATGCATCATAATTTACAAAAAGTGGCGTTATCTGATTAAGATTATCTCACAGAACAAAACGTATAAGATCTCCTAAACCTGTGTTTACCACAGACCTTAATTTCTATGATTATCCAAAACCCCTACTAAAAACCCATTCATTTCCCCATAGGCTCCGTCCAATGAACCATGGCATAGTTAGTGCCTACAAAAAGATGCCATTACTATTGCTCTCTAGTATACCTGTGTTTATAAGAAGATTTTCATTTCAAAATAGGATACTACATAAGAATGAAAATTCCATGCCCTCAGTTGACGAGCTCAGCAGTGACGGAACTAGATATTCCTATATCAGAAGCCAATATCAGAATATGTTTAAAAAAATAAAAGTCTCAGTTCTGAAGGGTTTATTAATGAATTCTTAACAACCTTCCCAGACCCCGTCACTCCAATATTAATGGAAGTGTTTTCAAATGTACTATAAACAAGGAGAGCTACCTTATACTTGGAGAGAATCTCTGATCAGTCTTATACATAAAGAAGATGCTACTGACTGTAATTCATATAGACCTCGCTCTGCTCCAAAACTATTCCAAACGTCTTTCTTCGATCTTGTTAAAGCGACTAAGAAAGGTCATAACTCCAATAAATTTTTATAGAAAGTTTGCAAAAATAGACAAGATCTTGCTACCATGAAAAGGAAAATACCTGTCTATTTGTGGAAAAATCACCCTGATTAACTCTTTAGTCATATCACAGTTTACCTATTTGCTTATGGTTTTGCCTACACCTAGTGACCTGCATTTTCAATTATATGAACAAAAAATATAAAATTTTATTTGGAATGGCAAGCCAGAGAAAATTAAAAGGGCCTATTTATATAACGAATATGAATGCAAAAATTATTAAATATTAAATCATTAGACCTCTCACTAAAGGCATCAATCATACAAAAGTTATATTTAAATCCAAACTGGTTCTCTAGTAAATTGGTAGGAATGTCTCATCCTATGTTCAAGAATGGCCTTTTTCCCTTTACTCAGATTACACCTGCTCACTTTCGGTTGTTTGAAAAATAAATAATCTCCAAAAATGTCATTCTTTTTTAAACAAGCCTTAGAAAGTTGGTTGCAATTTCAGTTTAATCCACCTGAAAAGACAGAACAAATAATACAACAAATATTGTGGTTAAACTCAAATATACTACTATTTTTCGAATAATACTTTTTAAAAAGGTATAATTTTAGTGAATGATATCATAAATAGGACTGGTGGAGTTATGTCACACATGCAGCTAACACAGACATATGGAAATGTCTGCTCTACCCAAAATTACAACCAACTAATTGCAGCATTACCACAAAAATGGAAGAGGCAAGTAGAAGGGGAAAAACGGAAGGAACTTGTATGTCGGCCCTGTATTAAAGAACATAAATGGTTAAAGAAAAGTGTGATAAATAAAAACTTACACCAATTTCATTTAAGGACCAAAAAACTGACAGCTGTGCCATATAAATTGCAAAATAGTTGGGAAGAGATTTTCGATGTACCCAGTCCATGGCACATGGTTCATGAATCGATACGCAAAACAACGCCGGATTCAAAACTTCTAATTTTTCAATTTAAATTACTATACAAAATTCTTGCAACTAAAATAATGTTATTTATATGGGGGATACAATCTTCCCAGCTCTGCAGATTTTGCTGTGAGGAGGCAGAGTCATTAGATCATATGTAGCTCGTTTTTGGTCACAGGTCCAGGAATGGTTGAAGAATTGCAACATTTGTCTAGAACTAATGTTGCAGATAGCAATACTGGGTGATTTGAAAAGCCATAATCAATCAATCAATAATATAATTATTATTTGGGAATTTTTATTTTTATTTTTAAATTTACAACCTGTAGAAGCTATGAGAATAGAAAGGTTCAGTACTTGTGTGAAGCATCACAGCACAGTTGAGAAATATATGGCAAATAGAAATCCAAAAAGGATGGTGTTGAGAGATAGATGGGAGGAGTTGAATGGAGCTGAAGGGTGGGACTAATAACAAGATAACCAATGTAAAACATATGTGTCACGTTCCTGACCTTATTTCCTTGTGTAGTCTTGTTTAGTTGGTCAGGACGTGAGCTGGGTGGGCATTCTATGTTATGTGTTTCTATGTTGGGTTGTCAACTAGCCTGATATGGTTCTCAATCAGGGGCAGGTGTTTTACGTTTCCTCTGATTGAGAACCATATTAAGGTAGGCTGTTCTCACTGTTTGTTTGTGGGTGATTGTTGCCGTGTCTGTGTTTGTGCGCCACACGGTACTGTTTTCGTTCGTTTGTCCGTTCGTTCGTTTGTTCACGTCGTTTATTTGTTTTGTATTTTGTCAAGTGTGTTTTTCGTCTTCGTTGCTTTAATTAAAAGATATGTATTCAACCCACGCTGCGTTTTGGTCCGATCCATGCTCCTCTTCAGACGAGGAGGAAGACGAGCGTTACATTATGGGGTCTGTAAAATGTATATAGGTTCAGAAATGTTGTGAAATAGTACAGTTACAAATAGAAATCAAACTGGACAGACATCAGAATTAGAGGAAGGACTAAAAACAAACAAAATATAACTATTGTAAAATAGATTGTGTCTGTAAAATGTGTATATGATGTATAAACTGAAGGTAGAACCCTAAGTGTTATTGTTTATTAGTTTACTCCAATTGGGGGAAGGGTGGTAGGGTTTGCGGGGAATAAAGGAATAAAGGTATATTCTAAAACAAAGTATGTATATCTATGTAGATATGTGTATGTATATATGTGTATATGTATGCATATGTGTACGTATATGGATATATATATATATTTACCCCCAAAATATATGGGGGATTGGAAATGATGCAGACAGTTACATTGATGGAAGCAACAATCTTTCTGCAATATTAAGCTGATCCAAAAAAATAAAAAATAATCATAACATACTGTACATCCTGATCAAACGGTGTTCATTGCTGCTTGTCAACTGTCGGATAATATAAGAAGGTGCCTAAATGTTATATCATCTGCCCAGACTCAAGGTGGGGAAAATATGGCACAGGCCCTTGGATGCACAGAAGTCATTTGATCGAGTATCATTGCCTTATCTGTTTAAAGTGCTACATAAATTTGGAGTTGGCCCCAAGTTCATTAGATGGGTCCAAATCCTTTATTCGACCACCCACGCTAGAGTCAGAGTAAATGTACATTTATCAGCACCTTTTATCATTAAAAGAGGGGTCCGGCAAGGCGCTCCTTTTTGCTATTAGTATTGAACCTCTTGCCCAGATGACAAGACCCAGTCTGAATATCAAAGGCATATAAATTGGCGAGGAAGAGCACAAGATTTCTCTGTATGCTGACAATGTTTTACTGTATATGTCTGATGTACGCAACTCTGTGACATGCTTGATGAAATGTATAAAAACATTTGGGATTTACTCAGGATATAAAGTAAATGTAAGTAAGATGGAAGCCTACGCTATGAATGGGTTCACCCCCCATCAGGTACCCTGTCTGTGATTTGTTTTCAGGTATTTAAAAAATATATATGTTTTACCCTTATTGTACCAGGTAAGGTGACTGAGAACACATTCTCATTTACAGCAACAACCTGGGGAATAGTTACAGCGGAGAGGAGGGGGGATGAATGAGCCAATTGTAACCTGGGGATGATTAGGTGACCATGATGGTATGAGGGCCTGACAAGGGAATAAAATGCCTAGGTATTACTATGCCTACCTCTCTTGAGGACCTGTATAAAACGAACTATACCGAATTAATTGACATGATAACCACAGATCTAAGAAGAAAGACGATTTTACCTTTCTCTTTAACAGTAAAGGATGGAAACAATTAAGATGCACATTCTCCCAAGACTTCTATTCCCATTTCAGATGGTACCTGTTCTGCATCCAGAATCCATTTCAACAATCAAATGTCAAGGTTGCTATGGCAAGTTAAAAAAACATGGGTGAGGTATAAAACACTCCAACTGCCAAAGGAATCAGGTGGCCTAGGATTACTAAACTTTAGGTGTTACTACTGGGTCACCCAATTGCAAACAATGATTACTTGGATAAAATCTGAATCTAGATTGGAAATAGAAAAAAGCTACGGTGGTCAATACCCACTAGAAGTAAGATCTTTCCTGGGAAAGAGGACAGACAGTGATAGTAAGAACCTGTGGTCCAAGCATATGCTCCAGATTTGGAGGAAAGTACAACGCAGTCTCCATCAGCCTATGGCCATATCGTCACTAACTGGTATTGCATATCTTACATATTTCGTCCCATTTTCACTAGATTCAGGTTTTCAAAGGTGGTCAATTCATAATTTGCAATATGTACAGTATACCACATTTTAAGAACAACCAAGTTAAATCATTCAGTGAACTAAGTTCAGACTTCCATTTGCCAAAGTCAGATTTCTTTAGCTATTTACAGCTAAGAGACTATTTATTAAAACACCCTAACTGGGTAAAAATGAAGGCTGAATCCTCTCCCATAAAAAACACTTTATCACTACTCAGAAAAGGGCAACTGGTAGTAAACAAATATCAAAACTATACCTATATTGATTTCATGACACAGAGCAATACTCTGCAAACAAAGCGCAAGTGAGAATCTGAACGTTGGGAGAACATAAAAAATCAACTTGGGAAGTGATCTGTTGGACTTCTCATACCATTACACACTCAAACAAGGGGAAAGAGTATCAATGGAAAATCATTAGTAGGTACGGTCTAACTCCAGATAAAATGGTGAAGATAAGACCAGAAACAACCAGCGAAAGCTGGAGAAAATGTGAGGAATTGTTTGCAAACTACCTATATATTTTTTGGTCTTGTCCTGGAATATGTTTTTGACTTGGAAAAAATGTATTTAAATGTTTCCTGTCAAAGAACCCAAAGAGTGCCATACTTTGAGTAATCCCTGAACTGTTTCAAAATGACTATCTATTAAATATACAGTAATTGTATACTTGTCTGCAGCAAATACATTTATTAGGACACATTTTAAATAATGTTTTCACTTGTAGAGTGTGCGGGGGCTGTGCTTTGGCAAAGTGGGTGGGGTTATATCCTTCCTGTTTGGCCCTGTCCGGGGGTATCATCGGATGGGGCCACAGTGTCTCCTGACCCCTCCTGTCTCAGCCTCCAGTATTTATGCTGCAGTAGTTTGTGTCGGGGGGCTAGGGTCAGTTGGTTATATCTGGAGTACTTCTCCTGTCTTATCCAGTGTCCTGTGTGAATTTAAGTATGCTCTCTCTAATTCTCTCCTTCTCTCTTTCTTTCTCTCTCTCGGAGGACCTGAGCCCTAGGACCATACGTCAGGACTACCGGGCATGATGACTCCTTGCTGTCCCCAGTCCACCTGGCCTTGCTGCTGTTCCAGTTTCAACTGTTCTGCCTGCGGTTATGGAACCCCTACCTGTCCCAGACCTGCTGTTTTCAACTCTTAATGATCGGCTATGAAAAGCCAACTGACATTTACTCCTGATTATTATTTGACCATGCTTGTCATTTACGAACATTTTGAACATCTTGGCCATGTTCTGTTATAATCTCCACCCGGCACAGCCAGAAGAGGACTGGCCACCCCTCATAGCCTGGTTCCTCTCTAGGTTTCTTCCTAGGTTTTGGCCTTTCTAGGGAGTTTTTCCTAGCCACCGTGCTTCTACACCTGCATTGCTTGCTGTTTGGGGTTTTAGGCTGGGTTTCTGTACAGCACTTCGAGATATTAGCTGATGTACGAAGGGCTATATAAAGTAAACTTGATTTGATTTGATTTAGAGTGAAAGAAATGTATTTAATGGAAAAGATCACCCATAAAATAAAACTGTATGTAAAAAATAATGTGAACCGCTTCTTGTAAATAATAGCGTAGACATAAGACGTATTAGTCTCAAAGCAACCAAACATATGATACATTTGATGACTTAATTTAGCATTTTCTTTCATTTTTTACAATTAGTTTTGAACTATTTCCTTTGATTTTTTTGCTTAATTGTATAGTTACCTGGTTTGTTGTATACTTGTTTATATCTCAGAAGACCGAACCTTAATAATAATCACCATATTTACTTCATAAACATGAATAATGCTAGTTGACCGCACATAGTAGTGGTTGGGAAAGGGTATAGAGACAGGACACGCAGCGACCCCACTGCTGTCAGAGATCACACAGACTGACGAGGTAGTTTGGGGAATGGGTAGGGGAGCTGGACAATAGTAATGATGATGCTGCTAATGATGTTTCCACTACCTATATGATGATTTGCTGTACTGTAAACCTACTCTTGGAAAAACCTTAAAAAAAGATTAAAGATTAAAAGATTGAGAATTCCAATAGTTCACCAAGGACACATATTTTAATAGACTTTCAAAGATTTAGATGTTTCTATTAACTAGATATGACTAATAGACTAAACTACAATTGAAAACACTCTGCCAGCTACCATGATTGAGTGCAGGTCAAAACTAAACTTCTCAAGTAATTTCTTCTTTAATGTATATATGTTCCTGTCAAATATCATAAGCCTCTATTTAAAACAATGTGTACTGCTTCATGCTTCATGTAAATATACATCTTAAGGTTGATTGGCATTAGGCTACATATCCTGAAGCCACTCATGCATTTCATGTGTACACTTAAGAGCTGATCAGCACATTACCCAGAATCCTCTCTGCTCTACCTGGAGCCTCGAGCCACCGGAGGGCCTATGTATGAATAATGCAAAGCAGGGAGATGCTTGGTGATGTATGGGAAAAAATGTGAGAGAAAGGGGTCGGCTTTGGCAGAGTAATTTCTACTGATGCCTCCTTTAAAACCCACTAAAGCTCTGTTAAACCAGCCTAGTCCCAGATCTGTTTGTGCTGTCTTGCCAACACCTATCCAATCAAATCAAACTTTATATATTACATGCGCCAAATATAACATGTGTAGACCTTACCATGAAATGCTTACTTGCAAAGCCTTAACCAATGCAGTTCAAGAAAGAGTTAACAAAATATTTACCAAATAAACTAAGTAAAAAATAATAAAAAGTAACACAATAAAATAACAATAACGAGGCTATATACAGGGGGTAGCGGTACCGAGTCAATGTGCGGGGGTACAGGTTAGTCGAGGTAATTTGTAGGTAGGGGTGAAGTGACTATGCATAGATAATAGACAGCGAGTAGCAACAGTGTAAAAAATCGAATTGAGAGGGGGGTGGTGTCAATGTACATTTTTGGGGCTTTCCTCTGACTAGTATACAGGTTCTAGATGGCAGGAAGCTTGGCCCCAGTGATATACTGGGCCATACGCACTACTCTCAGTAGTGCCTTACGGTCAGATGCCGAGCAGTTACCATACCAGGAGGTGATGCAACCGTTCAGGATGCCCTCGATGGTGCAGCTGTAGAACTTTTTGACGATCTGGGGACCCATGCCAAATCTTTTCCGTCTCCTGAGGTGGAAAAGGTGTTTTCGTGCCTTCATGGCTGTCTTGGTATGTTTGGACCATGATAGTTCGTTGGTGATGTGGACACCAAGGAACTTGAAACTCTCGTCCCGCTCCACTACAGCAATGTTGATGTTAATGGGGGACTGTTCCCCCGCCTTTTCCTGTAGTCCACGATCAGCTCCTTTGTCTTGCTCACATTGAGGGGGAGGTTGTTGTCCTGGCACCACACTTCCAGATCTCCCTATAGGCTGTCTCATCGTTGTCAGTGATCAGGCCTGCGTGGTGAACAGGGAGTACAGGATGGGACTAAGCACACATCCCTGAGGGACCCCAGTGTTAAGGATCAGCGTAGAAGATGTGTTGTTACCTGGGGGCGGATCGTCAGGAAGTCCAGGATCCAGTTGCAGAGGGAGGTGTTTGTCCCAGGGTCCTTAGCTTAGTGACAGGCTTTGTTGGCACTTTGGTGTTGAACGCTGAGCTGTAGTCAATGAACAGCATTCTCACATAGGTGTTGCTTTTGTCCAGGTGGGAATGGGCAGTGTTGAGATTGCGTCATCTGTGGGCATTGGACATTGTCAAGTTGGCAGGATATATCACAAACAGATCTGGGACCAGGCTACTGTGAAGCAGTAATCAGTGTTACATTTGTCCTGACTGTTAAAATGGTTGATTGTCCAGTCTGTAAGGGATTTGTGCTGTTTTAAAAATGGAGTGGAGGAGAGGTTCATTCACTCCTCTCTTCAACGACCTATTGGAATTCTTCCCCTTGTAGTACAGTATATGATTTTGGGATCCTTCTTTATTTTTGTGCTGAATTAAATCTTACGTATCTAAATGTATGTTAATCTAAATGAACTATATCTTACAGGGTAGTAAGACATACATAAAATTATAATTTTACTAGATGCTAATGTACAATGATTTACTGACTAATTAGGCAATTTCATGCTAATATTGACGTATTAACCATTTTAGGCATAATCCTCAAAGCCGGAATTTGGAATAGTGTTTGAGAATTATTATTCCAAGCAGGTGGAAATGATCTCTCATTTTAAAACCACCTGCACTACAAAGCACCTGGCACTACAAAATGAAGAAAAACATTTCTGAGAATTTGGGAGAGAATGTGAAATTGACTATGTGTCACAGACAGTAATAATATAATATTTTGCTTAGTAAAGTCTCTGTTGAAGGGAAGTGTTCTAATCATCACTCTCATTCTTGACATTCCTGTCATGCCAAAGGGACACTGCCCTCAGAGCTAATATTTGCATAATAAATCTCCCTGCTATCACTCTGCCCTGTCTTCCTCCACTGACCTCCTTGTTGCTCCACATGTCAATCATAAAAAGTTTCAGTTGGCCCTAGAACTTGAAATAACCTGCCTCCCACATTGATATGCAGCTGTATAATAGTGCTCTATTGGACAATTACATTGGGCTGTTCACCACGGGAAGCCTCAGGTTCACTAAATTAGTTCTGAAATATTGATGCGGATCTCTCTTGTGGGAGAAATAGTCCTTTTGTCATTACTTTCACACATTATAGTTGTATAGCTGCATCCAACCATCTATAGGTGTCACACACAGTGTGAGAGGAACACCTTGTTTTGGTATTGATTTCATTATGGAACAATAAAACCATTCATCAATGGGTTGAGTACCCACTTTGGTTGCCCTGACTACTTTAGACCCTATATCAGGGTTCTATATCTATTCTGACTACTATAAGGTCAGTAGTAAATATTATAAATACTAAAAATACAATTTATGGTAAATACTATGTATCTGGCATAATGGTTTAGATTTACATTCCCAAATCTTAAACACACCCACAATTAAATGGTTTTTCCCTAACCCCCTCAGAAGAAAAAATACTATCCATTTTTCTTTACCAGGCTTTTAATCAATGGCTATTGCATTTGTGTGGCAGTATAACCCGGTTATTGTGTGTGGGAGTAATTTGGCTGACACTGTCTCTGCACAGCTGTTGAGGATGTTTGTCACCTTTGTGCTGACGGATGGAATCAGCAGGGGTCAGGCTCAACCTCAATCAATGCTCAAATCCCCCTCTTCCCCCTAGTCCATTTTTAGACAGACTATTAGACTTTAACTAACAGCTTCCCCACCACAACGTATATTGTTATTACAGATAGTCTTGTATGGTAGCATATTCAGGGTTAATTTGATCTAATTATAACAGATTATTGCACCTGTTCACTTGTGCATCCGTGCACAGGGGGTAATGGAATTCCAGGATTATTCAGTGCTAGATGTGCATGTGTGAGTACATCTGTGTGCGTGTGTGTATATGTGGGGTATAGCTGTTGGCCAAGATTCAGCTCTAATCATATATCTTTCCTTGCAACCCTCTAGCATCACACCTGCCTGCCCAAGGCACAGAGGCAGATGTAATTGGTTTGAATCTTCCTCGTACAGAAACAAGGAAATGGGCTAAATATGGAAATATATTAGATGGGCCACTATATCTTTGCCACTTGAACCACAGGATCCTTTGGCTCCTTATCTCTAACCATCTTCTGATGGGAGGCCTGGTTCATTATAGTTCACAAGGCAAGAAGATACAATCTTATGACCCTCCTCCTCTTGTTCAGATACAGTTGTAGGATCTTAATTTGACCTATTTTGTTACAGCAAAATAATGCTGTGGGTCTGGATTTAAATGTTTAGTCCATAATGTTTCTTGATCGGTGGTTATGCTATTAGCTGGCCAAACGTAGGTTACATGAAAAGTGTAATACTGATGATATAACCACCTGTTAGTGGGTTTTCAGTGAATTTATGTAAATCACTAAGCTCATCTGCATTTCCTGCAAATTCTCAGCAACAAAAGAGTGATCAAATTAAGACCCTAAACCTGTAGTACCCTCTCATTACCATGTTGAGCAATGATCGCTGGCTGCACCTATAGACCCCGTAGAGACTTTGTACAGTACATGGCCATTTCTCACTGCCTGTCATGCGTATGTTTAAATATTCCTGATGGATAAAGGGGGGCTGGAGTCATATTGCAAAGCATATTCGCTAGAGACGGACCAGGGATAAAATAACGTTTTCAATGTGATATGCTTGCACTGCCAGTTGCGTGTACTCGTGGATGCCAAAGGAAGCCAGTCAGCCCCTCAAAAATGACATCTCTCTGCTTTCATCATTTTCCTTCAATTCGCAAGAGGCTGAATGTATCTCACCGGAGAACGCATCTGAGCGCGCGAAACACCGGCCCATGTTGTGCCGTTTCTCTCCGGTGGATAGCTAGCTAGCAAAAATCATCCCTTTTCTCAATTAGCCATGAATGGAGATAGAGATTTGGACTTGTGGTTTTACTTAGTTCTCCGTGCTGGCCAACGATTCGGATCAACCATAAATTCATACATTGTGCCCCTGGCCTGAGAGGATGGAAGCTCAATATGTAGCTAGATGGAGTAGGCTAATGTTAACTAAGTTAACTGGCCTTGCACATATTTTCCCATGAAAGGAAGTTAGGCTAAAGAGCAAGCTTTTTAGCCAGGTAGCCTAGGACAACAAATATCACAACACATAGGTTGTAATATGGCTTTTCTTCCTGGCTTGGCTTCCCCAGTGATTTTACCCACGCACCGCTCCTGTGCACTGCACTAATGAAATTTCAGCTTTGTGACCTCGGAAAGCAAGGCTGTCGTCAATGTAGTGATCTGTTCTCTGCTCTGTATGGTGTTTCATTTTGTCCACCGTGACCACTATTGTTGAAAAACTGCTCTAAGCTCACGTCTTATTAGAGACTCCTTGGCCCTCTGGAAATGACCCCTTTGCCATTTTACTTAATAATTCTGAAAAGAGCTGTGTTGGGAATGTTCAGCGCCTTTGGTGAGCAATGCCAAGGCAATATCATATTTCCTTGGCCTCATGTATTAAAACCTCTTAAGTATCATACCCTTGTTTTCAATTTTCGCCTAAAAATGAAATACCCAAATCTAACTGCCTGTAGCTCAGGACCTGAAGCAAGGATATGCAAATTCTTGATACCATTTGAAACAGCAGGGGTTCAAACTTTAGAACCAAGTTCCTACATTTGAATATAAAAAGGTATTTTATCAAACATAACTATGCTACGTTTTATCTCTGGGACCCTCAGGATGACAAATCAGAGCAATATTACTGAATGTAAGTACATTATTTACCTTCAGAGGTGAATCTATCAAACCAAGTACCGTGTTAAAAGTTTTTTGTTGTTGTGCACTCTCCTCAAACAATAGCATGGTATTTTTTCACTGTAATAGCTACTGTAAATTGGACAGTGCAGTTAGATTAAGAAGAATTTAAGCTTTCTGCACATATAAGACATGTCTATGTCCTGGAAAGTTGGATGATACTTGCATCGTCATTCTAGTCACATTAGCAACAACTGTCCCGGTATAGGGACACCGATCCCATAGAGGTTAATTAACCCCTTGAAACATGGAATCTGTTCCTCAACATAAAACATACATGTACACCATGCATTTTTAACCACTGTAAAACACATGAACCACAGAGCCAACTCTTGGTCATAAAATACAAATTGCATGATTATAACACCATTGAGCACATCATGGGGAACGTTACTACCATAATGAATAACCTGGATCCCCTAGTCTGACTATATAAAGCTGGGGAGTCACCAGACCCTGATCATTCCCTCAGCTGTCACAAGAAGCAATGATACTGAACTACCATTCAGCCTCATACTGTACCAATTCAGTTCTTATTCTAAGCTTATGCATATACAGTTGAAGTCGGAAGTTTACATACACTTAGGTTGGAGTCATTAAAACTCATTTTTCAACCACTCCACAAATTTCTTGTTAACAAACTATAGTTTTGGCAAGTTGGTTAGGACATCTACTGTGTGCATGGCGCAAGTAATTTTTCCAACAATTGTTTACAGACAGATTATTTCACTTATAATTCACAGTATCACAATTCCAGTGGATCAGAAGTTTACATACGCTAAGTTGACTGTGCCTTTAGACAGCTTGGAACATTCCAGAAAACTATGTCAGGGCTTTAGAAGCCTCTGATAGGCTAATTGACATCATTTGAGTCAATTGGAGGTGTACCTGTCTATGAATTTCAAGGCCTACCTTCAAACTCAGTGCCTCTTTACTTGACATCATGGGAAAATCAAAATAAATCAGCCAAGACCTCAGAAACAAATTGTAGACCTCCACAAGTCTGGTTCATCCTTTCCAAATGCCTGAAGGTACCACGTTCATATGTACAAACAAGAATACGCAAGTATAAACACCATGGGACCACGCAGCTGTCATACCGCTCAGGAAGGATACGCGTTCTGTCTCCTAGAGAGGAACGTACTTTGGTGCGAAAAGTGCAAATCGATCCCAGAACAACAGCAAAGGACCTTGTGAAGATGCAAGAGGAAACAGGTACAAAGGTATCTATATCCAAAGTTAAACGAGTCCTATATAGACATAACCTGAAAGCCCCCTCAGTAAGGAAGAAGCCGCTGCTCCAAAACCACCATAAAAAAGCCAGACTTCGGTTTGCAACTGCACATGGGGACAAAGATCGTACTTTTTGGAGAAAGGTCCTCTGGTCTGATGAGACAAAAATGGAACTGTTTGGCCATAATGACCATAGTTACGTTTGGAGGAAAAAGGGGGAGGCTTGCAAGCCGAAGAACACCATCCCAACCGTGAACCACGGGGGTGGCAGCATCATGTTGAGGGGGTGCTTTGCTGCAGGATGGACTGGTGCACTTCACAAAATAGATGGCATCATAAGGCAGGATAATGATGTGGATATATTGAAGCAGCATCTCAAGACATCAGTCAGGAAGTTAAAGCTTGGTCGCAAATGGGTCTTCCAAATGGACAATGACCCCAAGCATTCTTCCAAAGTTGTGGCAAAATGGCTTAAGGACAACACAGTCAAGGTATTGTAATGTCCATCACAAAGCCCTGACCTCAATCCCATAGAACATTTGTGGGCAGAACTGAAAAAGCGTGTGTGAGCAAGGAGGCCTACAAACCTGACTCAGTTGCACCAGCTCTGTCAGGAGGAATTGGCCAAAATTCACCCAACTTATTGTGGGAAGCTTGTGGAAGGCTACACGAAAAGCTTGACCCAAGTTAAACAATTTAAAGGCGATGCTGCCAATACTAATTGAGTGTATGTAAACTTCTGACCCACTGGGAATGTGATGAAAGAAATAAAACCTGAAATAAATCATTCTCTCTACTAATATTCTGACATTTCTCATTCTTAAAATAAAGTGGTGATCCTAACTGACCTAAGACAGGGAATTTTTACTAGGATTAAATATCAGGAATTGTGAAAAACTGAGTTTAAATGTATTTGGCTAAGGTGTATGTAAACTTCTGACTTCAACTCTATCTGTGTTTGATAAGTAGCATATAATGTGGTATTAAGGCAACATGAGTCAGTGTAAAATAATGCTATTATTCACATTTCTCAAGCGGTGTTAAGTAACTGAGGCAGCCCTCTCAGAGACAGAGTGCTATCAACAGCTGCGTGAGCAACCTGTCAGACTCTGAATTTGTATCCTTAAAAATTCCATTAGAGAGAGAGAGAAAGAGGTTGAGACACAGAGAGTAACCAATGAGTTATATGCTTGCAAATCACCCTGCAGCCCAAACTGCAGCACATACAATCAAGTGACAAAGCATGCCAAAGAAAGGTTTCTGAAATGGCAATTTGCAAGAAGACTGCAGAGACAAAGTAAGAATGATGGCTTTGATTTAAGGTGTGTCGACGTATAAGGGGCTTTTGTCTCATATAAGGCACGCAAACAATATGCTATAAATGATCTTACAGAGCCTAAGGACAGAGGCTGGGATTCAACCTCACCTGCCATAACAATGTTTACACAGTGACTTTGTTTACAAACGAATGCCCACACACACAGTCCATTATGTATGTTGAAGACGTGACACATTGTGCCGCGTCAAAATAACGTCATAGGTCCATAGAGAGAATGAGTAAATTATTTCCACAATAATAAATTCAAGCACATAAATGTAGCCTAATCAGGATTATAAAGTTGACCAGGTGGGCCTTTCTCCACTTAGCCAGATTTGATAGCTGTTTTATTGCCACCGGGATCGGATGATATCCTGAGGCAACGGAGAAGGACTAGCAGACCATCTCCAGATCCAACAGATTTAACGTACTGTATGTGGACACAATATCATGAATTATTCCAGCTCCCTCTTACATCACTTTCGATTATTGCTACCTCACATTGACGTTTGCTCGTGAGTTAACCTTTGAGCCGCATCCTCCCTGTTATTCACATTTCATTTGTGAATGTTTGCTGTGTCTGTGAGTCTCTCTCTGGTTATATGTGCTTATATTTGCCTTGGGCTCCTTTCAGCAAATAAACTACCAAKCAACTGTCCTTTTGTTGATGAAACAGCCACAGCTGTATAGATACATTCTATAAAGCAGAACCACTTTGAGAAGAAGCTGCATTTCAGGTGGCGAGATAGTTTGCGGCAGCTCTGTGGAAATCCTTATGTACTGTGAACCCTGACCAATATCCTGCAGGGTGTAATGGGATACACTGTGATTGGGAACAGAAATGGGAAAACAACTTGCTCTCTGGTTTTCAGTTGAGCTGTATATAGTCCAGATAGAGCCCCTCTAGACTAGGACATAGGTTTGTCCAGTCACAATAACACAGCACTATACTCCTGTATATAAAAACAAGTTACTCTAATGGAACTACTAAGGTTCACCAAACTATCTAAATCTAAATTCCACCCACAACCCCTGTATGTTAAATTTAGTGGCATACTGTGGCTCTTTCGCAAAAAAAAGGCATTCAGTTGAATTTTTTTTTTTTTACTTGCTGCACCATACATTCCAGCACATTTTTGGCCATCTTCCAAATGATGTTTTATTCTACCATCTAAGGCAAGTAAGACAAATGCACAAGACGCTCTATATCACAGCAGTAGCAGTCTAATAGAGATGTTGGGTTACTACATGTCACAGCAGCAATCTGCTTATCCCTAACGCTGGGCAGAGGAGCTTTCTGATCACCAGTCACCAGACGACACATTATTCAAAGGCCTCAGATCATCAAGAGGCTGATTACTGCCACCCCTCGGCCTAATAATTAACACTCCAAATTCAGTTACATACAGTAAACACATTGCTACAAGACACATTGGATTAGAGTCATCAGCGGGGATGTTGGAGGAATCTGAGATGGTTAATAAACAGATGTAAATTATATTTTTTACAAACTGAGTGAACGGCTTCAATCAAAATGACTGTGTAGAAATATATAGAAAGTCAAGAATATCATGTGAAAAGGTCAATAATGCTAACATGTATCATGACAAATCATTGTAATCATTATGTAACAGTAACTGATCTTAAGCATTTTGACTTGCACGGTGGACTTACTATGCATTTTCCACATTGTGATGTGGCGCAGCCCCTCTCGGTGTACCTTGTCAGGGMGGTTAGGCTGTGGTGGGACAGAGTAAAGCCCAGCAGTATTGCCTCTGTCTCTGTTTTGCTGATTAATGAGAGGCCACATCCCTCCATCTCTCCATCTCTGGGCTGGCCACTCCCTCTATGATGAAAGGGGGCCTCTCTGGAGGCTTTGTACAGGGCCGGCTCTAGACATAAGCGGTCGCCTTCAGAAAATATTCACAACCCTTAAAATGTATAAAATGGCCAAACATTTTTTTTACTGTGGAATTATGTTTTTTTTTACAAATTCATTGAAAATGAAAAGCTGAACTGTCTTGAGTCAATAAGTATTCAACCCCTTTGTTATTGCAAGCCTAAATAAGTTCAAGAGTAGATATTTRCTTAACAAGTCATGTAATATGTTGTATGGACTCACTCTGTGTGCAATAATAGTGTTTAACATGATTTTTTCATGACTACCTCATCTCTGTACCCCACACATACAATTATCTGTACGGTCCCTCAGTACAGCAGTYAATMTCAAACACAGATTCAACCACAAAGACCGGGGCGTTTTTCCAATGCCACGCAGAGAAGGGCACATATTGATAGATTTTTAAAAAGCAGACATTGAATATCTGTTTGAGCATGGTGAAGTTATTAATTACACTTCTGATGGCGTATCAATACACCCATTCACTACAAAGATACAGGCGTCCTTCCTAATTTAGTTGATGGAGAGGAAGGAAACTGCTCAGGGATTTCACCATGAGGCCAATGGTGACTTTGAAACAGTTACAGAGTTGAATGTGTGATAGGATAAAATGTGTGAAAAGAAATCCTGTACAGAATAAAAAATATTCCAAAACATGCATCCTGTATGGCACTAAAGTAAAACTTCAAAAATTGTGGCAAAGAAATTCACTTTAAGTCCTGAATATAAAGCGTTATGTTTGGGGRAACACAACACATCACTGAGTACCACGCTTTAGATTTTCAAGCATGGTGGTGGCTGCATCATTTTATGGGTATTCTTGTCATCAGCAAGGACTAGGGAGTTTTTTAGGATAAAAATAAATGGAATAGAGCTAAGCACAGGGAAAGTCCCAGAGGAAAACCTGGTTCAGTCTGCTTTCCAACAGACATGGGGAGACAAATTCACCTTTCTGAATGGGAAATAACCTAAGACACAAGGCCAAATTGACACTGGCGTTGCCTACCAAGACGACATTGAATGTTCCTGAGTAGCCTAGTTACAGTTTTGACTTAAATCGGCTTAAAACTCTTTGGCAAGTGTTGAAAATGGCTGTCTAGAAATGATCAACAACCAACTTGACAGAGCTTTAAGAATTTAAAAAAGAATAATGTGCAAATATTGTTCAATCCAGGTGCACAAAGCTCTTCGAGACTTACCCAGAAAGACTCACAGCTGTAGTCGCTGCCAACCCTGACTAACATGTATTGACTCAGGGGAAATAGTTTTCTAATCAAAACATATTACGTTTTTTTTTCTTTCTTTTACAGAGGTTAGATGTAAATATTTGTCATTTAACTTTTAACATCTATTACCTTTTATGTGTGGCATAAATACAACTAGTCACAATGTTTTCATCTGATTAGGCTACTTCAAAAGTCTCCTTTAGGCTACCTGCTCACGTTCATCCACTCCACTCCAATATAATTCCAGCATCCAAATGATATTCAGATATTGTCAAACCAAGCCTTAAATACTGAGTAGGGAGGGATATATTTTCTGTTTGTCAAGATTGACATACTCTACTTGATTGTGGTGTTGAAACTCAAACCATGATGATAAGTGCTCAAAATTGGTAACCGGTATGCAGTTATAAGTTGTTTATTGGTTGTGTGTGGTGCATTGGAACAGAAACCTGTTTGTGGAAAATTCTTTGCATAATATTTTTATATAATTATAAATATTGCAGCAAAATGTTGAAAATCTGATTCCCCTAGATGATCATTGTCTTCATCCGACTCTGATCGCGAGCTCCTCCGTGGTGGTTGGCGAACCCTCAACCGTATACCCCGTTAGCCCTGTGTGGCATTGACTATGCCACAAAACCATGCTGAGGTGGTGAAATCGATATCCACGTTCATGAACACAGGATTGCTACAGTTATTTATGGTTGTAATAAATAAAATAACAATTCATTTTATGAGGGGGAAGAGTGCGATTTTTTTTTTACAGTACGAGAGGGGAGAGTGTGCCATTTTTTTTGCAAGGGGAGGATCACGTGAAAATATTTTTCACATGGGGGAGGGGGTGCATTTTTTTATTACCTCGAGTTAGACCAACATACCTTGTGACATAATCTACAGTATCAATGTACTCTGAGTACAATGACAAGTCCAAAGTATGCTGACTTCAATATAACATCCTACAAACAATGTAGTTTGGATTGTTATAAGGATCAGTGAAAAGGGCCCTGCTGTCAATATCATTAAAGTGCAGGGTGTAATGGTCTGGCGCATGGAGACTTGGAGTGCAAGGACCTTTTGAAGTTGAGTGCTCACAACGGGGAAAATTCAGCATCACAGGGCTGGGTGAGAGGAATGCTAATTGGAGATGTCATGGTTTGGTGGGTATTCATAGATGTGTTGGATTGCTTCCTGTTGCAACAGTGAATAAGAAGCAAAGTAATAATGATGGTTCAGCAGGTTGGCTTGGCAGCTAGATGGTGTTTTTACTTTCGGACAGAGATGCTTGAAAAGCTACAGTACATTAACCTACCATTTTGTCTGTCTATCGGTGAAATGAAGTGAGTTTGGAAGTTGCTGCTTCAGTTGAACTGAGCTCAACCTGCAAGAAATGAGCTCCATCTTGGCTAATCTATGGTAGCCTATACTTGGAACTCCCTTTCTGGAGGCTCCCCATGGTGCTCTCCACCTAGGGGCTCCAAACTATAAATCGCTGAGCCGGCTGAACTCTCCTCATATTAACTCCTGCTCCACAGGACTGAGCCGGAGAAGCAGGAGGGCTCTGCAGGGACACTCCTCCGCTCACTCCGCCACTGGTCTCTCTCCAGAGATAGTTTCAGTACAGTATGATGTGCTGCAGCTTGGCGCTGGCAGAGGAAAGTGATGCAGTGGCACAGAGAGCAGTAGGCATGTCGGTAGTGATTACATTCAGCCCCAGCGGGGGTCAGAGGTCAGGCTGAGCGTGTGTGGTCTGCTCCCTGCTCGGGGCTGACTGTATTCCCAACGCTGTGCTATGCCCACTGTAGTTCCAGGGCAGTCATGCTCACTTCTATTTCTCCCTCTCAGTTCTCTCTCGCTTGCTCACTTTCTAGCTATTTCTCAATACCGATTTATTTTCGCTTCATCAACACCTTTGCAATCCCATTGGAAAAATTGCTTTGGTTTAGCCAGAAAGCTGAAGATAAATTTGGCCCATTTCAGGACACTGACACTCGTAAGCTGACAGAGGATGTGGTGTCAACAAGGACAATCTTCATCTGCACATGAATCAGAGTCATAATAATGACAAAATACACACGCACAACAGGCCATTTGTGCACATGGGGGACAATGTACACAAACAATTATCCTCTATGAAAAATGTGAATAAATAAATTACTGTTTTCTATTAAGATATAAATTCATCAACATGGATAATTCATTCAGAAGCACTGACCTGTTTTGCCTCCCCATATTTGAATTATTCATGCGCATTACGTTACAAATCAGTATCCACTTATTTTAAGATTAAGCTGCCAAATACCCATCAACCTGGGGCAGATTTGAGGCCAGGGAGACAGAGTTGAATGGCTAGCAAACAAAAAGAAACAGAATCAGTCATTCCTTACAATGTCCCAGGCATGGCTGTACTACTGCAATGTGAGAACACCTTCCAGACCTGTGCAGAAAATAGTTGTATTTTGAAGGTTATTTGAAAATACCAACTTTTCAAATAGTTGAGGTAGTCGAATATACTGTAGTTTATATAGAGTTTCAACTAACAATTTTCTTTGATTTTCAAATACAGGTCTCTGAAAAACAGATATTATTTGAAAGTATGTTGCAAGTTATTTAACAACAAAAAAATTATTTGATGGCTGCCAAGTATGAAGAACCAAAAACTACAACAGTTAGTTGAATTAGGCTAAATATTTGATCATAAGCACCTGGTTTGGAGGGCTCTTATACATTAATCTTAATATAGCCCATAGCCTTGAATTAAATACATGAGAGACATGGGATCTCCTCAACATTAGAGTAGACCACTTTTCCGACTCAAAATGACCAACACATATATTTTCATAATGCGTGAGACACAAGGAGGTACACTTGATATCAAATTTGTATACATGTGTAGTAACTTTATGATTATTACAATAGCAGCATAGTTGTTACGTAGGATGTTCCTTTGTAAATGCATAATAATGTAGTACTTACATAAGTGGAATAAGGAACAGTCACTAGTCCTCTTGTGTACAGTATTTACAAAAACACTCAGCTTATTGCTATGCAACTAAAATGCAATAACCAAAGTATTATGTAACCTAACATGCTATTAAAATGTTGCTCCAAAAGTAATTACAGTTTTATTACACAGGCACAAGAACAGTTTAATGTTAAGTGTTACTGAAAATGCTAATAGTAACAAAATGTGTAGGTGCAGAAAGTAAACAAAATATCCCAAAACTGTCTTCTTGAATCAACTACAGCCAAGGTAGGTGGAAAACAGTTTGTATTCTGAGTAAACTATCCCTTTAAAGATGGTGTAGTGTTTGTTTGAAACAAGAGCAGATGTACAAAGAGGTTTGAAGTTGTTTTTACTAAGCATCCAATTTGCTGTTTGCAATGTTTGCAAATAGCTTTGAATTACTCTGCAGTATTTTCAGGTATTGTAAAATGAGTTTCAGCCTTTGACCTTTTCAGTGGCATGTTGAAAGAGTCATACAGAAGTTGAGCGTCACAACTTATTTATTCTTATCTGTAAAAAATATCATTGGTTTATTGGTTTGACTTGATTATGTACATCTGGGACAATGGATATTCAGAATAATGGACATTTACTAAATGTTTAGGTAAAAATGTATTGTGTAGATCCAATATGACTGTTAGATAGATTAGAATAGTATGGGAGATTGTGTTTGCTCTATTCATTCTCTTTCTATCTTCAACATGCAGTTCCAGATACAGCCTTYCCATTAGTTGAAGGCAGCCTATCCAATAGTTTCAGAAAAGTAGTCACTTCCTGAGATCTGTATTCAAATATTTTTTTAAGTTGTTGCTTCCTCAGGTCTGTATTCAAATAGTTTTAAAAGTAGTTATTTTCTTACATCTCTATTCAAATAGTTTTAAAAGTAGTCACAGATAATTGTAGTCAACTCCAAAGTAACTATTTGTTCCCCGGGAAAAAATGTACTTTCCACAAAGCATCGTAAACTATGGTAACACTTTATTTTAAGGGTTGTAATAAACCATTTCTAAGGCATTTCTAAACCATTTGTAATGCATTTCTAAACAGTTTGCTCACCATTTATTAATCATTACTCCCACATTTGTAAATGTTATTAGTTATCTAGTTCTTCACAAATGTATATATATTTCCTTAAATATCCTGTGTTGTGTGCTTATTATTTTACCATGTACTGCTGGAATGTCTACCAATGGCATGCCCATTTTTTTGTGAGAAATAACACTGGTCAGTAAGAAATGCATAAAGTATTTATAAAGGGCTCACTTTAGATTAGGGGCTGCAAGAATGATTAGAAAATGGTTTATAAATGTGGAAGTAATGATTAATACATGGTGAACACACACTTTATAAATACACATAAAATAAAGTGTTACCGGGCTGGATAAGGTTATATGTTACGCTGTGAACTGTCAGAAAAACCATTCTGTATTTGGTTGATGAAAATGTGACAGTAAAATAATTATCGTACGGTATGATGCGTATGATGGATGATTGTCATAATGTTGTTGGCTATACTATCTAATTTTCCTCGTAATTCATGACTGGATTCCATTGATTCAGCATAGTGCTATTTCTTTGGTCCATAATGGACATTTAAGTGATAATGCCCGAGAAACCGGTGTTTGGAGGATATATTGGCACTGGTGCTGTTAGGCCCAAGACGAAGTTACCAACGTATTCAAATAATGATTGACATATTTTCATGAAAAAATTATTTTGATGAATTTATTCATACTATTTCATCCTTCCACAAGATATAGTCCCGAAACAAATCTAGGGTTGCTACCCAAGCCGGCTGATCGTTCCTTCTATTGGTTCGGTTGGCAGAGACGCGACCCAGTCGTTCAGTCTTTTTGTTCTGTATCTATGGACGCGACCCAGTCGTTCGTTCTAAATGTTCCATTGCCATACTGGCTGACAACATTCATATCCCTTGCTTGCTAACTATCCAACTACGGTTAACTTACAGTCACGTCAAACAGTGCAGAAAGAATAGCAACAATAGCTGCATTTGTTTAAGCCGTTTTCTACTGACATTTATTTGGATACATCCTTAGCAATGAGCTAATGAGGCACAATTTTGCCTGGTATAGAAAATGTGCTCTCTCGTTAGGACACTGTTGTTCAGAGGATCTAGCCAACAACACAGCTAACACAATAACTTCAAACTGAAGCTGGAAAGACTGCAAACTAGCTGCACTTAGTTTCGTTTGACCTTTTTCCAATTTACATTTCTTTGTATACAGTGATCCCTCGCCACTTCGCGGTTCACTTATCGCGGATTCGCTATTTCGCGGATTTTCATAATGCATTTTTTTTTTTTTTTGGTGCATTGTGCTCTGCATTCTGATTCGCTAAAAACTCACTCCCGCTTCTTGTATCAAAACATGCTACGAATTGTGCTATCATTTTGTCGTCTCGTGCAGTTATGTGTACGTACATAAAACAGCTTGGCAAATTTACATTAAGTTGGCCAAATTATCTTGTAATTTCGAACATCTCCTAAACCCATAATGTCGACGAAACGGCCTACACGTGAGTCACTGTATTTGTATACATGTAATAGTTGCTAATTGTAAAAAAAAAAAAAGTTTTCTATTTCGCGGATTTCACTTATCGCGGGTCATTTTCGGAACGTAACCCCCGCGATAAACGAGGGATTACTGTATATCCATAAAATTATGCCAGCTGATTCATGATTTCGATTGGCTGAGAAACGCTGCCTGCCTCTCTCTCTCGTCCCGACTCCCGACCCCTATACGTTCATTACTAAGGGACAGTTGGAGATTGAATTTGAATCTTGAAACAATGTTGCAAATGTCGGAGAGACAGACAGTTCAAGGTTTATTCAAATCTCCGCTGTTGAAAACTAAATGTTAGTCTAAAAGAAATGTGAGATAATGTCTAGATGCTTTTTATAGTGGAGATGAAGTTTATAACTTCCCTGCCTGGGCTGATGAGACAGTGGATTGCACAGTCAGATGAAACAGAGTAAATAGGCATTATAAGGTCATAGATTTAGCTGGTGGTAACTTGTATAATAGACAACGGCTGGAATCCGCTTTTAACCAATCAGCATTCAGGATTAGACCCACCTGTTGTATAATACTATTATATTTAACAGTTGTTGTTTGATCTGTGGATGGAATGCTCAAATGGAACAGGTCTTTAATGACTGTCATTTCCTTTCATTTGAATTCAGCTGGGTCACACCATTTGAACTACCCTGAAAACTACAGACCTCTCTGCCTCTAATGCTTTCTAAGGAGACACAGCTAAAGTGGCATAATGCCATACCTGAGCACCTCCAAAGTAGATGCAGGCCGTTGAGTCAAATAATACTGCAGAGATAAAAGCACTCAAAAGGTAAATTGTCATTCCCAATGAGTTCCCCTGATTTGTTTGGTTCTGTTCCTTGAACAAAGCAATTATTCAAGGACAGTCTCTCACCATGACATCTGCTATACACATAAAGGGTCAAGTGCCATTCAATCTATGTTAGTGTTTGCATTGCATAGAGATGGAATCATTTAGCAGCAAACAATTGATTGCGCTTTCAAGCCAGTGGCTCTTAGGTAAATGAAAGTGCAACATTATGTACAAACATGGCATCTATGGTAGCCCTTTACATACGTACCCATATACAGGTTGAAAATGGCAGATTTGGAACGTAGTGGCTGTACAGTAAAATGCTATACATGACATCAGAGCTCTGGCTCTGCGCTTCAAAGCGTTGTATTGGTTTTGACTGACAGCCGTTCTGAACTTGAGCACCGCACATGACAAGAAGTTGCCCCCATCCCTCCCGGTAATTGGGCAACTTTTGCAAATGTTTTGTTGTCTGAGTGAGGGAAATGCTGTAATTCAAGATGACTCAAGGTATTTTGAATGATGAGACATTGAGGATTATAATAAATAGTCCCTAATTTAAATGTAAATGTAAATTATAATAAATAGTGCTTTGATGTCATACAAGAAAGCCAAACAGCCGTGAGTCCAAATGTGCACAATTCCAAATCATAAAACTCATGTCAGATACTGTGTCACTATGTTTAATGTACAGTTACAAGATGACACAGTGTCATACCCTTGGTTGTTCTGAACAGAATGAGCCTGTGTTTGTTTTATTACATCTAAATGCAATCATGACTCCTTTCTATGCTCACCAAAATTACAATCTGTTTCTCTGAATTGCCTTGTGAAAGTTTAACATTGTAAGATTGTATTTGATTTAACTACCCATGTTGGCAATAGAACAAGCTTTCAAATTATGCCCACCTGACCCAGATTGTGATTTAAAATGGCCGTTATTGTATTGCGTAAACAAAACTGTAACTGCGTGATGGCGGGGATGCAGGGTTGTGCTCCAAACAAAACAACAAGTGTGATAGCTCTAATTCCTCAACGGCACAGCTAGGAGAGCTCAAAAAAGTACCTTATAGTTGATGACACTTCTTTGTGTCATGTTTTGTCATTGATCGTCATGTCTTGTCCCTGTGCTTCCCTCTGCTGGTCTTGTTGGGTTCTTTCCCTCTTTCTATCCCTCTCTCTCCCCCTCCCTCTCTCCCTCTCTCGCTCTCTCTCTCTATCGTTCCGTTCCTGCTCCCAGRTGTTTCTCATTCTCCTAACGACCTCATTTACTCTTTCACACCTGTCCCCTATTTTGCCCTCTGATTAGAGTCCCTATTTCTCCCTCTGTTTTCCGCTTCTGTCCTTGTCGGATTCTTGTTTGATGTTTGCTGTTCTGTGTCCTTGTTCCGCCCTGTCGTGTTTTTGCCTTCTTCAGATGCTGCGTGTGAGCAGGTGTCTATGTCAGCTACGGCCTGTGCCTTCCCGAAGCGACCTGCAGTCTGTGGTCGCGTCTCCAGTCGTTCCTCTCTACTGACGAGAGGATTTCAGTTTCCTGTTTTGGATTTACCRAMGATATTATCCAGGAGTATCATTGTTTGTTTTAGACTGGAATAAAGACTCTGTTTCTATTACGTCGCTTTTGGGTCCTCATTCACCAGCATAACACTTTGAGTCATAAAAGTGCATTGAAATTGCTTAGGGACAGTGCACACTTTGGAGAGGTGTGTGGCCACTTGAAGACACCAGTTAGTCCTCTTGTCGTTTTTTTGGTCTTATGTTGCACCAACCTATTTTACAGGAATAGTCTTGTTATGTTACTGAAGGTATCCAGAGTATTTTCAGAGTACAATAAATGTAAAATGCACATAAAATCAACAGTGTAATGTTTAGATTCAGTCAGTCTTGTCTCAGATTTACTCACATTTGATCTAGAAATGTTCCCATTATCTCCAAACTGTTCCCTTTCATTAGGCATTTAATATTTTCTGTAAAAAAACATTTCAATTTAGCCCTGTCCATATATGCCAATTCCCACGAGTGTAAAGGGTTAAGTGATTGGTTTCATTGCAATATGCCACATTCAACCATGATAATGGTGTATCCATATAACTAAATGTAGCTTTTTCATGCCCATAAACTACAGAACTTTAGCATTGCCACTTAAAAGCATATTCCCCCCATCAATACAAATCTACCTCATTTATCAGACAGGTAATCAGGTTAGTGACACAAAACATCGGTAAGTTTCCATACCTGACCAATTTGTGAAGCCATGTGATGCCATAATAGGTTTCTGATTGCACGAGCCAATAATTCATAATATTTCTCTAAATTAGACCCAACATGCATGTGGAACAGTGAAAAATAATGTTCAGGAGAGATGGAGATGACTCACCCTCTTCGCGGGACTTCTGTATGAAGGCATCCACACCGCTTTCTCCATAGTTACCCTCTGATGCTACTGTGGACACGTAATTCCAGCGCATGGCTTTAACTATGTCCACCATGGCCTGTGCCTGGTAGGTGTCCGGGGGCACGACGCGGGAGAAGAAGTCGTAACGCGTGTTATCGCTCAGCTCCGGAGCCGTGGAGGCATAGCTCACCTGGGGGATCTGAGGAGAGAGTGAACAAGAGAACATGGTGTGAGCACATACTGTACTTCCAGTTTATAGCACAGGAGGTTGGTGGCACCTTCATTTAGGAGGACAGGCTCGTGGCAATGGCTGGTGTGGAATGGTATCAAATACATCAAACACATGGGTTCCATGTGTTTGATGCCATTCCATTCGCTCCTTTCCAGACATTATTATGAGRTGTCCTTCCCTCAGCAGCCTCCACTGGTTTATAGTATTGTGATATGCTAGGAGGAATGTTGGAAGTTAGAACATCTGAATTATTCACAATTATTCATTAATTGCCACTTATTACAATTGTTATGAGATTTTGTTGTTATGAGATTTTATCAAGTCGGCTCTTGTTCAAGGTTAGTACCGTAGGTCATTTCTAATTTACAGAGGTAATCAACACCTTTGTGAAAGACTTCACTTTGTGAGTAGGCTGTCAGCTCTTTGTTTTCATATTAGTCCCCTGGCTTACAGAATATATGTTAATAGCTGAGTTGTAAAATGTAGAGGCTTGATTAGCTGTGTTAAAATCGTACTTATATAATGTAGAGGCTTGATTGGCTGTGTAAAAAGCTGACTTATAGAATGTGGAGGCTTGATTGGCTGTGTTCAAATCTGATTTATATAATGTACAGGCTTGATTGGCTGTGTTAAAATCAGGACATTATTTAAGGGGTAAGAGCTTGTAATAAAAGAGACATTGTAATAAAACTAGTTTGTAAGGGGTAATTTCATATAAAGTAAATCTAGTACCTAAAGGGAAAGGTCCTTGGTGGGATGATGGTAACATAATTGAGCACAGTGTATCACACATTTATGCGCTATCTGAGTTGTTTCATTAACCACCCCTCTCATTTCTCTGATGTTGATCAATACTATCAAACGATAGACGTACACCATTCTTGTAAGGTCAAATGATGAAGTATAGAGATACATTCTGGGTTTATCAAATTTATATGGGAATAGTGTCAAATAGCTGATGAAGAGGTAGGCTTTCCTGTTCATTCAGGTTACTGCTGAGTAAATGGACTGAGGTGATCATCTGTATTTTACTCCATATATGGAGGGTGTACCTCAGAATAATGTCTACTGTATTATTCTTCTGGGATATTACACTTCTGTACACTGAAAGTTTGACACCTAAAGAGAGTTGATATAACTGTTTCAAAAATGAAGAAAATCTACCTCAAACATTTAGTCTCTGTCTGCTCACTCTCACAACTATACCTATACCTACAATACCTATACCTACAGTACTATTACCTCAATTAGCCCAACTAACCGGTTCCCCCGTACATTGACTCTGTACCGGTACCACCTGTATATAGCCTCGCTACTGTTATTTTCACTGTCATTTTACAGTTTTTTTTATTTGTATTTCTTTACTTATCTATTGTTTACCTAATACCTATTTTTTACTTAAAAATTGCACTGTTGGTTAGGGCTTGTAAGTAAGCATTTCACTGTAAGGTCTACACCTGTTGTATTCGGTGCAGGTGACAAATAAACTTAGATTTGATTTGAACTATGTGCACAGACTTGGAGCTGCTATGATGTCATATAGTACTCTGCAAAAGTGAGCACAGCATTTCTCAAGAGTTAAGAAAACTCTGAGATTAAAGCTCAAAGTAGAGATGTAGGCAAAGTGGTATTCGAGTCAATCAAGTAGCACAAAAGCTATGAGCAAATTAAAATGTGATTCTCACAGACTAGAAGTGATTCATTTGTGGGTGAAAGGTGTTAAGAGACAAGGGCCTTTGTTCCAGGGCCTGTGATAACACATTTTAAGGAGCAAATGAAGGCAATAAACACCCTCTCTAGTAGAAAACTACCTATGTGGAATATTAGAAACATTTCTTCTAGTGTAAAAATCGACTACAAAGTGTAAATGGGATAATTCTGGTCATAAAGTCAGTCTCGTCCAAAACTGAGATTAGCGAGATAATTAGGAAAAAATGGTATGTCACAGAATAAAGTGTACTGTAACAGTTTTCATTGGGTTGGGTTTATTTCAACCCTGCCCACAGCAGGCAGGACCCAAGTAATCATCCATTTCAGCGCAGCTGCACAAGACCCGATCTTAATGCTCATGGTCAATTTGTCGATATACCTATGGGGCTAGTTAAAGACCATCAGTAAATAATACAATTTATATAGGACAATATTTCAAATACACTTCAAAACCTAAAACCAACCATAAATAGCATAATATAATTTCAAAATATTGAAAGCATTTAATGAGACAACTAAAACGTTGTTCCATCTACATTAGTGCCGGGACGATACCAGTAACGCGATACTCGTTAGTATTGTGGCAAGGAAACAGAACACGAAGAGGAATTAAGGAAAACAGCTCCAATGTTGTAAACAAACATCTTTATGTTGTCACCCAGAGTCACATTTACTTATTTTCCAAGCTATAGTACACAATCTGTTTTTTAAACGACCAAATAGTTGTTCTGCTTCGTGTTTTCATTTTTGCCATGGAAAAAATATTGCGATACTGGTATCGTCCCTGTCCTAATTCACATTATTGTAATTTATTGACCGTCGCTAACTAGCCCCACAGATAGACTATCCAAAGTCAAACCAACTTTTCCATGGTTGCACACCAGTCGGCTGAAGCTAATTGGTGAAAGAATATGGCTAACCTGCTAGCTATTCTAAGTGACTTCAAGACATAACACCTGGTTAGACTGTTTCAAGTTATCTAGAAGGGTGAGTGACTGTAACTGTGTACTGTTTTGGCAGAGTGAAAGTGCAAACACTTCCCACGTTCGAACAAACACAATAGACACTCGCATAAAAGCACGCCTCCAAGACCCAAATCTCAATCTCAGTTGAACTTCCTAATGAGAAGTATTCAAACCAAGGCTAAATCAGGAAGTTCAGTCCTCCTTTAATGTCACGGTTGTCYTAAGAACAGGACCAAGGCGCAGCAGATGTTGACTTCCACATATTTAATTCAAAGAGAAACTTAAACAAAACAAAATATATCAATAGACGAACAACTAAACGTGACTACGTGGTGCACATGCACAAACACAAAACAATATCCCACAAACACAGGTGGGAAAAATAGCTACTTAAATATGATCCCCAATTAGAGACAACGATTACCAGCTGTCTCTAATTAGGAATCATACAAAACACCAACATAGAAAATATAAACTAGAACACAACATAGAAATTATAAACTAGAATAACCCCTAGTCACGACCTGACCTACTACACCATAGAGAAACAAGGGCTCTCTATGGTCAGGGCGTGGCATTTAAAGTAACTTGACAAGGCAGTCTTGTGTTTTCCCGGCATTCACAAGGGCAACATATAGACTTTTTATTAGTGGAGAGAACAAGAATATGGTGTTAATGTACAGTGCATTCAGAAAGTATTCAGACCCTTTTACTTTTTCCACATTTTGTTATACTACAACCTTATTCTAAAATGGATTAAATTGTTGTTTTTTCTCATCAATCTACACACAATACCCCATAATTACTAAGCAAAAACAGGTTTTCAGAAATGTTTGCCTTTTTTAAAATGAAATATCACATTTACATAAAGTATTCAGACCCTTTACTCAGTACTTTGTTGAAGCACTTTTGGCAGCGATTACACCCTTGAGTCTTCTTGGGTATGATGCTACAAGCTTGGCACAGCTGTATTTGGGGGATTTCTCCCATTCCTCTCTGCAGATCCTCTCAAGCTCTGTCAAGTTGGATGGGTGAGCGTAGCTGCACAGCTATTTTCAGGTCTCTCCAGAGATGATTGATCGGGTTCAAGTCGGGCTCTGGCTGGGCCACTCAAGGACATTCACTCCTGCATTTTCTTGGCTGTGTGCTTAGGGTTGTTGTCTGTTGGAAGGTGAACCTTCACCCCAGTCTGAGGTCCTGAGCGCTCTGTCTCAGCCTCCAGTATTTATGCTGCAATAGTTTATGTGTCGGGGGAATAGGAACAGTCTGTTATATCTGGAGTATTTCTCCTGTCTTATCCGGTGTCCTGTGTGAATTTAAGTATGCTCCGTCTAACTCTCTCTCTGTCTCTTTCTCTTGGAGGACCTGAGCCCTAGGATCATGCCTCAGGTCTACCTGGCCTGATGACTCCTTGCTGTCCCCAGTCCACCTGGTCGTGCTGCTGCTCCAGTTTCAACTGTTCTGAAGTATGGGATCCTGACCTATTCATCGGACATGCTACCTTGTACCTGACCTGCTGTTTTCGACTCTCTCTCTCTACCGCACCCGATGTCTCTAACTCTGAATGATCAGCCATGAAAAGCCAACTGACATTTACTCCTGGGGTACTGACCTGTTTACTGACCTGTTGCACCGTCTACCACCACTGTTGTAGACGGTGGTCATCTATGAACGTTTGAACATCTTGGCCATGTACTGTTATAATCTCCACCTGGCACAGCAAGAAGAGGACTGGCCACCCCTCAGAGCCTGATTCCTCTCTTGGTTTCTTTCTAGGTTCCTGCCTCTCTAGGGAGTTTTTCCTAGCCACTGTGCTTCTACATCTGCATTGCTTGCTGTTTGGTGTTTTAGGCTGGGTTTCTGTATAGCACTTTGTGACATCGGCTGATGTAAAAAGGACTTTATAAATACATTTGATTGATTGATTAAAATTTGATTTAAGTTTTGTAGGCTAGGCTACCTATTTAATTGTTTAATTCATGGATCAAGCATCAGACCTCATTCTGATCTCGTTCCCAATGATCAGTGCTTTCGTTTATTATGTTGCTGTCAACCGGTTCTGAATTTGCGATGCACCTGACTGTCCATGTTTTTCTGTGCAACAGCCTTTGGATTTGAACATTTGAAAAGTTTTGGTGTGTGTCCTAGGCTATTTGATTTAATTTATACACATTACATGACCAAATCATGTAGACACCTGCTCGTCGAACATCTCATTCCAAAATCATGGGCATTAATATGGAGTTGGTCCCTCTGTGCTGATATACTGCAACACCCTCCAATCTTCTGGGAAGGCTTTCCACTAGAGGTCGGAACATTGCTGCAAGGACTTGCTTCCATTCAGCCACAAGAGCATTAGTGAGATCGGGCACTGATGTTGGGCGATAAGGCCTGGCTCACAGTCGGCTTCCAATTCATCCCAAAGGAGTTTGATAGGGTTGCGGTTAGGGCTCTGTGCAGCCCAGTCAAGTTCTGCCACACCGATCTCGACAAGCCTTTTCTGTATGGACCTCGCTTTGTGCACTGGGGGCATTGTCATGCTAAAACAGGAAAGGGCCTTCCCCAAACTGATGCCACAAAGTTAGAAGCACAGAATCGTCTAGAATGTCATTGTATGCTGTAGCATTAAGATTTCCCTTCACTGGAACTAAGAGGCCTAGCTTGAACCATGAAAATCAGCCCCAGACCATTATTCCTCCACCACCATTACAGTTGGTACTACGCATTGGGGCAGGTAGTATTCTCCTGGCATCTGCCAAACCCAGATTCATCCGTCGGACTGCCAGATGGTGAAGCGTGATTCATTAATCCAGAGAACGTGTTTAATAGCGGCAAACCTTACACCACTCTGGTCTACCCAAGAAAGCCATTTGTCAACTGCAAAACATACATAATTCTGCAGCACGGGTACTCTTGGTCTCTGCACTAGTTTTAAATCAAATCACGATTGTGCGCCCCAATACATGTCAGACATACTGTTAAGTTATGTACCCAGTAGGTCCCTTAGGTCCTCTGGCACTGGCCTTTTAACTATCCCAAAGCCTAGGACCAAGAGGCATGGAGAGGCAGCCTTTAGTTACTATGGCCCCAGCCTCTGGAATAGCCTGCCAGAGAACCTGAGAGGGGGCCGAAACTGTGGACATATTTAAAAGAGATGTTAAAACACATTTTCAGCTTTGCTTTTCCTTAGGGTGCCTTTTAGTTGTTCAGTTTGTGTCATTCTTTTGTTTTTTATCTTATGATTGTTGTGTAGTAAATATTTCAGTTTTTATTTTCATAGTTTTTTATTAGTTTTTTCCTTTAAAGCACATTGCGTTGCATTCCTTAGTCTGAAATGTTCTGTATAAATGAAGCTTGATTTCATTTCATTTGACAAGTTGAAAGTCACTGAAGTCTACAGTGAGGCCTTTCTACTACCAATGTTTGTCTATGGAGATTGCATGGGTGTGTGCTCAATTTTATACACCTGTCAGCAACGGGTGTGGCTGAAATAGCCCTATCCACTAATTTGAAGGCGTGTCCACATACTTTTGTGTATATAGTGTATGTTACAGCACTTTGGTTTCACTAATAAATATGTTGAAATGGAACCAAATGATCTGTTTCTGTCTTCAGTCCTTTTTAAATAGCATAGATGGGCTATATGAGCTAAGGTTGAACGTGATTGTAAGGGGTGCATAACTGATGGCAGGGAAGTCAGACGCAGGAGAGCAGAACTGGGTAATAACCAGAGCAGTTTAATTATCAAAACCAACGGCATCCAGAAATACAAAATATGGGTACAAAACCCGTCGCGTACCAGTCAAAATGTGCACAAGCACTTACAACAAACAATATCACACACAGACATGGGGGGAACAGAGGGTTAAATACATGACAAGTAATGAGGGAAATGTAAACCAGGTGTGTGGGAAAGCAAGACAAAACAAATGGAAAATGACAGGTGGATCGGCAATGGCTAGAAGATCGGTGACGTCGACCGCCGAACGCCGCCCGAAAGAAGGGAGGAACCGACTTCGGCGGAAGTTGTGACAGTACCCCGCGCGCCGACACCGGCCTCGGGTACGACCCGGAGGGCGAGGTGCAGGGCGATCCGGATTGGAGACGGTGGAACTCCTGTAGCATGGAAGGGTCCAACACGTCCTCCACCGGAACCCAGCATCTCTCCTCCGGACCGTACCCCTCCCACTCCACGCGGTAGTGAAGGCCCCTCGCCCGACGCCTCCAATCCAGTATGGAGCGGACAGATTACACCCTCGATGTCCAGAGGGGGCAGAGGAACCTCCCGCACCTAAGACTCCTAGAGCGGGCCAGCCACCACCGGCCTGAGGAGAGACACATGGAACGAGGTGTTAATACGGTAATCGGGGGGAAGTTGTAACCTGTAACTAACCTTGTTCAGTCTCCTCAGGACTTTAAATGGCAACCACAAACCGCGGCCCCAGCTTCCGGCAGGGCAGGCAGAGGGGCAGGTTTCGGGTCGAGAGCCAGACCCGGTCCCCCGGTGCGAACACCGGGGCCTCACTGAGGTGACGGTCTGCGCTTGTTTTCTGGCGCAGCACGGCCCGCTGAAGGTGAACATGAGCGGCGTCCCATGCCTCCTCCGCAAGCCTGAACCAGTCGTCCACCGCAGGAGCCTCGATCTGACTCTGATGCCAAGGCGCCAGAACCGGCTGGTACCCCAGTACGCACTGGAAGGGGGAGAGGTTAGTGGAGGAGTGGCGGAGCGAGTTCTGAGCCATCTCTGCCCAGGGCACGAACGCCGCCCACTCCCCTGGCAGGTCCTGGCAGTAAGACCTCAGAAACCTACCCACATCCTGGTTAACTCTCTCCACCTGCCCGTTACTCTCAGGGTTGAAACCCGAGGTAAGGCTGATCGAGACCCCCAAACGTTCCATGAACGCCCTCCAGACCCTCGACGTGAACTGGGGACCCCGATCAGACACTATATCCTCAGGCACCCCGCAGTGCCGGAAGACGTGCGTAAACAAGGCCTCCGCAGTCTGTAGGGCCATAGGGAGACCGGGCAGAGGAAGGAGACGGCAGGACTTAGAGAAACGATCCACAACAACCAGGACCATGGTGTTTCCCTGTGATGGGGGAAGATCGGTCAGGAAATCGATTGACAGGTGCGACCATGGCCATTGTGGAACGGGTAAGGGGTGTAGCTTACCTCTGGGCAGGTGCCTAGGAGCCTTACACTGGGCGCACACCGAGCAGGAGGAAACATAAACCCTTACCCGCTTCGGTGGCGTACCCGAGCGCTGAGAGACTACGGATCCTACCCCAGCCTCGGATGTATCTACCTCCACTATGAATGCCAAAGAGGGATCCGGATGGGCAGCACGGGAGCCGAGGTAAACAGAGCCCTCAGGTGACCAAAAGCCCTGTCCGCCTCAGCCGACCACTGCAAACGTACCGGTCCCCCCTTCAGCAGTGAGGTAATGGGAGCCGCTACCTGACCAAAACCCCGGATAAACCTCCGGTAGTAATTGGCAAACCCTAGAAACCGCTACACCTCCTTTACCGTGGTGGGAGTCGGCCAATTACGCACAGCTGAAATGCGGTCACTCTCCATCCCCACCCCTGAGGTAGAAATGCGGTACCCTAGGAAGGAGACGGACTGTTGGAAGAACAGACATTTCTCAGCCTTGACGTACAGGTCATGCTCCAACAGTCGACCAAGCACCCTGCGTACCAGGGACACATGCTTGGCGCGTGTAGTGGAGTATATCAGAATGTCATCAATACACACCACTACACCCTGCCCGTGCAGGTCCCTGAAAATCTTGTCTACAAAGGCTTGGAAGACTGATGGAGCATTCATCAACCCGTACGGCATGACGAGGTACTCATAATGCCCTGACGTAGTACTGAACGCCGTCTTCCACTCGTCTCCCTCCCGGATACGCACCAGGTTGTACTCGCTCCTGAGATCTAGTTTGGTGAAGAAGCGCACCCCGTGCATTGACTCAATTGCTGTGGCAATCAGAGGTAGCGGGTAACTGTACCTCACAGTGATCTGATTGAGGCCTTGATAGTCAATACACGGGCGCAGACCTCCCTCCGTCTTCTTCACAAAAAAGAAACTCGAGGAGGCGGGTGAAGTGGAGGACCGAATGTACCCCTGACACAGGGATTCAGAGACATATGTTTCCATAGCGGCCGCCTCCGCCTGTGACAGGGGATACACGTGACTCCTGGTAAGTGCGGCGTCTACCAGGAGATTTATCGCACAATCCCCCCGTCGATGGGGTGGTAATTGAGTCYTCTTCTTTTTGGAGAAGGCGAGAGCCAAATTGGCATTTTCGGGGCGAATGCGCACGGTGGAGACCTGGTCTGGACTTTCCACCGTAGAAGCACCAACGGAAACCCCTAAACACCTACCCGAGCACTCTCGCGACCACCCCGTGAGAGCCCTCCATTGCCATGAAACAGTGGGGTCATGCCAAACTAACCAGGGTAGGCCTAGCACCACGGGAAATGCAGGAGAGTCAATGAGGAAGAGACTGATTCTCTCCTTGTGACCCCCCTGCGTCACCATGCCCAGAGAAGCGGTGGCCTATCTAAGGCGTGAATTGGGAATTGCATAGCCACTGGAACGATGGGGATCCCGAAACAATGTGCAAATGATCTGTCTATAAAATTCCCAGCCGCGCCTGAATCGACGAGCGCCTTATGCTGGGAATGCGGGGAAAACTAAGGAAAAGTAACAAACAAAAACATGTGTGCAACAGAGGGCTCTGGGTACGAATGGTGCCTTCTCACCTGGGGTGATGCCAGAGTGCCCTGCCTGCTGCCTCGACCCCCAGAGGGACCAACCCGGCACCGACCGGCAGTGTGACCTCTGCGGTTACAGATGGTGCACGAGACGGAACCTCCTCCGGTCTCCCTGAGCGCAGCACCTCCCAGCTCAATGGGCATCGGAGCGGTGGTGCTGGGGGATGGAACCGACAGACCCACCTCTGGACATCCGTGGGTAGCCAGCAGGTTATCCAGCCGAATGGACAGGTCCACCAGCTGGTCGAAGGTGATGGTGGTGTCCCTGCAGGCCAACTCTCGACGGACGTCCTCGCGCAAACTGCAGCGATAGTGGTCGATCAAGGCCCTGTCGTTCCATCCCGCGCCGGCAGCCAGGGTCCGAAAGTCCATTGCGAACTCCTGGGCGCTCCTCGTCCCCTGCCTCAGATGGAAAATGCTCGAAATGGTCCAGCACCGCATCTCCTTCTCCCCACACAGCGTTGGCCCACTCCAGGGCTTTCCCCGAGAGGCACGAGACGAGGGCGAACACCTTCTCACGGCCCGAAGGAGCCGGGTGGACGGTTGCCGGGTAGAGATCCAGCTGCAAAAGGAAACTCTGGCAGCGTGCARCCGTCCCGTCGTACTCCCGGGGGACGACGAATCCGAGATAAATCCCACTAGGACCGGGTGAAGGGGGGGCGAGTAGTGGAGACCATGGTGGTGCTGGTGGAGGCGCTGGAGGAATTCCCTGTCTCTCCCAGTGGTCCATGGTTTGGAAAACGCGGTCCATGGCAACGCGACACCATGGCGACGCCCTCGACCCCTATTCCAGGGGCAGCTCCTCCTGCTGACTCCATATTGTGGGTGTGAAATTCTGTAAGGGGTGCATAACTGGTGGCAGGGAAGTCAGACGCAGGAGATCAGAACTGGGTAATAACCGGAGCAGTTTAATTATCAAAACCAAAAGCATCCAGAAATACAAAATATGGGTACAAAACCCGTCGCGCACCAGTCAAAATGTGCACAAGCTTACAACAAACAATTTCACACACAGACATGGGGGGAACAGAGGGTTAAATACATGACAAGTAATGAGGGAAATGTAAATCAGGTGTGTGGGAAAACAAGACAAAACAAATGGAAAATGAAAGGTGGATRGGCGATGGCTAGAAGACRGGTGACGTCGACCGCCGAACGCCGCCCGAACAAGGAGAGGAACCGACTTCGGCGGAAGTCGTGACAGTGATAGTCTGCCTATAACCAGCCTGAGTAGGCCTATAACTCCATTTGTATTCTACTCAGAGTTAAAATAAGTTAATCAAATTGGAAATGAGCTATTATCAGGCTGGTTAATGCGATTCATGTCTGTTGAATTTGCACTCGGCCCCATCTCACCTACTCAGCCAGTCAGGATCRGCTACTGCCTTGCGGCCGTGGCATACAGTATACTTTTTACTAAACGATACGTGCTAAACAGTATGTGACGATGAGTACATAGTATGCAGTTTAAGTATGTAGTACCCTAGTATATGTATTCGGACAATGCCAGTATCACTAATATCTACTGATATTTGTATAAATCTGCTCATATTCTACAAAATCCTAAACAGAAGTCCCGTCTTTGTACACTGAAGCTACAGTACCACTATGTGTCTGTTCACACTGAACTGCAATAGCCACTGTCCATCCTGAATCATTTATCTGAAACAGGGTGAGTCGTGGTTACCTGAGGAGAGAGATATGTGTGAGCTATGACTCATGCTGCTGAGTTCAGCTCTGCGTACTATGTTCCGGAATGAACTGATGCTTTTCGCCAGTCTGTAGATCAGCGGCTAAACCTCTGCAATACAGGAGTAGAGTTAACCTGCCCAAAACCTGCAACTACAGTACAGTATTCCTCTGTGGTCTAGTCTGACTGCTGTAGCGCTATCCTCCTTCCCTTCTCTCCTCTCCTCTCCCTGCCTCACACTGTAGTTGGCTTTGATGTGTTCAGCTGCAGCTCCTATTGATCCTGCCACTAGAGTGTTCACAAGCTGTGCCCAGTGCCTGCAGCCCCTAACACCCACGTCAGCCTTCCTCCCGCCCCCTACTCCTCCATCCACACGGATGTAGCGGTTAAATTATGCAAATGAACAACAGCACCGCAGTAGAGCCTCATTTCAAGTGACACCTGGAAAGTAAGTCACTATTTAAGTATGGTTTTGTCCCTTAAGAGACATCTTCTTAATCCTTGGAATGTTAGAGCAAAGATGTGTCACGACTCGTCTTGTGTGAGCAGAATACCATGTAGGTGGATGTGCTTGATGTGTAATGACTGATGATAGAACATGAGATGAGTCTGATAGGAATGGTCCTTAGTAATGTCACCTCAACTCCTTGCTCTACCCTGACAACAGGCCAAGCCGTCCTTCCAGCCTGAAAAGGCCACTGTGTGTCTCTCTGGGCACTCTGTCTCTCATAATTTTAGAGCTCATGGGGACACTCCAACGTCAGTCGTGTCTGTGGTCTATGGCACATGTCCAGAAGGCTCCCTAGGAACCGACAGAGGTCACCAGACTTAAACAGTGATGGAGGGGGCAGAGGACAACAGAGGAAGTATCCTACAGGACACAGATTCAAGGAACACTGTCCTCACACTTCACCTCCCAATCTTTGCTCCACTTTTGTCTCGTTTGAGGTTAAGTGAAACTGTTTCCTGTCTCCTTTGAAAGGAAAATAAGTGTTCTGGCTTTGAAGAAATGGAGAAACTTCAATCTGTGTTCTGCTCTGCCTCCTAACTGAACATCATTAAAGGGGCTGCTAAACTGTATTTGGAAGCTGCTAACAATGTCTTATTTTAGAGCGCTTGAATATTCACTATTTCACTTTCATTTAACTCATCAAAGACTTTCACCTACATCCAACAGAGTTCTCTCTCAAGGATGTGATTTCATTGTACTGCACAATTCTTTTACCTATCCTAGTGTGTTTTCACCTGTGCTTTTGTGTTATTTTGAAAGGAAATAAATATATAATAGCATATCAGAAAAGACAATGGACTGTTCCTGTCACACGTTGTGCGGTTGCGGTGCCACCCACGAGGATCACTCAGACTTTCCTCCCAAGGGAGCTTGTCTAAACACAGAACACACATAAACGAGGATAGCTGCTGACATCACGCATCAATGTAGACTACCTGCAAGCCTCGCTTCCATTGTTCCTCTACAAAATAACAGTTCTTAGCTCTTCAAGCTTTAAGAAAATGGCTCAAAACTTCGCTAGAGTAAAGATGTATGGGACTATCCAAATTAAGTATTACGAAGACTATGAAACATAGCATTTAAGTTTTGGGGTGCTTCATAAATCCGGTAATAGCAAATGGACTCCCTATAAGAGTTGGAGTTGATTACAGGGTAGCACAATGACATTAAGCTAAATGCTGTTAATTGCTAAATGTTGAAGAGGGAAGAGGGATATATATACATGTTGTTTTTTTTCAAGCAATGTATGGTGGTGTTACCACGACAACTCTGGGAAATATATCAGCCAAATAAAATGGCTGTAGATATTCAGGGACTATGTGTAATGTTTCATTTCTCACCTGATCGATTTTTCCTCCTGTAACAATCACTAAATTTCAGCATCATGGCAAGAAGCAGGATAGGCTGAGCTTATCATGTTTTTCGTTTGTCAGATTTCTCACTCACTCGCCTGATGTTCTCATTGAACACAGACACTTCCACACTTTGACAGAAGGAATTAAACTCCCCAGCCAAGCTCCTCTCTGACCCATGAGAGAACATGAGTTAAGACAAACTAGAGAAGCCTTTGCTTGGATAGAATATTGTACCATGCACACATACAGCCCAGAGAACACCTTTTGCATCTAAAACCGTAGGCACTGCCAGGTGTATCAATGTGGCTTGGAATTCTATCAAGATCAAAGAGAGAAACCTAAAAGCAGATTCCTATATAGAGAGTTGGGCCAATGTGGTTTCTGTCTGAACCTACCGAGAGCGCTACTTTGTCTTTCATAGCCGTTGCTAAGTGAAAATGTACACTTCCTCATTGTACTGTTAATTTCTTCTAGTTATCACAACCTATGAAGTGAAAGCAGATATGCAAATTGTTGACACCACAACACAGTACAGACTTGGACACACATTATCCCGAATGCAATAGAAACATTGTTTACACGTTTACAGGTCATTACATAGGGAATTGTCCGAGGCGCTCTCACATTGTTACATCACCAGAATTTCAAGAATAAAGGCGTATTGTAAAATACAACGGATAGGTGCAGTAAAATACTCATGGGAAAATGTTTTAAGCTTGGGGATTTGAACCCGCAACCTTTTGGTTACTGGGTGAACACTCTAACCGATAGGGTACCTGTCGCTAACATGGAAGTTGTTCGAAGACCTGGCCAAACTCCTCATCCACTTTCTCTAGGACTAAATCAGCAAAGKTTTTTGCCCTCAATAGCCAGGTGTCCACTAACATAAACCTGATCTCCTTTGCTGAAAACTGACATTTCCCACAGATTTGTTATAAACATGATCAGAAAATTGAGGGAAATGCAATGGTGTCTAGTATCCTCCCCAATTTAGGAATGAACCCCCTTACCCCTCACCCTTCCCTCCACATCCATTTGATTTCTAATGGGCTTGTGGGAGAAATGCTTAATTACACCAATGGAGTCTCAAGCAGATTTTTTTATGCAGTTTTAATGTTCAAATCGCTTGCTTTTGAGTTCATTTGGAACAACATCAATGCAGAAGTAATGATGTTCATTAGAAGCCTACAGAAATAATATACATCTGAACTGTGTGGCTGGCAATGTAACATCTGAAGCATTATGGCTGGCACTGAAACTATTTTGCTTGGTGAATATTTCAGTCAAGTCTGTTAGTCTGACTGTGCATTTGCCAGCCAGGCAGTGAAACAAATAGTACAGGTTTATGACTTGAAGTGATTCATGTCTATTTGATATGGATGTCTGAGACTGGTGAAGTTAGCTACCAGTCTGCCAGGTGGCTGTCTATCCAATGAATTGTGCTTTACTGATGTTCCAGATAGTGCTTTCTGACTGTCACTATATATCCTTAATATGTACTAAAACGACCGTCCGAGCCTAATACACGGGGTAGGCTATGTCTGTGGCTCTCTTTGTCGTGGTAGAGCAGCACATAGGGATTTAGTCAGATGCCCCCACAAACCCTGTACCATGACAACACACACAACGACAGTTTCACTTTACCCCTCAGGCTGCCAGTCTCCCAATAGGGGTCTGCAGTCGAACATGGGCTAGATTGTTAGTGGTACGTGGGGGGCTTCACACATGTCTGTCAGGTTCAGTTATTGGCAAACCCTGTCACGGCAAGTCCATCTGCTCTCAGTCGGCTCTCAGAGGATCCCTGCAGAGCTGAACACCACATGCTGCAGCCTCCTCATTCGCCTCAGTCCCCAGGCTCAGGTTACAAACGATGGAAACTTTAGACACCTTCAGACACAGAGCAGACTCCTCCAATAAATTAAGAAGCCTCCAAGGAGAGGTACTGCAGCTACTGGGTGGGATTCAAGGTCTCCCATTGCCTGACACAGAGTGAGGGATTCCTTCGAGAGGAAGGAGAAGAGGGTTGTTCTACAGTGGCCCTGAAGTGTCAACTAGTGTTTAAAAAGCATTAGCCTTCAAATAATGGTATAGATGGCTTCTATGGTTGATGATGTGTCCCACCTTGCTTCCTAACTGCATCACCAACATCAATTCATCTTCAAAAATATATATATGGTATGTGGCAGAATGAGACAAATTCTGCCAAATTTAGAACTGACTCAACAGACCCACAGTCCTCTACACAGGAACATGAACAAAATATATTTCTCTCTCCTGTCATTTTTGCAATCCTCCAAGCAGCAATAGCTTTGTCATAAAATGCCTTGTTTGCTCTGTCTTAGGGTATGAGAGATTCCTTAACACAAACTCAGGTGACTAGAGACCCTGTGCTCCAGTCTGTGCTACCGGTGTTGTCCATCCTGGTTATAATACTGAATCACAGAAGATTTCTACTTCTACCAGTAGACTCTTTGGCTTGACCCTATACTGACTGTATGCCGCAGACCCATTTTCCCATCTGGGACAATAAAGTAACTGCTATTACTACTGTCTAATCCTGTGAACTACTGGAACCAATGCACTAAATACTATGAAAACCACACTATGATATTTCTATTGTGTTTAACTATGATGGATATTGTAAGGTTTGGGGAGAAAGATGAGGCCTCTCATGGGATCAAGTCCCTCTCATAGGATCATTAGCAGCTCTTGGCTTGGAGTCCATAATTAATAGATGTTCTGCCTAGAAAGCTGAGGACTCGAGAACAGGTTTTGCACTGCATAATATCAAAAGGGACACCTTTTTATCATCCACCGTTTCAACTTGTGAAAATGTCAAACGCCCAAGTATAGGGAATCTCTTTATTTTATACCTACTGTATCTCTGATAGTTATTGTGTACTGTACTTTTCTCTAAAGCCCATTGCATTGTTAACTGGGTGATGAAAACTGAGTGATGAAAGTTATGAGCTATTATTTTTTTAATTCACAMTTTCAGAAATTAATATCTCTGACAATGAACTTCGAAATGTGTTGCTAGCCTCCTAAATATGACATATACCCTCTCACATGGTATTTCAGTTGATATACAGTAATAACCACATATACAACGACAGAATGGTTATATATTAGAGTATTACATCAAATGATTTGTGAGGCAGTGTCAGCTCAGGTACTATTTGATGTTAGTCATCACACCGCACTAGGCTACCTCTAATGTGTCTGTGTGAGTAGCTCTTATCCCATCTTAAGAGCCATTGAAACGTCAGTTATTCACCACTGTGCATTGCACCATTTAGGATCACCTGCGTAAATACTGTATATCCCCATGCTATTCACTGAGTAGATGAGAACACTCACATTACAGAAAGCATCACTAAGCAAGTCATGCCTGAATAAGCTAATCTTCCAGCTCACTCCGGAATGGTGAAAAAACACAGCTTTACAGCAGGTTTGGAAGACAGTCAGTCTATTTCCGCTCCGTAGCATCATAGCCCACAGCATAAGACAACTGGGTAACCTGAGCCAAGTGGAATAATTGTTATGACCAACAGTGACGATGTAGGAGACTAATGCCCKAAAAAATGTAATTGTGTCTGAACAAATCAGAGCTTCCTCTTCCCTGTTCAGTGGATGACACCCTGCTGCTCAGCTTCAGGTCTGTGACAAGCGTTTTCACAGGATATGGGAGATGACAGATGTTGTAGCATAATGGTGAAGGTTCTTACTAATCAATACTATGCTAACTTCTCCTATATTTAATGAAAAAAAGTATTGGGCCATTAATATGCATACTGTGGCTGTGTGAGGGCATAAAGGGACTACCCACATAAAAAAATACTATAGTATACTATGGTATAAATACTATAGTATTCACTGTAGTGTTTTTGCTGCCTTTACTGTAGTATTCACTGTTAACTATAGTATTAAGTGTTTTTTGTATGGATAATACTGTTTACTATAGTATACTACAACATTCTATAGTAAGTACTACACATGATCAAGGGATACTACATATATCAAATAAAATCAAATGTATTTATATAGCCCTTCTTACATCAGCTGATATCTCAAAGTGCTGTACAGAAACCCAGCCTAAAACCCCAAACAGCAAGCAATGCAGGTGTAGAAGCACGGTGGCTAGGAAAAATTCCCTAGAAAGGCCAAAACCTAGGAAGAAACCTAGAGAGGAACCAGGCTATGAGGGGTGGCCAGTCCTCTTCTGGCTGTGCCGGGTGGAGATTATAACAGAACATGGCCAAGATGTTCAAATGTTCGTAAATGACCAGCATGGTCAAATAATAATAATCACAGTAGTTGTCGAGGGTGCAACAAGTCAGCACCTCAGGAGTAAATGTCAGTTGGCTTTTCATAGCCGATCATTAAGAGTATAGTATTCTACAGTGCACTACAGTTTACTATATAATTCTATGGTAAGTACTGTAGTATTCTATAGTAAATGTAGTATTTTTTCATGTGGGTATGGGCATGATGTATTGTTACAGATACTGAGCAGATGATATAGGGTCTTCTTCTTAGACCTGCTGAAACTGTTGTATGGAGTAGTCTTACTTAAGTCTTAGATATGTGATTGTTGAGTGTTCACTAACCAGCAGGTTGATTTAGAGGCGTGCAGCCATTACCAGAGAATGATGGAATCCATTTGGCGCCATGGTACAGTGTTTCCTCCTTTAAAAGTTGCATCATACATTCTGTGGCACGTCATTTAATTGTCAGCCATTTTTTCTGTTACTGCAAGTTATTGCTAGTTTGACCACCAGAGGGCATCTATGAGAACCATTTGATAGTATTCCGTATTGGCATTACAAGAGAAATTAAAACCTTTTTTGTAATAACACAGTATAGGGGATTGATTTTAAGAAATTTGGCTTAATTAATTTGATTAATATTATGGTGTTTCTATTCAGAGAAAAATGAACAACGAAACCCTCAGGGTTTCCGTTAGGATGGAATGGAAAATATGGCGCTGTACAACGTGACGGCCGGGAGTAGGCTACAGGATTGGAGGATTCTAAATTGTTTGCCTTCATTAGACAACTTTGTTTCAATATTTCTGTAAATCAGTGATATTTATTCCCATAGTAATTCGTTATGGATCCATAACTAAATAAACATCTGTATTTTGAAAGAGTATTTTTTATCATTATTTTATTCACGAAATATGTTTATTTGTTTATAAGGCTACTGTACAGTCTACAATACATACTTTAGTAAACATGGGAAAGTACCTTATTCCTTACATAAGGGAGAGCAGGCCATGTCTGTACTACAGAATGTGGGCACGCGGGAGACTGGTATTATTTCATAGTTGTGATGTCTTCACTATTATTCTGCAATGTAGAAAATAGTAAAAAGAAAGAAAGATCCTGGAATGAGTAGGTGTGTCCAAACTTTTGACTGGTACTTGCTTAATTAATTTGATTAATATTATGTTTTTTTCTATTACAAGAAAAAAGAAAAACCCTCTGGGTTTCCATTAGGATGGAATGGAAAATATGGCGCTGTACAACATGACGGTCGGCAGTACAGTACTGGGCTATTTAGTTAAAGAATCCCCGCAAGGCATGAGGAAGGAGTAGGCTGTTCTTAACTGACTTGCCTAGTTAAATAAAGGTTCCACTAAGAGCATAACATTTGTGCTCCCTAATTTTCTACTTCTTGTCTAACCAATACCCAAACAGAGATTTAGTAAAAATAAAAATCTCATTGATTTATCAAGACCAGTCCCCATGCTTGCCTTAGAGCAGTGTGAAACTGTGCTAAAATAGGTGTAGGCTTTTGCTTCTAACTTCAATATGCTCTTTTAATAAATAAGACCTACACAATTTTTAACAGCACATTACTCAACACTAGTGAGACTCATTTTTCCTATGGTACAGTATATCAAAACATAATTTTTTTCAATGACATGACTCTCTGCCAACAATTACATTTAGAGGATTGGAGGATTCTAAATTAATATCTAAGGGGCATTTTCCGTTAGGATCTGTGAGAATATCTGAGAATATCTAAGGGGCTTTTATATCATTCTAAAATAATTTATTATAATAATAATCGCTTTGTTTAAAAAGTAACGAGATTTTGGAGATTTAGTTTTCATTTAACCTAGAGTGAGCGAGAAAAAGGCAATTCTTGAACATGGGGTGAGACATTCTCACTAATTTGTAAATAAAGCCAGTTTGTTATTTAGAATTGTCTATTTCTGGAGAAACCTAAATTGATTATTTAGCAGACATCACTTGCTTATATCCATGAAGATGATGAGCGATTGGCAAAAGCAATCTGTAATCTGCTGGCTTCACGGCACGACATCAACATCGCTCTACAGTGAAGACAGTTGAAGAAACTTGCGTGGACTTATGGAAACGCTCGGTAAGAAATGTTATATTTTTATTTTATATTATCAGAACATTAACCATGTGTGTTCGCTTGTTTTGTACTGTTCCGTAGTTTCGACCCAATGATTCGTCTGACAAACAAAGAACTTTGCGTCCTGCAGGCTCAGGCATGGATCAACGCTGGCGAGACATTCAATAATGTCATCCTCACAGACGAATCAACCGTGGCCCTTGAGGAATTTGCTCAAAAGGGCTTCAAGAAAAAGGAAGAGGATCAAGCAAGCCGAGTCCCAAGCATCCGCTCAAACTCCATGTGTGGGGGGCAATTTCTCGCCAGGGACCAGGCCCATATTTGATTTTTGATGGTAAATTTGGCTATTTACAAAGCAAAAGGTACATACAATCTTGTAGCCTACAACTTACGGACTGTTGTGTATTCGACAAGAATTCACTCTTGCCTCCTTTTACAGGTATGATGGCTTGAGATTTCTTTGAGGAAAAAATCATCAAGAGATATGCTGGACCCTATGTCAGAGAGGTGTTTCTGGGTACACATTGTTTCTTTCAAGGTAGGATTACAGCAATATTTAGTTTTACTTTTAGGCCTATTTACATGTATATTTCTATTATTGTACCTAATGTCTTTTTTTCTTCTCCAAATGCAGACAATGACCCAAAACACACTGGTGCCCGGGTTTGCATTGCAAATTAGGGCATAAACTGGGTCAAGACACCAGCAGTACAGTACAACAAAGGTTAAATATAAATAAATCAATAAATAAAAGACATACAACACCTTTGGTAGGCCTACAGTATATCTAAAAAATATTTTTTCATCTCTACATGTAGGTCTCCAGATTTAAACCCAATCCAACTTGTTTGATATCAACTGAAAACATTCATCCATAACTCCAAGCCGACAGGAAAAGGTGAACTAGTCAGGGCCATCAAGATGTTTTGGCTAGAGAAAATTATGATACAACAATGCAACAAATACATTGYTCGTCTCAGCAAGGTTTTACCTGTGGTCGTGGAGCTGGGTGGAAGTGTGACTAAAATGTASATAATATAAACATCCACATTTTAATGTATTTTTTCTCGTTATTTTATTTTATTAAACCTTCTTAGGGATAGCCCCCTTTTTCCAATTTTCGCCTAAATGACATACCCAAATCTAACTGCCTGTAGCTCAGGCCCTGAAGCAAGGATATGCATATTCTTGGTACCATTTGAAAGGAAAGAATATAACACAATAGATTTGGTAGAAGAAAATACAAGGAAAAACCAACCAGTCTTTTTCTACCACCATCTTTGAAATGCAAGAGAAAGGTCATAGTTATAGCCATCACTCTGGTTGTAATTACAATAGTGTCCACAAGACGGAAGCAGTGTATGTGCAAAGTTTCAGATAGATAACTTGAAAATGAGTGAACAACAAGACTTTTAGTGTGAAGTCCCCAGGTACATTTGGGCAAATCGTGAAGAAGACATTCGCATTCATATTCCATTTTTCTGCAAGAATATCATCAAATCTGTATACTTGGACTTTGATTTAGCTTTCCAAGTATTAGTAGCCATATTATAAGTTCAACATTTGCAAAACAACGAGTTTTCATAACTTCATAACTCTGAATATCCTTATAATTTTTGTCCAAAATGAAAAGGCTTGCTGTCGTACAAGGTTAGAAGCTACATTTTACGACATATATATGGTTTCCGGATGCTCCCGTAAAGCCCAGCTCATTGGCTATCTACCTAGCTTTGTTTGACCCCGATTTGTGCTTATTTGACAAAGATACAGTTGTTCAAGTGATGGCCGCTCGTGTCATTGGCGTGCCATGAAGGCGTCGCTCTCTGACCAAATATGGTGTCCTATAGGATATACTTTCTACCCTAATGAAATAGTGAAGTCTTGTTACCTTCTAGGATCTCTGAGGAATAGATATAAATGTGTGTCACACCCTGGCCTTAGTTATCTTTGTATTTACGCATTTCTTTTTTTCCCTTCACGGACACATTATCCCTTCGGGATTATCAAATGCTGAATATGTGTTGTGAAAACATTTGTACCTCAATCAAATGGTGTTCATGTCAATCTTGTGTTTGCAACAGTAGTTCACTGTGGACACGTTAGTGGGAGGACGTTGTCATCTACTATAAAAGGTTTCAGGAAGCATGGGGACGCAGAATGATAATGCTAGGGTCACTCCTTCACATTGCCCTTTTAGTCAAGCTGACACTCCTTCACTCTTCCCCCTCTGGCCCTCCTGCCTGCGGGTCCCTCTCCTGTCCAGGTGCCTTGTGGGTAACGGCCAGCTAGGCGAGCTAGGCCAGGTGGGCGAGGAGAGCCCCTCCCTGGTGGCGCTGGGGCGTGACAGCTCGACGCGCTCTTTGACCATTCAGCGGACTGACGGTTGGTAGGTCGAAAAYGAGGAGGAGGCAGGAGGAACCGCTAGCTGGCCAGAGGTGAGAGACACTTCCATCGATGGATAAACAGGCAGGCAAGCAGACCAGGCAGACCTGCTGGGCCACCAATTCCCCCGGCCCAAATCAAACCTCTCACCCAGGGCAGAGTAGTGCTGGCTGGTTTCTTTCAGCTCCTCTCTTACTGTCAGTTCACCATGGCAGGTCTTAACTCCACCAGAGGAGGCTGGAATTCGACATTACTTGCCAGGGAGCTGTTTCTGGTAACTGCTGCACTGTGCCCGTGCCAGCATTAGCAGTGCCCTGGGTGAGAGGTTTGATTTGGGCCGGGGGAATTGGTGGCCCAGCAGGTCTGCCTGGTCTGCTTGCCTGCCTGTTTATCTACGATGGAAGTGTCTCTCACCTCTGGCCAGCTAGCGGTTCCTCCTGCTCCTCCTCCTTTTCGACCTACCAACCGTCAGTCCGCTGAATGGTCAAAGAGCGCGTCGAGCTGTCTGCCAGAGCCGCCAACCAGACAGGATCTGCCAGAGCCGCCAACCAGACAGGATCTGCCAGAGCCGCCAACCAGACAGGATCTGCCAGAGCGCCAACCAGACAGGATCTGCCAGAGCCGCCAACCAGACAGGATCTGCCAGAGCCGCCAACCAGACAGGATCTGCACAGGCCGCCACCAGACAGGATCTGCCAGAGCCGCCAGCCATGAGCAGCCAGATCCGTCAGCCAGCCATGAGCAGCCAGATCCGTCAGCCAGCCATGAGCCAGTCCAGACCTGAGCAGCCAGATCCGTCAGCCAGCCATGAGCAGCCAGATCCGTCAGCCAGCCATGAGCAGCCAGATCCGTCAGCCAGCCATGAGCAGCCAGATTCGTCAGCCAGACAATGAGCAGCCAGATCCGTCAGCTAGCCAGGATCCGCCAGAGCCGTCCAGCCAGGATCCGCCATTTAGTCCGGTGCTGCCCCTTAGTCCGGTGCTGCCCCTTATCCCGGTGCTGCCCCTTATCCCGGTGCTGCCCCTTAGTCCGGTGCTGCCCCTTAGTCCGGTGCTGCCCCTGAATCCAGTGGGGTTAAGTTGGAGGGTGGTCATTTGGAGGAGGCTACGAAAGCGGGTAGTGACTATGGTGGGGTGGGGACCACGACCAGTACCAGAGCCGCCACCATGGACAGACGCCCACCCAGACCCTCCCATAGACTTTATGCTGGTGCGTCCGGAGTTCGCACCTTAAGGGGGAGGTTATGTCACACCCTGGCCTTAGTTATCTTTGTTTTTCATTAGTATTTTAGTTAGGTCAGGGTGTGACATGGGTTAGTATGTGTTTTTGTATTGTCTAGTGTGGTTGTATGGTTTAGGGGGTTTCATAGAGTAGTGGGGTTGTGTTCAGTGTAGGTGTTTAGTATAGTCTATGGTGTGTGATGTGTCTAGGTATGTCTATGGTTGCCTGATTGGTTCTCATCAGAGACAGATGTTTTTCATTTTGTCTCTGATTGGGAGCCATATTTTAGGCAACCATGGCATCATGTGTTTTGTGGGTAATTGTCTATGTAGAACGTTTGTTGCTTGTCTTGCACTTACGTTATTTAGCTTCACGATCGTTTGTTGTTTTTGTATAGTTTGTGTACGTGGTTTCGTTTCGTGTTCATCTTCGTCGTTCAAATAAAAGAAGATGTATTCATATTCCGCTGCGCCTTGGTCCGTCTCTCCACACGATCGTGACAATGTGATTGGACTCGTTCAAACAACGTTTAGCGTGAGATTTTCACAGATTCCTTTCTTTGCAAATTTAATGAGTGTAAATACAAAATCGATCGTGCATGCTATATAGACCCTTTAAGGATATAAAAAAGTATTTTATCTAACAAAATTACACTTCATGTTATCTCTGGGACCCTTTGGATGTTAAATCAGAGCAAGATTTCAGAATGTAAGTACACATGTCACCTTCAGAGGTGAATTTATCAAACCTATCGCATTGAAAAAGGTGTTTTGTTGTTAGGAGCTCTCCTCAAACAATAGCATGGCATTTTTTCACAGTAATAGCTACTGTAAATTGGACAGTGCAGTTATATTAACAAGATTTTAAGCTTTCAGCCGTAAAACACTTCTATGTACCGACATTTGTTGTTACTCTAAAATCTGCAATCTTGATATAACGTGCTGCATGATTTACAACTGTCCAGTTGACGGAACACCGATCCTTAACGAAAGCATGAAGATGTTGATGAAGAAATACTGTACTGCTGTTTTGAGTTAGAAATGTAACACTGTAGAGTACTTAAGCATCTAATACATTGCAAGTTGAGGGATTTTCACAACAGTTGCCGGGCTATAAAAAGTCTATTGTCCTGCAAATAGGAAACATTTGCCTGATGGGCTGCACCTGCTACAGTTGTGATGTCTTCACTATTATTCTACAATGTAGAAAATAGTAAAAATATAGAAAAATCCTGGAATGAGTAGGTGTGTCCAAACTTTTGACTGGTACTTGCTTAATTAATTAGATTAATATTATGGTGTTTCTATTCCATGAAAAACGAAAAACCCTCTGTGTTTCTGTTAGGATGGAATGGAAACTATGGCACTGTACAACGTGACGGTCAGCAGTACAGTACTGGGCTATTTAGCTAAAGAATCCCTGTCTCGTGCAGACGAGAGACCGGTTGTTCAAATCCCCAACGGGGAGGAAGGAGTAGTCTTGTCTCAGAGTCCCCATGCTTGTCTTAGAGCAGCGTGAAACTGTGCTAAAATAATTGTAGGCTTTTGCTTCTAACTTCAATATGCTCTTTAAATAAATAAGACCTACACCATTCTTTAACAGTATATCTACAAATATTTTTTTCAATGATGTGACTCTCCACCAATAATTACCTTTAGAGGATTGGAGGACTCTATATTAATATCTAAGGGGCATTTTCCGTTAGGATCTGTGAGAATATCTGAGAATATCTAAGGGGCTTTTATATCATTCTAAATGAATTAATAATAATAATCGCTTTGTTTAAAAAGTAATGATATTATGGAGATTTCGTTTTCATTTAACCTAGAGTGAGCGAGAAAAAGGCAATTCTTGAACATGGGGTGAGACATTCTCGCTAATTTGTAAATAAAACCAGTTTGTTATTTAGAATGATGTATTTCTAGAGAAATCTAAATTGATTATTTAGCAGACATCACTTCCTTATATTCAGTCAACACATATCTTAAGAATATCATGGAATATTTGAAAATTTTCGTTTCTCCATGCTTGTCTCAGAGCAGCGCGAAACGTTCTGAAATAGATGTCCGCAGCGGGAAGGCTATGTATTCTGTGAACCAAAGACTTGATGAACCTGCCACGTGTGTTGACTTTGTCGGAGGTGGAGTTCCAGAGCTCACAGGTGTGCCTGGCATGGATTGTGACTCCATCTCATTCCTTGCCCTTTTCAATGCGTGAGTGAGTCAGTGATTCAAAAGAACTTTGTGTCCTGCAGGCCCAGGCATGGATCAAAGCTGGCGAGACATTCAATAACGTCATCTTCACAAACAAATCAACTGTGGCCCTTGAGAAATTTGCTCAAAATTGCTACAGAAAAAAAGGAGATCAAGAAGATTAACGAAAGCATAAAGATGTTGGTGAAGAAATGCTGTTAGAAATGTAACACTTTAGAGTACTTAAGCATCAAATACATTGCAAGTTGAGGGATTTTCACAACAGTAGCCAGGCTATAAAYAGTTGATTGTCCTGCTAATAGGAAACATTTTCATGATAGGCTACATTCTATATTGTAACCACAATGTCACACATCATTTGTATCTACCTTTCCAATTACTTTTAGAGTAGGCGATTTACAAATGTGCGCTTTTAATGATTAGTTACATTGTTTTAGTTCGAACGTGCAGACTTTTTTCTTTAAATTATTGTTTTATGTAGGATGCTACATTTTTGACCAGTTGCAATTGTAAGTAGGCCTAATAAAAAAAAATCCTACTTCAATTAGGCTGTTAAGCCTCATAGCCTACCTCAGCCAGTTAAGTTATTTCATATAGGTCTAGGCTCCGAAGAAATAGACTCCAATTAAGCCCTCTTGTTGTTTGTAAAGTCAAATTGAAATGAAGATTATTGTTGAAATGAATTGCTCGACTGGTGTAGGTTTTCATCAGTTGGTGTGCAACACTTGCATAACAAATCTATATTTTCAGCACCAGCCACTGTTCACCTCCTATTGATTACGCTGCGGTGGCCACCAGTTGTTTTTTAAATTGAACCTTTATTTAACTAGGCAAGAACAAATTCTTATTTACAATGAAGGCCTACCCCGGCCAAACCCGGATGATACTGGACCAGGGACGGGTGGCTCGCGTCAAATTCGTCATTGAATCCACTCGATATGATTGGGCATTTAAAAACCTTGGAACCCAAATGCATAATGAGTGCTCTAACTCCCCCTTGTGGTGGTCTGGAGCAATGAAGCCGTGACGCTGGGTACCGCTGTGTAAATTCGCAACTTTTAAAGGAGGAACGGAGAACTTAAAGAACACATGGCTAGAGGAATGAACACATACTGTATGTACAGACTGATGCATATGTGATGAATATGTATACATAGTAGCTGAAATGTTATTGACTCTTGGAAACAGGGTGACAGCCCTCTGCATTAGATGTGAAACATCCATCACAAACAAAAAGGGATGTGCACATCAGCCTTTCTCATCCATTTAATCACACACATGAACACACACAAATGCATACACACACAATGTGAGACAGTGACACTCCATTGTTTGAGTTTGCATGTTTCACTGTGTCTCATAGTGGAAAGAACAGACAGGGTATACAGGATAAGAATTGATTTCCCATTCTGGCCATTTCCATTTAATTTCCCACTCTTTGTAACAAATATGCATCTCATTTCATATACATTGCCATAACAAAAACTACAAATGCCGGGGATGAATTGAATGTGTGAGGTCGCCTGGTAGCTATTGTTTCTTCCCTTTTGTGAAAGTATCTACACACTGCTGGATACATGGGGGTGGTATTCCATTTGTTAAGGAATGGCAATCATTCATTTGTGTACTGTCAACTGTGATTAATTATCTCATTACAGATTGAATTATTACTTGCATTAAACATGCAAATTATCACAAATGAAGGTTGAGGATGCTCTGAGATTTGAACAAAAACGTCATTTGTGATTAATGAATCACCGCAGATACAATAATACACTTGTTTACCACATAAAGGGATGGGAGCCAATAGAAAAGTGCAATTAGTGCTAAGAGACGACAACATCAGCTCCTGCCTCTGCTTATGCCGAATTGGACTTGCTGATTGATTCACTTTGATTGAGATCATTCTTTGAATAATAATAACTGTAGAGAAATGTAGGCCATATTCTCTGAAATCTAAATGCATTGTTGGTTCCATTGAGGATTTACACTTAATCCTTACCTTAATCTGTTTTAGGTATCAGTAAAGTAAGCCATTGAAATGCCACTTTCTTGAGTGAGGGGCCCTGGCAGTTTCATTTGAAACATATGATTAAATCTGACCTGTAATGAACTGCCTGGGAGGCCTTGTGCTTAAGAGAATATAGATCTATTTTGTATCAAGAATCTCTTGCCACAGCCTCATTCTCTTTCTATTCCCCAGGCAACGGACATTTTCTACTGCGATGGTTTAAAAAATAGCCACTGATGGAACAGAGTAAGCAGCATTCCGAGCTGTCCTTTGAGATGTGAATTAACTTAATGTTTCAGAGTGAGAACAATTCATCTTTCATTCTTGCTCAATGTAAGAGCAGTATTATATATATTCTTAGATCCTCACTAACACAGATACAGCTTGATCCAACACTGAGGGCGTTATTAGCATGTATTTACATTGCATATCTTCAGGTGAGTCTAGCAGTGAAAGTCAATTGTTCTCACACATCGAGATAATATCACAATTAAAAATGTATCCTCTGAAAAACAGTGTTTTTTCATTAGGACAATGTATGAAAATCTCAAATAATTTATGACGTCATTCCTTACCTCAAGTCAAATCTCAGCCCACATATAATGCTACCATAAGGAATATATATAGATATGCATTTTTAATTCTATATGTAATACATAGCATTACATAATGAGTATGACACCATATGTGCACTATTAATCAGGCCTACTTGTTTGAGAAGTGATCAATCTTCAGTAGGAGTAGCCCTGATATTTGCGATGCTCTGATAAAGCAAATACGACTGATGCTATTATTACTTTGACAGTGTAGACCTGGTCACAGTAGTGGATTTAGGTATGGGAAACATGGACAGCCGCCCAGGTCGGGATCTTGCCGGGGGCGGCACGGGGCGCTCGCCCCCAAAAATTTGCAATGGTGACATTTGTGCAATCGGTTTTCTATCGCTTATTTGCACGTAATGTCAATGATATCATGTCACTGTGTGGGACTGTGGGTCAGTTAATCTTGTCGGAGAGGGCACCCTGATTCTAGTTTGTGAGCTAGGCAGGCTACTGCCTGGGAAGGTCTCCCACTCAGAGGTACGAGATGGGGAGGGGGGCTGGGGTAGGTTGACCTCAGGTCTCCCCACTGGAAGCCCGAGGTGGGGGGAGCGGGGGAATCTATCAAATAGCGCACCTCTAACTTTGTACAGTACTAATGCAATTAGTAAAATCAGCCACACTACGAAATATTACCAAATKAACCACAATTCATTCATAATACTGTGAATATATAGTTTCACAGACATATTGTTGCTTTTTTTTCTGGTTTGTGCGAAATTGTTAAGAATAATATAAAACCAGTCTGCATACCACCAAGGTGAACTGGTTAAGTCTTGACTCTTGGTTGACAGTGTTGGGGGATGGGTAATGTATTGATGTTTGAGTGCCAAATCAACACAAATGGATAAGAAAAGGTCTAAGCCATCACGTCAAGAGGAAAGAAGAAGAGGAGAAACGTGCAAAAGATAAAGGTATGCAGCTACTTAAAAGATGTCTATATTATGCCGATATTTTGTATCTTTTGTGATATATTGAGTCTTTTGGTGTATCTTACACCTAGGGCAGCAGGTAGCCTATTGGTTAGAGCGTTGGGCCAGTAACCGAAAGGTTGCTGGATTGATTCCCTATGCTGACAAGGTGATAATTCGGTTTTCTTTGTATTTATATACTAAAATTTGTATCTATTTGACTTTGTTACTTCTTTTTGAAATTGATGAGGGGGGGGGGGAAGGGGGGGTTCGCCCAGGGAGCCATACGAGCTAGAACCGCCACTGCCTGGTCATAACCTCCACGATTGGCTTATATTGATGGTCAGCATGATATTTAACAGTGCGCCAAAAACCGGTCTCCTTCTAGATTCATTGGACTCTCGGAAGAAATMAAAAAAGGGGACAGATTTATACCCAGTAGGATAACTATACCCAAACTGTTCGAACTTCTAATAAAAAAAAATGAATCTCTCCAGAAATAAGTCTCTCACTGTTATCCGCCTGCTATCGACCCCCCTCCGCTCCCAGCTGTGCCCTGGACACCATTTGTGAATTGATCGCCCCCCATCTAGCTTCAGAGTTTGTTCTGTAAGGTGACCTAAACTGGGATATGCTTAACACCCCGGCAGTCCTACAATCTAAGCTAGATGCCCTCAATCTCACACAAATCATCAAGGAACCCACCAGGTACAACCCTAAATCCGTAAACATGGGCACCCTCATAGACATTATCCTGACCATCTTGCCCTCCAAATACACCTCCGCTGTTTTCAATCAGGATCTCAGCGATTACTGCCTCATTGCCTGTATCCGCTATGGGTCCGCAGTCAAACGACCACCCCTCATCACTGTCAAACGCTCCCTAAAACACTTCTGCGAGCAGGTCTTTCTAATCGACCTGGCCCGGGTATCCTGGAAGGATATTGACCTCATCCCGTCAGTCGAGGAAGCCTGGTCATTTTTTAAAAGTAATTTCCTCACCATCTTAGATAAGCATGCCCCGTTCAAAAAATGCATAACTAAGAACAGATATAGCCCTTGATTCACTCCAGACCTGACGGCCCTTGACCAGCACAAAAACATTCTGTGGCGGACTGCAATAGCATTGAATAGTCCCTGCGATATGCAACTGTTCAGGGAAGTCAGGAACCAATACACYCAGTCAGTCAGGAAAGCAAAGGCTAGCTTTTTCAAGCAGAAATTAGCATCCTGTAGCTCTAACTCCCAAAAATTTTGGGACACTGTAAAGTCCATGGAGAACAAGAGCACCTCCTCCCAGCTGCTCACTGCGCTGAGGCTAGGTAACACGGATAAATCCATGATAATAAAACATTTCAATAAGCATTTCTCAACGGCTGGCCATGCCTTCCTCCTGACTACTCCAACCCCGGCCAACAGCTCCGCCACCCCCGCAGCTACTCGCCCAAGCCTCCCCAGCTTCTTCTTCACCCAAATCCAGATAGCAGATGTTCTGAAAGAGCTGGAAAACCTGGACCCATACAAATCAGCTGGGCTTGACAATCTGGACCCCCTATTTCTGAAACTGTCCGCCGCCATTGTCGCACCCCCTATTACCAGCCTGTTCAACCTCCGAGATCCGAGATAGTCCGAGATCACCTAAAGATTGAAAAGCTGCCACGGTCATCCCCCTCTTCAAAGGGGGTGACACCCTAGACCCAAACTGTTACAGACCTATATCCATCCTGCCCTGCCTATCTAAAGTCTTCGAAAGCCAAGTTAATAAACAGATCACTGACCATTTCGTATCCCACCGTACCTTCTCCGCTGTGCAATCCGGTTTCCGAGCCGGTCACGGGTGCACCTCAGCCACGCTCAAGGTACTAAACGATATCATAACCGCCATTGATAAAAGACAGTACTGTGCAGCCGTCTTCATCGACCTGGCCAAGGCTTTCGACTCTGTCAATCACCGTATTCTTATCGGCAGACTCAATAGCCTTGGTTTTTCAAATGACTGCCTCGCCTGGTTCACCAACTACTTTGCAGACAGAGTTCAGTGTGTCAAATCGGAGGGCATGTTGTCCGGACCTCTGGCAGTCTCTATGGGGGTACCACAGGGTTCAAATTCTCGGGCCGACTCTTTTCTCTGTATATATCAACGATGTCGCTCTTGCTGCGGGCGATTCCCTGATCCACCTCTATGCAGACGACACCATTCTGTATACATCTGGCCCTTCCTTACACACTGTGCTAACTAACCTCCAAATGAGCTTCAATGCCATACAACACTCCTTCCATGGCCTCCAACTGCTCTTAAACGCTAGATAAAACCAAATGCATGCTTTTCAACAGTTCGCTGCCCGCACCCGCCCGCCCGACTAGCATCACCACCCTGGACGGTTCCGACCTAGAATATGTGGACAACTATAAATACCTAGGTGTCTGGTTAGACTGTAAACTCTCCTTCCAGACTCATATTAAACATCTCCAATCCAAAATCAAATCTAGAATCGGCTTTCTATTTCGCAACAAAGCCTCCTTCACTCACACCGCCAAATTTACCCTAGTAAAACTAACTATCCTACCGATCCTCGACTTCGGCGATGTATCTCCAAAATAGCTTCCAATACTCTACTCAGCAAACTGGATGCAGTCTATCACAGTGCCATCCGTTTTGTTACCAAATCACCTTATACCACCCACCACTGCGACCTGTATGCTCTAGTCGGCTGGCCCTCGCTACATATTCGTCGCCAGACCCACTGGCTCCAGGTCATCTATAAGTCTATGCTAGGTAAAGCTCTGCCTTATCTCAGTTCACTGGTCACGATAACAACACCCACCCGTAGCACACGTTCCAGCAGGTATATCTCACTGGTCATCCCCAAAGCCAACACCTAATTTGGGCGCCTTTCCTTCCAGTTCTCTGCTGCCAGTGACTGGAACGAATTGCAAAAATTGCTGAAGTTGGAGACTTTTATTTCCCTCACCAACTTTAAACATCAACTATCTGAGCAGCTAACCGATCGCTGCAGCTGTACATAGTCCATCTGTAAATATCCCACCCAATCTACCTACCCTCATCCCCATACTGTTTTTATTATATTTACTTTTCTGCTCTTTTGCACACCAGTATCTCTACTTGCACATCACCATCTGCTCATTTATCACTCCAGTGTTAATCTGCTAAATTGTAATTATTCGCTCCTATGGCCTATTTATTGCCTACCTCCTCATGCCTTTTGCACACACTGTATATAGACTTTATTTTTTTCCTACTGTGTCATTGACTTGTTTATTGTGTTATTGGCTTGTTTATTGTTTACTCCATGTGTAACTCTGTGTTGTTGTCTGTGTCACACTGCTTTGCTTTATCTTGGCCAGGTCGCAATTGTAAATGAGAACTTGTTCTCAACTAGCCTACCTGGTTAAATAAAGGTGAAATAAATAAATAAATAACTATCCACGACTACATTGGTTTGGTCTTCGGATCAGCAGTCCCTGTAGGGAGATGTAATCAAACACATTGTTTCAATTTAGGATGCGATCAAATTAAGTAACTGCATCTTGCATGCTTGTTTAGGCAACCATTTGGATCAGTTATGTTTTTTCTCTCAGGCAGTTTAGAAGGTCCAGGCACATTAGCAGGCCAGTATGTTGTATTTTGTCAAGATAATTTGTCTAACAGAAACATGCTAAAGAAGGGATTTCTAGTGGCATTATCATGTTTGTGCAAATGCGGAGGAAGTTGTTTCCGCGTTTGGCTTCAGTGTTTTAAAAGCGTTTGAAAATTTGCTGGATATGAAAAGTTTGAGTATCCCCTTAATAATAGTAACCTACAGTAACTGGTCAGGAAGGAACACAGACTCTGCAGAAACGCTTGGAGCTATGTAGCATGGAGGCTATTATATATTTATGTTTTTGTTTCACTGTTTTTGTCTGCACATGCAAAGATTCCCATTAGAGGTACTAATAGAATTAGAATTAGAACTAATAGAATTTCTCCTGAAAATGAGGGGACACATAAGAACAGAGGTACTCCTAAGTACTTCAGGAACTGGTACATGACTAGAGATCACTACAGGGCAGCCATTATGGGCAAAGAGAAAACACACAATTTGTAGTTATGGAGCATCTTGTGATTGCAGCTTCTGAGTGCCCTAACAGTAAAAAAATGGCGGTTATTGTGTGGTCGGATAGAACAAATATAACCACTGCATGGGTCTCTGTAATCCTTGAGAATACAGGATTCCACACTCACAGACATACAGTAGTACTATAACATGCAGTAAATACTGCTGCCTTGATCAAACGAGTAGGCTAATTATCACACTGACCATGTAGGAAAGCAAATCCTCTAGTCTGTCATTTTGAAAATACACGTATTACCTGTGAAAATGCTAGGTCCCACACTTCTGATACAAACATTACATTCATTCAGATAATAAATTAATAACACATTCATTCAAATAATGATTATGGTTGTGATGAATCATTTCCAAAGTYAATATTGAACATAGCTAGGGTATATGGCTTTATTGTAAACCACTACTACAAAATACAATGTGAGTCAACCTTGTTTTATCCTCTTGACACCTTGTTAGCTGTGTGTGATTCATGTTGGGGAATCAGTCATAGCAGGACAATAATGTGTCTCCTCAATGGAGGCCCCATCTGCTTTGAAAAAGCAGATTAAATGATGTGTTGAATAATGCATCTTTGGAGATAGCGGGGAGGAGAGAGAAATGAGGAAAGACTTGGATGAGTGGTAGCAAGGTGGCTGTAGAGGTGCGGTATTGTGGCTGAGGAGCCTGGCTGATTTGCAGCATTATTCTAATGTAGAATTATCACAAACAGCTCTAGCCACCTGCCACAGTGTTAAAGGGGTAAGTACTGTAGCAATGTGACTAGACTCCATAATAACAGCCAGATCATCTATCCTATTGTATGCGAGGCATCTCGGTTGTGAATAAACGGCTGGTCTGACAAAGCTCTGGATTACTATATTTATTAAACTCGTTTGAATCATCACCAAGCTGTGAATATACCATGTTAATTCCCAGAAAATGTGTTGCTTGTTATTAACAACCCAACAACCAAACCAAGTTGGCATGCGGTGGCGCTGGGAGTGATGTATCGTCATTATCAGTGTGATCCATTAAAGCCGGCTGGCCATGCTGTGTTATGATGTACATCTGGATCTCTCAGCATGATGAATGGAGATAGGATACTGATGGAAGATGTGGTATGACATCATTATTGCTTGGCCGAAGCAGTGGGAATAGGAATGCTAGTTAGAGACAGGGATAGTGTGGAAGGTAAAACGTCATCTGATGTTGGAATGATCAGCTCAAACTGCTGACTAACCTAAGTCAGCCAACTATGCTTGTTATAATCCCTTCACAAAGTCTCTCTTACAGTGTAATATGAGGAGAGAACTTGCCAAGCAGACTGCTATCATACACAGAGTAGTATCAACACTGGTCCTAGGCTAAGAGTACACTAATAGAAAAAAAGGTGCTCTCTGGAACCTAAAAGGGTTATTCTGCTGTCCACCATAAGAGAAACCTTTGGAGAACCCTTTTTGGTTCCAAGTAGAACCCTTTTGGTTTGATGTAAAACCCTTTTCGGTTCTACATGGAACCCAAAACGGTTCCACCTGGAGCCAAAAACGGTTATCCTATGGGGACAGCCAAAGAACCCTTTTGGAACCCTTTTTTCTAATAGTTTAGTTTCAAAACTGCTCTTAGTCACAGAGTAGTATCAACACTGGTCCTAGGTACAATGTAGTATCAACAATGGTCCTAGGCTGATCAATGACAATTTGAAACAGCAATAAATCCCTCAGCCGTTGAAACATTGAGAAAGGAAGGGGATAGAAGCCATTAGAATGCAAATTAAGAAAGAAGATGAGCATGTCCTCCCACTAATATCTTCAATTATTGCTTATTAAGATACAAAGGAAGCCAATTTGCTGGTCCCCCTCGCCTCTCCGAGGCAACCACAAAGCTCTCACAGTTTGAGAAATCATTATTACGATCTGCTCCCAACCTGGCTGAGAGAACATTTTGCTCGTGCAGAGGACTTTAATGAATCTAGCCACAAATAAGAACATGTTCACTGTTCCATCAATTCAATTTCAAATAATTTTTATTTCCTGCGAGGGAACTTCATGTGTGGCTCACAGCAGCAAATACGGACATATTTGCGGACAAATACGGACATTTAATCCAAGTAAAATTCCCTGTAGGTCAGTTAGGATCACCACTTTATTTTAAGAATGTGAAATGTCAGAATAATAGTAGAGAGAATTAATTATTTCATCTATTATTTCTTTCATCACATTCCCAATGGGTCAGAAGTTTACATTCACTCAATTTCTATTTGGTAGCATTGCCTTTAAATTGTTTAACATGGGTCAAATGTTTCAGGTATGTCACGTTCCTGACCTGTTTTCTCTTGTTTTATATGTATTTATTGGTCAGGGCGTGAGTGTTGGGTGGGCAGTCTATGTTTTGTATTTCTATGTTGGGTTTTGTGTTCGGCCTGGTATGATTCTCAATTAGAGACAGGTGTGTATCGTTTGTCTGATTGAGAGTCATACTAAGGCAGCCAGGGTTTCACTGGTGTTTTGTGGGTGTTTGTTTCCTGTGTTAGCGTTTGGGCCACACAGGACTGTTGCAGGTTAGTCACGTTTGTTGTTTTGTTTATTTGTAGTGTTTGTTGGTTTGCCATTAAAATCATGAATACCTCCTACTCCGCATCTTGGTCCGATCCATGCTCCTCCTCGTCTGAGGAGGAGAACGACATTGACAGCCGTTACAAGGTACCCTTCCACAAGCTTCCCACAATAAGATGAATTTTGGCCCATTCCTCCTGACAGAGCTGGTGTAACGGAGTCAGGTTTGTAGGCCTCTTTGCTCACACACACTTTTTCAGTTCTGCCCACACATTTTCTATAGGATTGAGGTCAGGGCTTTGTGATGGCCAATACCTTGACATCGTTGTCCATAAGCCATTTTGCCACAACTTTGGATGTAGGCTTGGGGTCATTGTCCATTTGGAAGACCCATTTGCGACCAAGCTTTAACTTCCTGACTGATGTCTTGAGATGTTGCTTCAATATATCCACATAATTTTCCTGCCTCATGATGCCATCTATTTTGTGAAGTGCACTAGTCTTTCCTGCAGCAAAGCACCCACACAACATGATGCTGCCACCCCCGTGCTTCACGGTTGGGATGGTGTTCTTCGGCTTGCAAGCCTCCCCCTTTTTCCTCCAAATGTAACGAATAGAGGAGAGAACTGCCAAGCAGACTGCTACAACACAGAGTAGTATCAACACTGGCTCTAGGCTAAGAGTACACTAATAGAAAAAAAGGTGCTCTCTGGAACCTAAATAGGTTATTCTGCTGTCCACCAATAAAGAGAAAACCTTTGGAGAACCCTTTTTGGTTCCAAGTAGAACCCTTTTGGTTGATGAAAACCCTTTTCGGTTCTACATGGAACCCAAAACGGTCACCTGGACCAAAAACGGTTACCTATGGGGACAGCCAAAGAACCCTTTTGGAACCCTTTTTCTAATAGTTTAGTTTCAAAACTGCTCTTAGTCACAGAGTAGTATCAACACTGGTCCTAGGTACAATTGTAGTATCAACAATGGTCCTAGGCTGATCAATGACAATTTGAAACAGCAATAAATCCCTCAGCCGTTGAAACATTGAGAAAGGAAGGGGATAGAAGCCATTAGAATGCAAATTAAGAAAGAAGATGAGCATGTCCTCCACAATATCTTCAATTTGCTTATTAGATCAACAGGAAGCCAATTTGCTGGTCCCCTCGCCTCTCGAGGCACCACAAAGCTCTCACAGTTTGAGAAATCATTTATACGATTCGCTCCCAACCTGGCTGAGAGAACATTTTGCTCGTCAGAGGACTTTAAGAATCTAGCCACAAATAAGAACTGTTCACTGTTCCATCAATTCAATTTCAATAATTTTTATTTCCTGCGAGGAAACTTCATGTGTGGCTCACAGCACAAATACGCACATATTTGCGGACAAATACGGACATTTAATCCAAGTAAAATTCCTGTAGGTCAGTTAGATCACCACTTTATTTTAAGAATGTGAAATGTCAGAATAATAGTAGAGAGAATTAATTATCATCTATTATTTCTTTTCATCACCTCACATGGGTCAGATATTACATCACTCAATTTCTATTTGGTAGCATTGCCTTAAATTGTTTAACATGGTTCAATGTTTCAGTGTATGTCACGTTCCTGACCTGTTTTCTCTTGTTTTATATGTATTTATTGGTCAGGCGTGAGGTGTTTGGTGGGCATCATGTTTGTATTTCCTATGTTGGGTTTTGTGTTCGGCCTGGTATGATTCTCAATTAGAGACAGGTGTGTATCGTTTTCTCTGAGAGTCATACTAAGAGCTCCAGGGTTTCAACTGGGTTTTGTGGGTGTTTGTTTCCTGTTATTCGTTTGGGCCACACAGGACTGTTGCAGGTTAGTCACGTTTGTTGTTTTGGTTTATTTGTAGTTTGTGTGGTTTGCCATTAAAATCATGAATACCTCCTAACTCCGCATCTTGGTCCGATCCATGCTCCTCCTCGTCTGAGGAGGAGAACGACATTGACAGCCGTTACAAGAAACACCCCACCAAACCAGGACCAAGCGGATTGGAGAAGGAAGGCAGGAACAAAAGCAATGGAGAGAAAGGAAATGGACATGGGAGCAAATACTCAACGGAGAAGGACCCGGGCTAAGGTGGGAGAGAATCGCCGCTCTCGGGGAGGAGAAGGAGGCAGCCACAGCCCAGGAGAGCGCTGGTATGAGGAGGCAGCACGTAAGAGAGGCTGGAAGCCCGAGAGGCTCACCCAAATTTCTTGGGGGGGGGCTAAAGGGAGTGTGGCGAAGCCGGGTTGGATACCTGAGCCAACTCCCCGGGCTTACCGTGGAGTGAGAGGCGCGTCGTACGGCCAGACACCGTGTTATGCGGTAAAGCGCACGGTGTCCCCAGTACGCGTGCTTAGCCCATGTGCGGGCTATTCCACCTTGCCGCACTGGGAGGGCTAGGTTGGGCATCGAGCCGGATGTCATGAAGCGGCCCAACGTATCTGGCCTCAGTATTCTCCTCGGGCCGGCGTACATGGCACCAGCCTTACAGGTGGTGTCCCGGTTCGCCTGCAAGCCCAGTGCGGGCTATTCCACCTCGCCGCACTGGCAGGGCTACGGGGACCATTCAACCTGGTAAGGTTGGGGAGGCTCGGTGCTCAAGAGCGCGTGTCCTCCTTCACGGTCCGGCATACCGGCCCACCTTCCCGCCCCAGCCCAGTACCACCAGTGCCTACACCACGCACCAGGCTTCCAGTGCATCTCCAGAGCCCTGTTCCTCCTCCCCCACTCGCCTGAGGTGCGTCCCTCAGCCCGGTACTTCCAGTTCCGGCACCACACATCAGCCTATTGTGCGTCTCAGCCGGGCCAGAGTCTGCCGTCTGCCCAGCGGTGCCTGAACTGCCCTGTCTGCCCAGCGGTGCCTGAACCTCCCGGCTGCCCAACGCCGTCTGAGCCATCTGTCTGCCCAACGCCGTCTGAGCCATCTGTCTGCCCAACGCGTCTGAGCCATCTGTCGCCCAACGCCGTCTAGCCATCTTCTGCCCAACGCGTCTGAGCCATCTGTCTGCCCAACGCCGTCTGAGCCATCCGTCTGCCCAGCGCCGTCTGAGCCAGTTCCGTTCCCCAAGCGCCGTCTGAGCCATCTGTCTGCCCAACGCCGTCTAGCCATCTTCGCGCCAACGCCGCTGAGCCATCTGTCTGCAACGCCGTCTGAGCCATCCGTCCTGCCCAGCGCCGTCTGAAGCCATCCGTCCCCAGCGCCGTCTGAGCCTCCGTCTGCCCAGCGCCGTCTGAGCCATCCGTCTGCCACGAGCCGTTAGAGCCGCCCGTCTGTCCCGAGCCGTTAGAGCCGTCCGTCAGTCAGGAGCCGCTAGAGCCGTCCGTCAGTCAGGAGCCGCCAGAGCCGCCAGCCAGTCAGGAGCCGCCAAGCCGCCAGCCATCAGGAGCTGCCAGAGACGCACCGCAGTCAGGACGCTGCCAGAGACGCCAGCCAGTCAGGAGCTGCCAGAGACGCCAGCCAGTCAGACGCCAAGACCAGCCAGTCCAGAGCTGCCAGAGACGCCAGACAGTCATGGCGCCACATCATGAGCTGCCCTACAGTCATGAGCTGCCCTACAGTCATGAGCTGCCCTAAGTCATGAGCTGCCTACAGGTCATGAGCTGCCCTACATCCGGAGCTGCCCTACAGTCCGGAGCTGCCACTCAGTCCGGAGCTGCTCTGGACCCCTTATCCCGGACTGCTGCCCCCTACCCGGAGCTGCTATCCCGGAGCTGCTGCCCCTTATCCCGGATTGCTGCCCTTATCCGGTGCTGGCCTTATCCCGATGCTGCCCCTTCATTTAGGTGGGTTGAGTGGAGGGGTGGTCATGTGGGAGGGGATCCGGAAGCGGGAGTGACTATGGTGGGGTGGGAACCTCGCCAGAGCCTGAGCCCACACCGTGGTCAGATGCCCACCCAGACCCTCCCCTAGACTTGTGCTGGTGCGCCCGGATTCGCACCTTAAGGGGGGGTTATGTCACGTTCCTGACCTGTTTCCTCTTGTTTTATATGTATTTATTGTCAGGGCGTGAGTGTTGGGTGAGTCTATGTTTTGTATTTCTATGTGGGTTTTGTGTTCGGCCTGGTATGATTCTAATTAGAGACAGGTGTGTATCGTTTGTCTGATTGAGAGTCATATCTAAGGCAGCCAGGGTTTCACTGGTGTTTTGTGGGTGTTTGTTTCCTGTGTTAGCGTTTGGGCCACACAGGACTGTTGCAGGTTAGTCACGTTTGTTGTTTTGTTTATTTGTAGTGTTTGTTGGTTTGCCATTAAAATCATGAATACCTCCTACTCCGCACTTGGTCCGATCCATGCTCCTCCTCGTCTGAGGAGGAGAACGACATTGACAGCCGTTACAAGGTACCCTTCCACAAGCTTCCCACAATAAGATGAATTTTGGCCCATTCCTCCTGACAGAGCTGGTGTACGGAGTCAGGTTTGTAGGCCTCTTTGCTCACACACACTTTTTCAGTTCTGCCACACATTTCTATAGGATTGAGGTCAGGGCTTTGTGATGGCCAATACCTTGACATCGTTGTCCATAACCATTTTTGCCACAACTTTGAGATGTAGGCTTGGGGTCATTTTCCATTTGGAAGACCCATTTGCGACCAAGCTTTAACTTCCTGACTGATGCTTGAGATGTGGCTTCAATATATCCACATAATTTTCCTGCCTCATGATGCCATCTATTTTGAAGTGCACTAGTCTTTCCTGCAGCAAACACCCACACACCATGACGTGCTGCAGACCAACACCCCGCCCCCAACGCACTTCACGTC